>NC_058410.1:40502558-40866000 GCF_002201575.2 Neomonachus schauinslandi | reverse complement strand
AAATAAATAAATAAAATCTTTTAAAAAATAAATAAATAAATAAATAAAAAATAAAAAAATAAAAAGGTGTTGAGAAGAATGTATTTAGGAAACTAATCCAGAAATTATGGTTAGCAAACTAAATTCCAAATCTCATTTAAAATAAAAATCAACTCCAGGACCCTTACAAAAAATTTTCATTATTAACTTGATCTGAAAATAGCACTAAAATTTGGAAAAATTATGGGATTAGAGCAAATTTATAGCCTAGAATTGACTTCTGGAACTGTATTGCCTAAGTAAAAGCCACAGAATTAGTCCCTAAAGTAATATATTATTTAACCTGGAAGGAGGAAAGTGTTTGTGGTAAACATATTGAAGAATCTAGAAGTGAATGCTAATTTAGCAATAAGATGTACTTAAATTATTTATGCAAATAAAGGCAATTTTCTCTAGCGAGGGTGTAGAAAAAACCATGATGTTGCTATTAAAATTCTAGAATGGGGATACCTGAGTCAGCATTTCCTTACCTTGGTCACAGTGTTGCTTTACCATGAGGGAGAGATTGTGAAACAAAGTGCATTCTTTTCCATTTTGCTATGATGCTATGTGGATATGCTGGCACTTGTTTGTTCCTCTGCAGAGAATTGCATCACAAGACTCAACAGAACAAGGAGGAATGTTGAGCAAATAAAAATTCTACTTGATCTAATTTATGTAGTTACAGTTCTGAGTGTGTATTTCTCTCCACATTTTAAGTCAAATTATTAGTCACAGGAGAAGAAAGTATACATAATTCCCTCCAAACGTTTCAGTTAATTTTCATAAAGTCATAAACCTGGAAGATACATTGGGAGTTGATCTCCCTAAATGTAGACTTTGAGACATTTTTGAACAATGCCAGGTAAAAGAGAATCCATACAGAAATATCATGGTAGAATAGCCTACATTCCTTTTTTACTATCCATCAACTTTCTCTTTGTCTTCTAGAGGATATTATTTTTATATTCAGAAAAATCACAGATTTTATGAAGTATAAAACCCCACATTTCAAAACTAATTTTTCTTCAAACTTTTGGTTGCTTTTTTAATTTTACGATGATGTAGAATACTTATGGAGATATTCAGACTACAAGACCTGGAAGATTTGTATTATATTTCTAGTTCCGCCATTGATCTTATATCAGATACAAAATTTTTCCATGTTTCAACACCCTTACCTACAAAACAGATAAAATAAATTTATTTCCCCAAACAAATCTGAAAAAAATTTTTCCATTGGAAAATGTGTAAGCAACTTGTCCTTCTGAGTATAGAAAACCAAAAATCTCCTTTTGATCCAACTCCTGTAGTTTTCTTTATATAGAACTTAAGAAAGAGTAAATGGACTTTCCTAAATATATCTAAAATATTAGGTAAAGCATTATTTTCAGATTTCAGATTGTTCCTATTGGTAACTCCTAACAATCTTTTAAAGTGGACAGAAATGACATTACTTTCCTATTTTACAGACAAAAGGACTGAGGGTTAAGTTAAGCAATATTTCCTAAGACCACAACATTATTCTGATGATTGGCCCAGAGCTCATTCTGCTGCATTATATATTTACCAAGAAACCATATTTTTTAAATGTCATCTACCCATCAAATACTATGCTAGCTCTCTTAGGGCATACAAAGAAATCTAAGCTATGGTCACCAATCTTAATAAGTATTAATGTATTAGGGAGCCAAAACATCTGAATCCAAGGAGAAACAAACATAGCAGGGGGCATATTGAATGAAGTTACACAAAATGAAGTCTACCTACTATATATGGAAATTGAGAAAGGCTTTATATGAGCTGGAGCATTCCAGAAATATTTCATGGAAGAGGGTAATATTTAAAACTCATTATTTGGGCAGGCAAGTGAAGTTAGGAGGCTTTCTGGTTAAGAGAGAGGAAGTATTTGCTAAACCACAGAAATAGGACCAGGTATATGCTTCTGAGACAATGAGACATAGTTATGCCTGAAGTAAAGCTTGTGCATGGGAGAAGGCTAAAAAAATAAGTTTGGATAGGTAGGGTAAGACAGCACCATTGAGGCCTTGAAAGTGTTGTTGCAGTTTGTCTGTGAGGTAAATATTGAAAGAGGATAATGTTTTGAAGTAGGTAAAAACTCTTGTGGAAGTTCTGCTTAAATTAAATTAGCCAGACTAGTCTGGCAAATACATGCAATGTGTACTGGAGTCAAACTATAGGGTGTTGTTGCGATTTAGGTTTGCAGGGATTAGCCTAGAATGGTAAGCCATGACAGTGAGGAAGAAGGGATATCCGTTTTTCATTAAAGAGTGGGTAAATGAGAAAAATTTAAAGAGAGTTTGGAAGGTATTACAACTGGGTCCTCAAAACAATGAAAGCAGTTTCATGGAGAATGTGGCTAACAACAATTAGTGCTAGATGTGGAGGAGACTGTGGACTGATGGAGAAAAAAGTCAGAGCCATGAAAAAAGAAAGAGAGAAAAGAGAGAGAAAGAAGAAAGAAAGAAAGAAAGAAAGAAAGAAAGAAAGAAAGAAAGAAAGAAAGAAAGAAAGAAAGGAAGGAAGGAAGAAAGAAAGGAAGAGTGAGAGGAAGAGTGAGAGGAAGGAAGGAAGGAAGAAGGACGGACGGACAACACATCCCTGGATAATCTCTAAAAGTTTACAATCATTTTTTTCACTATCAATATGGAAGTGTAAGTGAACATAAGCATAACCACTCATAGGTATACTTATAATGCCTTATGTATATAAAGCTATAGTATAAAGGGATTAGACTATAAGTGCAGCAACATGATGAATGGGATGTTTTTGTTGCCTTGGAATTGGTGGCTAAGATCCAAGCCTAAGATACAAAGAGATATCCTATACTAACCAAACTAAAGAGAACTTCAAATAATTGGGATCCTTCCTCCATGGGGTTATTAAGTGGTAGCTGACCCCACTACTCTCCTTAGTAAACACCACAAGTCATTCCCTTTACCTACATGGGCAGAGATGGAGAGAGAAGGGGGAATAAATTTGTTGGAGTTGTAGGAAAGGATTATTGTTTTTCCCTCCCTTTCCCAATGTCAATTTGGGGAAAGGATGGGAGTCAAGACAATTATTCAGAGAGGAGCCTGGAAAAAAAGACAAGAGAAAGAGAAAGAAGAAAGAAAAGAAAGAAAGGGGAGGGGGGAGGAAGGAAGGAAGGAAGGAAGGAAGGAAGGAAGGAAGGAAGGGAGGGAAGGAGGGAGGGAGGGAGGGAGGGAGGGAGGGAGGGAGGGAAGGAAGAATGGAAAGAAGGCAGGAAGAAACTGGTACTTCACTCCTACTTGTGATGTGGTTTGAAGTAGGGTCCTGAGCCAATGGTCAAAAAAGAATTCTTGAGATGTTCTCAATGCAAAAAGATGTATTTATCAAAGCACAGAGACAGACCCTGGGCAGAAACAGCTGCATTGGGATTGCGAGGAGCAATTGATTACATACTTTGGAGTTGGGGAAGGTAAAGACAAGGAAAGTTTCCAAAAAGGATTTTCATATGTTAAAGAAGACTAACAGGATCCTGTAGGCCTAGCTATTGTCAAGCTAAGGGTTTTTTCCCTCTAGCAAAGCATTAAGACAGTTGGGAGTTACTCGAGGAATGTCATCCTCTGCCTGGCTCAAATATTTGTCAAAGGGCTGCAGATTATAAGGAAATTTAATTTTATCTACATTTCTTTTGCCTTTGCTCTCCACATCACTTGGACATTAGTTTATGAAGTAGACTTGCTAATCTTCTTCAGTATTGTTTTGAACAAGAGGAAAATAGAGTGGGAAAAAAGAGGATAGAAGAGAAAAAAGAGAAAGGTATGGAAAGTCTATAAACTACCACTATGAGGAACAGAAAGGAAGTAAGTGAAGTGGACCCCATGGAATCCCATAGGGCTTGCCTGTTCTAAGCCCAAGATGGCCATTTAGGTATGTCAACAGTAAGAGACTCTGCAGTAAATATTCAGGAACAACCTCTGAGAAGGGATTAGGAAGAAATCAAATTAGACTTGGTCCCTCACATTAGGGAACCTTGAAATGGGATTACCCACCATCAAATTAATTAACATATCCATCACCTCACATAGTTACCTTGTGTGTGTGTGTGTGTGTGTGTGGACATTATTTAGGGGGTGGAGAGGACATTATTACTATATGTATTGGCTAGACTAGTCTGGCTAATTAATTTAAACAGAACAAAATTCCAGGCAACATATTATGCCCTAGGTCTCTATTTAAGTAAGCCATGATTCCCATTTTGAATCTGCATGAGCCTTGTTTCTGAGTGATAACTTGGAAATTAAATTCTAATATAATAGATGGACTTAAAGTCTGACTGCCTTAGGAACACTAAGCAGTAAGAGGTTTGAACATAAAGCCCATAAGCCAGATCAGAATATGATATTACTTCCTAGTCATATCTCTTGTTATTTCTGTAATACATAGCTTTTACTCTAAAGCATTTACTCAACCCAACATCATTCTCCTTATAGGCAGCAGAATGTTTGGCATTTACTTGCTGTAAGATGAGAACTCTGTGCACTAAGTTCTCACAGCGGCAGTCTAGGCAGGCCTCTTCCTCTTCTTAATGTACCCTGAAAAGATTCCAATTGATTGTAAACACTTGCCAGCAAGTTCTGAAGTGCGTCCAGTTGTTTTTTCAGCTTGCTGTTAAGAGCCTTCACACCATGGCCCTGAGCTTTAATTTCTTCCATTTGAGAGAAATGGTCATCCAGTCATCTTTCAGCTCACAAGGCCTAAAGAGGTCATCTTTCATTGCAGATAACCCTGGGTTCTGGCATGTTCTTCATTAATGAAATCAATCCCCAGGAATATAAAACAGATAGCTCAACGTGGTCTGACAGATAGTGGCCAGAAACATAAGCCAATTGACATCTGAAGAGGCTTGAGGGATTAAAATGCATTCTGTGTATCTGTTCAGCTTCCCAGCATAGGTTTTCCCCCAATATCTCCCAAGTTTCATTCTATCTTTTAGTCTGACATCCTGCTCTATAATATCTATGTGTTCAAAAAAAAAACCAAAAAAACAAAAAACAAAACAGAGCTATATAGAATATGACGACATAAAACACAATGCACTTAAAATCACAATCCAATGACAGAAAGTCTTTGAAATAAGAATACAATGAGTAAGGTTTCCTTTATGTTTTCCCTAATCAATGAGACTTATTGTGAGTGATGAATAACTTAACTGATTTAAAATTCTACTATCGTGGCACTAAGATTAAAGTTATAGTCTGATTAACCAAAGACATATTTCTGGATGATAAAATTTCATGCCTATCAAGTTTCTGTATTATAGCCTGAGAAATGACATTTTACCTCTCCATTGTATTACCACCCCCATGTTATAACAAAGTTCTATAAACTCCATTGGCAAAGGCCCAATTCTCCTGATTAAGTACAGCTTTAAGACCCAAAATGATATTGGAAAATATTTTCATAATGCTGGAAACTCAGGTGCAATTAAAAAATATACTACTGAGCATTATTAATGCCTAAAGCTCACCCTTCATATTTATTAATGCATTTAATGATATATTTTAAATGGCTAAAACCATATGATACAAATTGCTAATTCTACCCATTATGACTGAGATAAGTTATAAAGAGCATGAAGATTCCTGAAAGATTATAACACTTCTAAACAAATAAAGTAAGGTTAGCACACATCTTCATACCAATTCTCCAGTTCTAAGAAACAGAAAAGTTCCTTTGAATTCATTTCAGAGGCAAGATTAGAGTCTGTGTGATGTCAATAGGCCTCCTCCCCAGCAGTCTTTGTGTGCCTTCAATATGTCCAAGGAGATTAAGTAGATCTTGTGTTCCTGACAATTAGACAGAAAGCAATAACTACGTTCTGTTTGGTATTTCAGGCAGCTCCCCCTCCTAGACTGCATCTCCAGGCTTAGCTCCAAAGAGACAAGAATTTTCCCTCTGACAAGAGAGCCTCTCCCACATCAGGAGTTCAAGTCTCTCCCTACAATGATTTTCTCTAGTCACAGAGCATTTTGTCCAGCGTTATGGATCTTATCTATAGTACTGGTATTTGAAAGTAAATTCCACGTGACATTAAATTGCAATCAACTCCTCCATCAGTCTTGCCAAAATTCCATTAAGTCGTGTTTCCAAAATTTCCAGTCAGTCCACGACATTATTAGGTTTTCCAATTGTACCACCCATCTTTTTTCCATAATGATATTAAGCTTAATCAGCTCTCTTCTATGAACTGTATTTCGTGATGTTTGTTTTAATCTCCCAAGAAGTTTCTTCCAGATTTTCAATGTGTTTGTCATTTTCCATAATTTAGAAGTCCAGCTTTGCTATTTTAGGCAAGAGTACTTCAAGTTCCCCCCCACCCCCCCAGAAAGGTCATGGAGTTATATAGTTTCTTGATTCTGGAAATAATTTCCCAAAACAAGCCTTTCATGTGGAATCCAGAGTTCTTGACAGAGTCATTTTCCCTCTAACTTGCCTTGTTGTTTAGATATTGTAGAAAATTAATCATTAAAGCACCTAATGTCAATGCTAAACATGTGTCTCATGTGAACCATATACTCTAGCTGTGATTTCATAATAAAAAGCTGAATGAAAAGTGGAAAATCTACTCAATCATTCAAATGAGTGCCTATTGTTAGAATCAAAGTTTTAAATGTAATTTTAGAGAAATTGGTCTTGGATTTCCCTAACATCAAATGATGAGTTAGAGAATTAGTCTCCCATATAATAGTAATCCATCTGCTGAATTTGTAAAACCAGAAAACGATAGCAAATTTGGAGGAGTGTTCATGGTTGAGTAATCAATCAACCCCCATTTAAAAATATATATGAACTGGGGCGCCTGGGTGGCCCAGTCATTAAACATCTGCCTTTGGCTCAGGTCATGATCCCAGAGTCCTGGGATTGAGTCTCGCATAGGGCTCTCTGCTCGCTGGGAAGCCTGCTTCTCCCTCTCCCACTCCCCCTGCTTGTGTTCCTGCTCTCGCTGTCTCTCTCTCTGTCAAATAAATAAATAAAATCTTTAAAATAAATAAATAAATAATAAATAAATAAATATATATATATATGAACATATGTGTATAACTGATTTGATTTGATTTGGTCAATATTATTGAGTTATAATTTAAATAAAATATAATTCATCAATTTTAAATGTGCTATTAAGTTTTGACAAATATATGCAGTTATGCAACTACCATGATTGTGATACAGAATATTTTCATCACCCTAAAAAATTTTCCTTGCACCCCTTTGCAGTTATCCTCTTCCCCACTACCCCAAACCCCAGCCACTGGAAATCACTGATTAACTTTCTATCACTATTGTTTTGTCTTTTCTAGAATTTTATATAAATGGAATCAAACAGTATATATTCGTATGTCTACCATCTTTCACTCAGCATAATACATTGAGATTTCATCCATGTTTCTGCAAATATAAGGAGTTTGTTCCCTAGTGCTGATTAGTATTCTACTAGTTTGCCTTTCCAGTTCTTCACTTCTTAAATCAGGATTAACCTAATTCCAGACGAGCTGGTAGTAGGAGTAGTAACCCAACTATGGGAAACCCTACTCCTGCCCACAATGATATGGCCTGATGTCATAATCTCCTACAGATGAAAATACTGTTGGCTTCAAATCCTTCCTGTGCTCTGGATTGACTGCAGGTGGTGTTTTCTTGGCTTAATTTCAACTGACTTCCGGCCAATGAGAGGCAAGATATTTGAGAGTAGGAAAAACAGAATAAGCCTAGTATTTCTCTCTACATTTCTTCTTTGGCTTCAGCTCCCACCATACAAGTCCACCATGGTTCCAGTTTCCATCAGGTCAACCCAACCCCTGGGCTCTAATAACATCAATTTATCTCATTCCTTTGTCTTTCAAGCCTAGTAGTAATGTACCCTTTTCTGCTGCCAATTTCTGGATGCTCAATGTTCTTTGTTTGGTTCTCATCTCTACCATCACCTACATAACCAATTCTCTGCATTACATTTCCTCTGCTGTAGGCTACTTGAAGTGTATCCTGTGTTTCTGGTTGATCCTGTTGTGGACTGATTGTTTGTGACCTCCAATCGTATGTTGAAACCCTAATCCCAGTGGGATGGTAGTTGAAGGTGGGCCTTTGGAAGGTAATTCCATCATGAGGGTAGAGCCCTCATGAATGCGATTAGTGCCCTAGTAAGAAGAGGGCAGAGAGCTAGCTTGTTCTTTTTTCTGCCTTGTGAGGATACAAGAAGTTGGCAATCTGGAATCCGAAAGAGGGCCCTCACCAAAACCCAACCATGCTGGCACCATGATCTTGAACTTCTAGCCTCCAGAACTATGAAAAATAAATCTCTGTTGTGCTAAGTCACTTAATGTATGGCATTTTGTTATAGCAGCCCAAGCTAAAACAGACCCTGATTATATTTTACAAAGTCTGAACCACATGGTCTTATCCATCTTCACCTAACTTTTAATACAAAATTTATTCCATTTAATCCTCGTACTAATACTGGGGCATAATTATTATTCCCATTTATAAATGAAGAAATGAAGCCTAGAGAAGTTATATATCTATCATACAGAAGGTCACAGTGCTAATAAGTAACAGACGTCAAGATGCTAAAATGTTGAGAATAAATTAAAGGGGCTGATAATGGGCAATGAGAAGTGCTGAGTAAGCCAAATGGTTAGCAGACAGTAGGAGAGTTTACATATCCTTGGGCAAAAATGTAAAAGTATTCTGTAATTTGTTCCATGTGAATACAAACTATTTCTAATCCTCTTTTCTGATCAGAATGGAAAGAATACTTTTCCCAGATTAATAATCACAAACAATGCATCCAAGTTTGTGTTAATCTATTCTAGGAACAAGATCACATCTGACACAGAAGCTAAACTTGGCTACTACTTGGATGAGTTTGTGGCAATCTGTTATCATCTTACAGGATCCACCAGGTTTTTTTCAGGGGCCAGACTAGTAAATAGAAATACAATGGCAACCACCATCCTGGATTTTTTATGTCTGTAAGGTTGGTGTTAATCACTGCCATTCCCCCTCAGATACAATATTGTGATTTACTATTTGGTCAAGGCCTGGCAGGCAGAGTTAGATAATTCTATTTAATCTTTCCTACTACAATACCTCTTATCCCAAAGACCAAAGAGTGGGGAATGTGCCAAATATAAAGCATGCCTATTCCAATTATATAATCAGAAACTGGGCAAATGACCACTTTGGAGCCAGGCCCAAGCTCCCATTATGTCCCCACTCTAACAGGGCATGGTGATGGCAACCTGGACTCTACACCTAATAGCTCTCAAAATGTTTGGGCATTCCTCTTTCTATGTTCTATAGTTACCTTACTAAATGGCCACAGTTCCCTTTGGGGAAACACCTGGGGACACATTACTAAGTACACTGCCATGGTGTTGCATGGTCCTTCCTCTAGGGGATCTGGCATCTGGCCTCTCTTTCAGTCAATGGAATCCCACTGTGAAACCACTTGAAGGCCAGGGATCAAGCCTTTTAATTAAGGCAACTGCTCTCAATCTCTTGATCATCCATTCTTGAACTCTTTGTAGAAAAGAAACAATAAACTCTTGGTTATCTATTTATTTTACTGCTAGACATACCATGTTCTATTAAGAATCTCCACACTCCGAATTTCATGAGAAGATTGACTATTTCTTTCCTACTGTATCTCTTCTCCTCAGGAGAGACCAGTAGTATTTAATTTGATATAAAGAATTTCAGAACCCTAAAACAATTCTCGTTACTAAAAGTATCAACATGTTAATATTGATGAGATGTGTCAAATATAAATGTTAACTTTCACATATAATCCAGTCTATAAGGTGGTCACTGTAACCATCCTGCATCAGGAAGGGCTTCCACTAAACTTAGAAAAGAACTGACTTTGTTTACATTTGGATATTTAAAACGGTGCCAATACTGTGCTTACCTTTAAAATAGGAATAGAAAATATAAACACTACTTCAATTCCTTCATCCATAGGTATTTTTTTTCTCTCACAACATAACTGCTGCTATTTTCTTTCCTGTCTTGTTGCATAAGAGTGTAAAGAAACATAAAAGTTAGAGAGAGAATACTCAGGGAATGACTTCACTGTTGAAATATCACTACTAGGTGGTGGAAAAGATTAAGAAAAAGAAACTGTGGTTTCACTGCAAGGTTTCTAACTATAAATATTTGGACACATCTTATCCAGACCCACAGAGCTGAAAGAAGGAACATTTTTATTTCTTCAAGCTTTCAAAGATACCATGGAAGAAAATAAAAAGTCTGTAATTATATATTAAGGTGGCATATGATATAGGATATAAGTAAACTGAGCAAATAGTGACTTTTGACATTTTTAGACCTGAACTTGAAAGAATTCAACTGCTGTGTAAAAATACTGATGATGGGGGGAAATTGTATGTATAATAATCAGAAGAGAAAATGGGTTCTTAAACATAATGTGAGCAAGGAGAAAAATGGGGTCATTTAGAAAGGTGGCAGAGAGTGAGTGATTTTAATTATAAAGAGAAAAACGGAAGAGGCACCTGTGTAGCATAAAGCAGATAGAATTGGGCGGGAACGTGGTGTCAGTCTTGTCAGGTTCCTTATGCATAGGTTCTGTGATAGCAGAAGTAAGAAGGAGAGCTATGTACACTCTAATGGAGTATGTAAATCATGAAATAAAGACATCTTACATGCTCTTTGTCACCTCATTATTTATAATACGCACAAAGGGGGAAATTACACATGTACATATACTCCTCCCCAAAGCTGTTAAAGTATTTTATTATATCATATCATAAGTCTCAGTTTCTCTAAAATACTGCCAGTTGGACCCAAACTTGTATCTACCTTTGGAATATATTTTTTTGGATGTACAGTTTTTGGGTATCACTAAGCCTTGGAAATTCTTTGTTTCAGGTAAACAAAAAGTACAAAATATATTCATGTTATAACTCTTGTTTTCCTCTGCAATCTAAGTATGAGGACAGAACTTCATACTCTTAAGTTCAGATTCAGCCCAAACCAGAACTCACCAGTTAAACAATAATAACCGTGAATCACTCATTATATTAAATGGAGTAGAACTTATTTTAATCTAAAAATCCTTCTCTTCCAAACTTGCTAGATCATAAAAACCAGATATCATCTAAGAAAAGGAAATCATTGTCATTGTCTTAAACTGATCATTAAAAAGTTAAAAATAAAACAATATCCTCATTCATAAATATTAAAATAGGTAATTACCACATAAGTAAGGATAACAATCTAAAATAGCAAATCATATCTCAATTTTAATTCTGAATTCAACTAAGTAGCATCCAGACCAACCATAGGAACAACTTTCTTGTGCAACAGATACATCAATATTTAATGGCTTGGCTCTATAAAGTCCTAGATTATTGAAATTTGTTACAATATTAACCAAATTAATCAGATAGGTGTTTATGAAAAGTCAGTGGGTATACTAATCTGATATTTGATATAACTGTTTCCAAACTAGAACACTAGACTTCATAATCCAAACAAACAAACAACAACAACAACAACAATAAACAGCAGATCCCAGAGAACAAAAGCTGTATCAGGGCAGGTAAAGGCAAAAAATAGCCAACTCTTTGGAGATTTATGTAAAGATCTACAGCCAGCTTTTGTCTCTAGAAACAGGCAAAAGTGCATTGCTTTTCTCAGAGTGTTCAGAAATCTAACTGATGATTGGAATGTAAAAAAATGGAGACTCTAAGGTGGAGATGGGAAAATGAAGTCAGGCTGTAGACTGACCATCTGCCAAAAGGTGATGGAATGCACAACAGGAAAAAAAAAAAAAGCTTTGAAATTCACCAGTAGCAACCATACAAAGAAAAAAATCCAACTTCATCCCATGAACTTTGAAAAGTGATAGCCAAGGAAAGAAATAAGATTCTGGCTAGCAGAGCAGGACTCCTAACCAGGGCCTCAAAAGTTATCCTGGGGGAAGAAGGAAAATCTGTCAAATTCTAACAAATCTCACCAATACCACATAATCTGTAGAGACATGAAACTAGAAAAAGTCAGTAAAATCCTCAAGAGTAGGTGCCCAAATTATTAGAGACTGGGTCTTGGGCCCTCAGCAAATGCAGAAGAAACTTCAGGGCTCTCCATTTTACAGGCCTTTCTCTGAATTGAGAAAATGATATGAAACCCCAGATTATACTGCTGCAGGACTAAGGGTACAACTTCAACTAGATACAGACAGAATCTAAGAAGAGAAAACAAGGGTCAGGTCATCCAATGTACGCTGCATTCAGGCTTTAACAAGATCACTACTTTCCCATCCTATCCCTATCAGCAGGTTCTGAAAAAGTTCCTAGAACTCACATAACACAGCCCTAAAACTAAGATCACAGGGAGGAATAGTTCTCAAGTATGGTAAGGGCAAATTGCAACCACCCACTCTCTGAATCAGTTCCAATTTTACATCAGTGTACAGCTGCTCTTATTTACCATAAGCTAAATAAAAAATAACTATGGGAGTCTGCCTGGCTCAGTTGGTGGAGCATGTGACTCTTGATCTCAGGGTTATGAGTTCAAGCACCATGTTGGGCGTGCAGCCTACTTTAAAAAACAAATCAATAAAAATAAATAAATAAAAACGAGCTTACTACAGAGCCCTCAAAAGGAACCCTTAAAAAATAAATGAAAAGTAACTACATATACACACACACTACACCAAAAGAAAATAAAGAAAAAAAAAAGTCAGGGAGATTATGGCATGCAAAAGCCAGATGAAGAATTTATTCTGGGAAAAAGAAATAAACAAACCCAATGAAAAGAGTATCATTCCCTACAAACACATCATGCTGTGAAAAAACTTAATAAATTTAATAACATAAAAGCTTAAAGCTAAGATAAATAACCAAATGAAATAAAAAGAGAAACTCCAGAGCTAAAGAAACAGAGATCTCAAACACCATTTGCAAATCAATAAATAAATTATAAACATCAAGCCACAGACATACTGAAAAGCTTGAGATTATTAAGTGCCTATAAAGGACATGAACCAATAGTTTAATCAAGTAGAGAGAACTTGGTCCATGTAGAAGGAAAAGGTGATCCAGGTCAAAGAAAGAAGTATATGTGGTGTGCCATAAGCAACAAATGGCACAGAGAATGTGTCCAAAGACATAATATAAAAATTTCCTGAAGTAATGGAAGAACTAAAATGGTGGACTGAAACATTTAACAAATTCTGGAATATAACACGTATGAGCCTTTCCAGAGAACCAAAAAGTCCAATCAACCAGAAGATAAACCAAAGATCTCAATAGAAACAATGTTAAAAAAAAAAAAAATTGTGCTGTCTGAAGGGTACTGAATCCACCTACATGCAGGAAAAATAAAACTAAACATCAGTGACATTTATGTTATAAAAAGAGAATGCTATTCTAATATTTGACAAAGTAAAAAGAATCATATAAATAATAAAAACACTGAAGGTCAAGTAAGGAAGTTGGAAGCAATATAAGGACTCACTTTCTTACTTTCATATAAATAAGAAGTCATATAATACTATATAAAAATTAAACTTGGAATTTTTGATCTCATACTGATGCTTTTATAATCTTTTTTTCTTAATTTTAGTGGGATTTTTGTGAACTTTTGTGGTAAAAATTATTTTCCAAACTACAAAATCCACTTAATTTTTCTTTGTGTTAAGTCATTAGTTAATAGTGCTAAACTAGAATTATTGTAAAACCTCATTGTATAAAAATTATTGCTATCTGTGTGTATGTGTGTTGATGAGTATATATCTCTCTATGGGAACTGGCGTATAGCAAATTGTCTGAAATAATATTTACCTAAAGCTAGTGATGGATTTTTGAGATTATAAAATTTATGGTGATATTTTATCTTCATTGTTCTATATTTTGCTTGTATTTTTCATATACCATTATTATATCAATAATAAAATCATTTTTTTCTAGAATTTGTGAAGAATTAATGGCTAAGATAGTGACAAGTCACACACTTGGAAATATTTCGCTTTTCACAGTTTTCTTGGCTGAGACTTTGTTGAGCTAAACAATTTTATCCTAAAGGACAAAAAGCTGTTATGCAGCTAAAAATAATGGGTTTTCAGAAAGGGAACTGGACAACAGAAGTGTAATAAATGTTTGGTTGTTTTTTTTGGTTTTTTTTGAGTCCAGCAAAACACTTGGGAAAAGCATTGTTGACAGTCAAAGAAAAATAATAAAATTTTGCATTGCATAGTGCTTTCCAACTTCAAAGTTCTCTTCAGAGAATATTTAACTATTTCTTATTGAATACCCTGAAGATACTAGGAACAATTTTGTTTTTCATTACTGAAAAGGAGAAACGATTACAAAAACATGTCCCTGCTTCCCTCTAATTTTACGGATGCTTGTTGGTTTTCTAACATTGAAGACATTGAGAGTGGAACAGGCAAATTAGTGATTTAAGAAAAAGCTCACAATTTAAAACATGAACAATACTCAATTTTTACATGTGTGCTAGACCAATACATTTATATTTTAACCTAAATGTATGTCATTGATCATCCATCATTTGCAGAAGTGTATTATAAGTTCAAACACCTACTTAGAAATATAGAAAATTAAACTAGAAGAGTCTCTGGCCCAATCTCTCTAAATTTACAGATGAGAAAACTGAAATCCTGAAGCTAAAGAGGCATATAATTTGCCAAAATTCATTTAGCTTGAGTTCAAATTCACATCTTCTCTCAGGCCTTTTGTCTTCCTATACCACCTAGCAATACTTCTCCTGAGTCCTGTTTCTGTTTGTTTTTGTTTTTCTAAAAAGGAAGATGCCCAACCCGATCACCTTTGTGTCACATAAAGAAATAGTTATACAAAATTTCTCTTTAAATTCTTATAAATCCAATTTCTGTGTAAAAACATGGTAGATAAAAAAATTGAATTTTTACACATGAGAAAACTAAATATATGATTCTTCCATGATTTACAAGGCTCCTAACACTAGGAAACCAGTTTTTCCTTTCCTACATGTTTACAGTGTTATTTAAATTTTTTTAAATTAATTTTTAGATCTGCATAGTTGCAAGATAATCTGTCACCCTCAAGTACTAGTATTCCCAGTGAAAGCAGAGGCCCTTTATATTGTATCCCCAAGATGTAAGCAATCAATGCCACCCAAAAATGGTCATCAGATCCTTTGAACAAGCTTTCCTTCAAACAGTTATACTTTCACATAAGTGATTTTTGTTTTTCCAGAAAATTCAAACACTAGGAAAATAACACAGAAGCAACAGTATGATTAAGAGAAAGATGATTAGAAAGCAGAAGACTAAGATTCAAAATAATTCCGAGGTTCCTGCACAGAATTTTCCCAAAGTCCTAATTAGAAATAAAAGTCCTCATTTTACCTCATGGCGAGGAAGAGTGCTGTAAAATAATTATAACCAAAATCAAAGGATTTTGTCATGATTACACATAAATACATAGCTTAAGGTCAGTGTTCCATTTAACTTTCATCAAAAAGTGGCAAAAAAATAACTAAAAAGTGAAGCCTACCAAAAAAACATTTACAATCTAACTGAAGGACAAATTATACCATTTTCTCTGGATTTTTTTTTAAATAGAAATGTTTACAAATGCATAGTGAAATAGTAAAGGCATGGGAGACGTACAATTTAGACTTTGGACAAGTAACCTTAGGAGTCCAGGTATTCTGTCCTGCTGGCTAAAGACTCGGTACAGAATATGGACATTTTTACAGAGTGCAAGCCCAGAAGATACAACCAATTACCAAAAGGTAAGCCCAGGGCAGGAGGAGCAGGAGGAACATGAGATACTTTCTCTGGGACCCACACATGTTTGGATGATTGTGCATGATATCAGACTGATCGTGGGTAGAGGCACAAGTAATAGGAAACCCACACAGAAAACAGGGAACTCATAAGAAGGAAGCCTGGCACTTGGAAACCTGGCACTGAGGGTAGGACAGATACACGTGTACCAAAGTACTAGTTGCAGAGAAAACAAAGAAAACCAAACTTTTAATTCCTCCCTGTTTCAAGACATAAACCTGAAGTGGGGCTGAAACTATAGAGGAGGATTATTAATTCCAGGGACAGAGGGTATGGAGACAGGAGCCAACAAGGACATTGTACCTAATTCAGTGTCTGGCACAAGGTCAATGCTCCAGATTGATTTGTTGACTTTAATTGATATAAGACAACATTTGGTGTGGTCTGTTCCTTGCAAAATAGTATACATGGCAACCTCTAAAGAGAACAAAAATGTAGATGGAAAAAGAAGAGGGAAATAAAGATTTTCCTCTTTCACATCCTAGGAACTGACTCTCTTAAATTTAAATTTCTGGAAGCTTGCTTGCTAACCTCAGTAATAGAATATCTGTACCCAAGCAGTGGAGGGTTCTAAACTTTACAGGGCCACTGACAGCAAAAGATAAGCAATGCTATAATGCAATCCAACAAGAATCCATCATTTCTTTTAGATAATCTTTTTCCTACATCTTTGCTAAATATTCAAATATGAAATTCAATGACATCTCAGAAGCTCCCATGAGTAAGTCTCTCTTCCTCCGTTAATTAGGTACATCAAAAACAAATGCAAAAAAGGCTAGATGTACCTCTATACACTATAGTTTCACAATACACTATACACTTTTCACTTCATACTTTCAAATTTATAGGCTGAATATTCAGAATGACTTGGTTAAACTGACATCAGTGCCAAAACCAAACCCTTCTTACATCTTCTGTCCTGAAAAGCCATTATGATAATGTACCTTCTGTGACCATAAAAGCACTAAGGATAATAAAGAAAAAGACATCACGTGAAAGCAACAGATACTATTTCCAATAAAAAACAGACTATTTTTAAATGATACTATGAGTATTAGGAAAAATATTTTGGTCATTTTTAGTTTATTAAAAATATAATTTAACTGAGGGCGCCTGGGTGGCTCAGTCGGTTAGGTGTCTGCCTTTGGCTCAGGTCATGACCCCAGGGTCCTGGGATCGAGCCCCACATAGACATCGGGCTCTCTGCTCCGTAGGGAGCCTGCTTCTCCCTCTCCACGCTCTCTGTCAAATAAATAAATAAAATCTTTAAAATATATATATATAATTTAACTCATTATAAAACAAAAATTATCAATACTGTTATTCTGTCAAGCCTATCGCCGGAGGCCAGCAAAGTTTATCTAGTTTGTGTATCACACTGGCCTTGTGCTATTTCCCTCTTCTCAGATTTGGGCCATTGTAACACATGGAAAACAAGAGAAGCTGACACTAAGCCAAATGTTTTAGAAGTTTTGAAAACTCACATAGCAGCAAACATTTAAATCTATAACTAATGTGAAGTTTTAGGAATTTCAATCTTTCAATTACTGTAGTTCATCATACAATCAATTTAGGTAAATTTAAGTAATATAACATAGGGGTAAAAGCACAGTTTTTGGAATCAGAGACTTGAAATGGAAGCCTCAGTCTGCCTCTTGTTAGTAACTTGGGATAAATTGTTAAACCTGTCTACATCTGTTTCTTCTATTAAAAAATAAGAATAATATTATTTGTTACTTTGTGGAATGTCGTGAAGATTAAGTAAGATTATATATGTAAAGAAACGAGCATTGCTTGGCACAGAATAGCTACTCATTGCTCTAAAATTTCATTACCCTTATTCCAATTCTTATAAGTGGGATAGCTCATAGGAAGCTTTCAGACGAGTGTTGGAGATGTGATTCTGATCATTAGCATTTAGCAGTTAACAATGCCAGCCACTGCTAGGAGGGGCAAGCAACCACTGATCTTTACCAGAAAGCCAATGTGGTTAGCTGAATGTTAGCTCCCCACACTACCCACATTCAAGCTAATACGAAAAGCTCCCTCTAATAAATGCTTCTAGTGTTTCTAACATGCCCACTAAGTATTGAAAGAGAAATTCAGAGGGCTTTTTCAGATCTAAACAAAATTATTGGATTTGATTCAAGCAACAAGTCTGCCCATTCCCAAATTGTTTGAATCAATCCCCAGAACACAGAGCAAAATGGTTTTTGTTTGTTTTAATTAGGAGTCTCTTTTAGATGCTGTGTCATCTAGCAACAGGAGCCTAAGGAATACTTCCCTTGTTAGTCATTAAAGCTGAGACCTACAAAGCATTCGTAAAACTCAGACTCCCACTTTCAACCATCATCAATCTCTAAATTTAATAAACTTTCTAGCCAGAGCCTCCATTGCCAGCGTAAAGAGTGACCAGTATACACAAAATGAACCAACATCCTTTGTCTAGCAACATATTGATTCTGATAGATGGCAAAGGCCAATACAGAAGAGACCCTTAGGGGAGTTGTTGAGAAGTAAGTAGTATTGCCTATTAAACTTAACACCATCCATCTACATGTACATTGTGAAAGGTCTGAAAAATCATGTTATTCTTTTCACATGCCCATTCCAGTGAACACATTTATTTTAATGTAGGAGGTCTTCAGGGATCTGAATGTCTGGTCCTTTTTAACATTTTCATGTACCACATAGACAAAATGGAGTACAAGGAAGAATGACTCTTCCTTTCTGTGTTCCTAAAGGAGAATCCAAAATACATTTATTCATATCAGCCCTTGTGTGCACAACATTTGAATAGCAAAATAGAATTATCTTCTACTTACTTATTTATTTCCTTGAATGTAGTGTACGGAGTGGAAAGCAAGGGCAACCGAAGCCAAATAACTGACTTGCCAGTAGATAGAATTAACTTGCTTGCAGCACACCTTCACTGCTAGTATAATTTACCTCTTGCCATTTCAGTGCCATTTTTACCCTACACTGTGACAGTTGACAAGAATCATCATCCAGGCATCAAGCTGTCCCCAACCAGGAGAAATCATTCCTCAAAGAAAGTGCAAATTGTTTAACTCTGTTAACTCTTGCACACTAGCATAAGTAACTTTGCAGTCACTTCAAGTGACTGCCACCATCCTCTGTCCCCTTGAGCATTAATAGGAATGCAGTGTGAGCAGGTAGGAGGCCCATCCATGTGTCCTCCACTCTCAGCCTGCTCCAGCCACACCATGACGAGCCACTACTCCCGCTGGGTCTAGATGCTGTTCTTTACTGCTCCCATGGGAAAGGAAAGAGAAGCGTCCTGCCCGGAAAGTCCACTGCTCCTGCAGCTCTTGGTCGAGGATACTGAAAGCGGCTTTCTTCTGCCTGGAGACAGAGTTGAGGGATGGGGAATGCTTGACAGGGGACTAAATGGGTTGTGGCCATTTTTTCAACATGTGGGTTTCAATATGTTTTACTTCAAAGGAGGAAGGATGATAATATGCAAGGTGGGGAAGGAAATAATACAAATACAGTGTTTTGTATTTGCATATAGTACCTACTGGTTTATGAGCACCACAGGTAATGCCAACTTCTATAGGTGAGATATAACCTGAGCCAATTTTTCAGGAAACACCAACATAGGTGGAAACCAACTTTGAAATAAAAGGGAAGGAAAAAAAAAAAAGAATTAAATGCTCCAAGTGCAAAATTTTTCCAAGTTTTTAATGACTATATTTTATATGACTAAGTAAAGAATATTTCCTCAATAAAAACCTTATTTTCATCAAGCTTTTGAGTAACCACTACACTAAGTATTCTTTTTTTTTTTTAAGATTTTATTTATTTATTTGACAGAGAGATAGAGAGAGAACACAAGTAGGGAGAGGGAGAGGGAGAAGCAGGCTCCCTACAGAGCGGGGAGCCTGATGTGGGACTCGATCCCAGGACCCTGGGATCATGACCTGAGCCGAAGGCAGCCGCTTAACCGACTGAGCCACCCAGGTGCCCTACACTAAGTATTCTTAAAATACTCTGAAATGTGAACAAAAAATGTATTCAAAAGAAGTGTTAACTTCAGATCAAATTTGTAATAGTAAAAAACAAGAAACATTTTAATGTTCAAAGCACTGCTAAGAAAATTATGTATTCCAACATAACAGAATATGGACACACTAAAAATGTTGTTCACAAAGTTTTTATTTATATGAGAAAATACCCATAACATAAAGTTAAATAGAGAAAGTAATGCAAAATAGAAAAATCAATATGTTTGATGAGACCAGAGAAAGTGCGGTGATTTGTTTTTGTTCTCTCCTGGCAGAAATGGAGCTGAGAAGAGAGGGGAGGAAGGACAGTAAGAGAGATAGCCAAATAACATGAGGAAATCACCCAGGATATTTAAAGAATTCCCAATATTCAATTTTAAAATTGCATCTGCCAAAGTAAACTCTTTTTTGACCCTCTTAGACCTTCACTTAGAGTTATAAGCAAAGGCCTTGTGAGAGAAGGGTATTTGGGAGGAATTCAAAGACAGATGCTGATTTTACCTATGGATGCATGTTTGGATAGATATAAAGAACTTCATATAAAAATTTGCTAGAGGCAGTAAGCTGGTGCCTGAAGTGGCCATGAGGCTTGGGAAGGAGCCCAGGCTTGAAAAAGAGCATGTGATCCAAGGTCCCATAGGGAGCAAGTGGCAGAGCAACATCTACACATTCAAAATAATGGTTGCCCTTTTTTTCCACTCTGTTGCCCATCAATGAGCTTTCCAAATCATTCTCTAATGGAAATAGTTACTTTGATAATTAGGAAAAACAGCAATAAATACTGAAGGGAAGACATTTTAGTACCCACATGGTTTAGTACCATTCAGAAGCTGTCCAAGGACACTTGGGAAACATCCGTTCCTATAGTTCAAGTGGTGACTAGCATATCATTTGGTTGGAAAGGGAGCCCAAAAGTGGGCAACCAAAGAAAAAACAATTTAGACCCCAGAAAAGTCAGCGTCAGAGAACATGGCTGAATATTTTAAAGGAGACAGGAGGGGCACCTGGGTGGTTCAGTCCCTTAAGTGATTGACTCTTGACTGTGGCTCAGGTTCTGATCTCAGGGTCATGAGATCGAGCCTGCTGAAGAGCCACACCCACCCCTGCCCACAGAGCCACCGCCCCCAGCCCCATGTAGAGCCCCAGGTCCAGCTCAGCGGAGAGTCTGCTTGAGATTCTCTCCCTCTGCTCCTCCACCAGCTGTGCTCACTCACTTTCTTTCTCTCTCTCTCTCTCAAATAAATAAATAAATCTTAAAAAAAAAAAAAGGAACACAGGAAAATCTTGGAAAGCTAGAAGATGCTGTAGTTCATCAAATGGTATAGCCCTTTGGTAATAACAATCATGGAGTGTTTACTGAGAAAAGGGATGCTGTGATAAATGCTCTATGTGTATTAGTTCATTTAAATTCATTGGTTCAACAAATCTGTGAGGTAAGTGTTATGGTTATCACCATTTTAAATATGAGAAAACCAAGGCACAGAGTGATTAAATAACTTAGCCAATGTTACTCAGATAGTAAGTGATATAGTCAGGATTTGAAACCAGATAGTCCAAATCCAGATCTCCAAAAACTAATAATAATAAAAAGAGCCTACTAGGTACTAGGAACTGTGTTAGGGGGTCTCACGTGAATTACCTATATAATCCACCTCTTAAAATAGGTATTACCATTACCTATATTTACAAACAGTAAAACCAGGTCATCCTGGCTTACATGGAAAAGTAGCTTATTAGTTTGTACTTTATCATAACTTATGGTGCCAAGATCTTTTTATTCTCCTATTTGAATATAGACTTTTAATCCCTTGGGCAAAAGGTATACTATCATTATAAATATGTTAATTATTTATGTAATCATACATTTATTCATTCAGAGGGCATTGTATAATAACCAGATGTTAGTGTTTTCCATGACAAAACATGAAAGTAACTTTTAGACAGGACATGTATTTCAGTATATCAACCACGGCTTACATATACCTGCATCATTTTTGTGAACTACCTATGTGTTCATGATTCATGATTCAACAGTTATGGCTCAAGTGATCTCAACTGATTTAATTTTAGTTGGTATAATATATCATTCAAGTTTGGTGGAGTTGTTGAAGGTAATATGAAGAGAATGGAAACGAAAGGAGAAATCAAAGAAAGGAGAACATTTTCAAAACTGTTACCCAAAGCAAAAGTCTAAGCTCTGGCGAGTACCTGAAGATTGTCTATGCTGCTCTTTGTTTCAGATGGCTATAGCACCCTCTGGTGAATATGCTTATATTTTATAATTTTCTCCAAAATAATATAGGTAATATGCTCCCAAATCTGTAAATGGCTTTTAGAAGTAGCTCCTCTATTTTTTGTTTGTTTGCTTTTATAAGTAAGAATATGCCCAAATTGATTTACTTCGTCTCAGAAGCTGTTCCAACACCAAAGTGAATATTATAGAACATGCAAATTCTACTTATGGAAACAAATAAGAAAAAGGAGGACTGGGGTATTTTGGATTAATCAATTTGGTTGTGGAGCATGCTAGTTTAGGAGAAGCAGAAGCCTGTAAATTTTATATACATAGTAATACATACCAACAATTTTTTTCTCGTTTTTATGTTTAAATTTCAAAATTTCACTGAAGCACATAAATATAATCATACACCTTGCTTTCCTACTTCTTTTACATCTTTACTTGGGTCACTTTCTCAGTGATATTTTTACTGATCATCTTACTTATATACATAGGCCCAACACCCTACACTCCCTATGCCCTTCTCTGCTTCATTTTCCATCAGTTAACGATGGCCAAATATGTTTTTGTTCTAACCAAGACATTTTTTGTGAGTGAAAAGGGATGCTGTTAGTATTTACACTGGGACAAACAGGCAACAGGAACACTGCAACAGGGTCACCTCATTCATAACACCTATCATCTTCTAATGTACTATATACTTTTTATTTCTTTTCTTTTCCCAGTAAAATGAAAGCTTCACAATAAGCAGGAGATTTACCTGTTGTTTTTTTTTCCCCTCATGGCTATAACTCCAGTGCCTAAAATAATGCTCATAATAGGTGCTCCATAATATGGGTTGAATAAATGAGCATGTTTATCTGCTGTGATTACTCAATATGGCTATAAATTCTTGTTCACTTACCTCTTGACAGGTGGCACTTATTTCCCCTTTCCTTGAATCTAGGCTGGCTCTCTACCTTGACCAATAGAATGTAGCACAAATGTGCTATGACAATTCCAGGTCTAGCCTTTAAGAAGACCAGCAGTTTGGGGCACCTGGGTGGCTCAGTCGGTTAAGTGTCTGACTCTTGATTTTGGCTCTGGTCATGATCTCAGGGTCATGAAATCGAGCCCTGTGTGGGGCTCCCCACTCAGTGAGGAGTCTGCTTGAAATTCTCTCTCTCCTTCTCCCTCAGCCCCTCCCCCTTCTCTCTCTTGCTCATGCTCTCTCTCTCTCTCTCTGCCTCTCTCTCTAATTAATTAATTAATTAATTAATTAAATTTAAAAAAAAGAGAAGACTGGCAGTTTTTACCTCCTGACTCTGAGAACTCTTATTCTTGGCATGCTTCCTCTTGCAACCCAGCCACCAGGCTGTGAAGGGTCCAGACTACTCTGGTAGAACAGTCCAGCTGAGCTTCCAGCTGATTGCCAGGATGAATGACCAAGATTCTCAATGAGTCATTTTGTCTGTTCCAGCCCATTTGAATCCTCAGGTGACTATAGTCCCAGCCAACATCACATGGAATAGAATAACTGCCCAGGTAAGTCCCAGAGGAAAAAATGAAATAGTTGTTGTGTTAAGTCACTAGGTTTGGGGTGGTTTGTTATATGGCAATAGGTAACAGAAACATCTGCTCTATCTATGCTAGGCACTGCAAAGGACACGAAGTGAGTTGGAAACATTGGTCTTAAGGGACTATGAGTTGAAAGGGAGAAAAAAGCTCGTTTACTTGAATAATGTTTTCTTGTCAGGTGATTACTGCCATAAAAAGCCAAAAGTAATTTAGGAATCTATAGGAAGGATGTGTTCAAGGAGAATTTGGGGAAGTGAAAACAACTACATTAGGTTGGTGGAGAATGGGGAACACATCAGTAGATGGAATTTGACAATTAGAGGTGGAAAGCTAGAGTTACTGGTGGAAGCAAAGCTAACAGCAGGAGCAGAGGTAAAGAAGCATGAATACCTATTCATCTAATAGCAAGAAGCTCAGGTTGGCCAGGGTGTGGGCTTTATGAAGATAAAGGAAAGCCAGAAAGGAGGATTAGAAATAGATCATGGATGAAAACAGAGAGGGAGACACCATAAGAGAGAGACTCTTAACTATAGGGAACAAACTGAGGGTTGCTGGAGGGGAGGTGGGTGGGGGAATGCGGTAACTGAGGGATGGGCATTAAGGAGGGCACTTGATGTAATGAGCACTGGGTGTTATATGCAACTGATGAGTCACTAAATTACCTCTGAAACTAAAAAAGAAAAAAAACGAAAAATAAAACACAAAACAAACAAACACAAAAAAACAAACACAAAAATCAGAAAAGGAAAAAAAAAAGAAATAGGTCATGGTGTCCTGAATGTTGTTTCAGTAGTTGGATTTCTTTCACAGTCAAGTAATTCTTTGAGTAGCTGCACCTTCTAACCCTTTCTTTTGCACCCTCTAGAAGCCCTAATGTCATGATTGGCACCGTGGTCTGAGTTGTTTGTTTTGTTTTGTTTTGTTTATAGAGCAATGACTTCTTGAATATTTATTTATATGGAACAATTCCTGAGAATCAAGAAGTGAAAATATGTTTATGCCTATGCTTTAGCTCTCCAATTTACTTCATTATCTCTTTACAAGTTGAGCGTTTTAAAAAATAAATGCTAAACACTTAGCTAATAGACTGAATGATGACAGCTATAGTATTTATTTAACTAAAAACCTGTGTGACCCTTGAAATTATAAAACCCACTGACCAAAACAGATGCTCAAATCTTGACCAAAAGTGAGTAATTAATACAGTGCTCAAACTGGTGTAAAAACAGAATGAGGTGCAAATGCTGGAGCTCAGAAGTATGTCTACAGGTGAGACGCCACCATCTCCTACAACTTGGATGTCATACCTTGGGCTTGGTCCCAAAGCTCCATGGCTGCGACTGCTGAGAGGTGGACTTCATCTGGCCCAACTGCCAAGTGTAGAGTTCGCACTAGGGCATATGTGTTAGCCAGAGAGTAATCCTGGGAAACACCACACACTTGGATCACCTGGTCAATAAATCTCCCAGATTTTATTTTTAACATCCACTGAGTTTTCCATCAGTGATTATTTTAAACATTATGTGTAATCACTGTAACTGGAAGGTTTTTAAAATATAAGAAAATAAAATCACTCTAAATTCCTCTTCCCAGAATTAATCACTGTTAATCTTTTCTTCTTGTATTTCCTCGACAGACACATTATTATAATTGGAATATGGAAATTCGTATCCTCACTTTTTCACTAAAATTTATTTCATGCCTATCCACTAATTAAGGATGCTTTGAAGACAGTTTTAATATTGATATAAGATTTATCATATGAAAATACCAAAATTTCTTTAATAAATATTTAGCTTATAAATATTTACATTGTTTCCAAATTTAAATGTGGCTATTATGGAAGTGAGCACCAGTTGTGCCTTTACCCAAATGTACTTGGGATAGTGCCATCGGCTTTTACTGAAGGATTCTGTAAAAACAAAACAAGCCTATGAAATATCATTACAACTATTATGGAATAAATGTGCCCCCCCCATTCATATGTTAAAGCTCCAACTCCCAGGGTGAATATATTTGAAGAAAGAGCCTGAAAGGAATTGATAAAGGTTATATGAGGTCTAAGGGCAGGGTCCTAATTAAATAGGGTTGGTGCCCCTATTAAAAGAGGAAGAAAGGAGGACACAGCTCTCTGCAAGCCAAAAAGAGAAACCTCACCAAGAACCAAATTGACCAACAACTTTATCTTGGACTTCCCACTGGGGGCTGAGAAGAAACCGTAAGAAATAAATGCTGTTGTTTAAGCCACCCGGTCTGTGGTATTTTGTTATGGCAGCCAGAGCAGACTAACATAGTTGCCATAAAGATTTGGCTGAGAACATTGCTAATTATATTGTAAAGTTCATATTAATGAAGAAAAACTTAATTTTGCAACAAGAAAATAATTTTATTATCTTATGGACATCAAACTGAACATGAATCTTCATGTTCAATTTGTTTTGCTTGCTTGAAATCTTATAGGCAAATATGTAGCTCTTTTGTCTTTGTCCCAATTTCCTCATTTATTATTTCATATTTATTTATTCATTTATTTATTTTTTTTAAGATTTTATTTATTTAATTGACAGAGGGAAGAGAGCACAAGCAAGGGCAGAGGCAGGCAGAGGGAGAAGCAGGCTCCCCACTGAGCAGGGAGTCTGATACAGGGCTCAATCCCAGGACCATGGGATCATGACCTGAGCCAAAGGCAGATGCTTAACTGACTGAGCCACCCAGGCATCCCTATTATTTCATATTTAATTAGAGCATATGTATCTTTATAACTAACATTAATCCTTTTTTGGAAAAGGCAGTTTGTAAATAAATAAATGAAAAGTGAAATTAAATGAGCATTATTTTAGCCACTTAAGAATACTTAACACAACAGGGTAGTGATATAATGGAGCAAAGCATTATATAAACTATTGAACCAGAATCATTATATGAATTGATAGACAAATATATCACTATTATTCACATATAAATGATATGGTCAATAGTAACAGAAGTCATGGAAATTGCACAGTCAGAGGCTAATCTAAGGAAATATACTTACTTTCCCAAGTCATAGCCAGACAAAGAAATGAGATTTCAAAATTTCTTGAACAAAGAAAGAAGGTTTAATAATTTAAGGAAAGGAAAGCGTTGCCTTCACAATTTTCATTAAGAGAGAAGACTCAGAGGCAGGTAGGGTAATAACAACAGGAGTCTAAAGGAGATCCAAGCTAAATAAAGTAGATGATATAAATATTTTCCAATTTCATCTTCATTATAGATAATGTGCTTTAATGTTGGATAAATAATGTAATTAATTTTTTCACATGTCTCTAAAATGGCATCATACTAATAATATGCAACTCTATGGATCACATGGCTTCCTGAATGTGCAAAACAGTTTTCTCTGAAAGCATTACTAAGTTTTAAGAAGTTCAATTAGGCAAACAACGTATGTGGTAGTTTGCTCCGTAGTTTTTAGGAAGGTTTTAGGGCTAAGTGAATGATTGCAGGGTGGGAATATTTTGGAAGGAAATGAACAGTACTTTGAGAATTTAAGCCAGTGAAAGTTAAGTGCAAAATCTGTCCAGATATCTTCTGTAATAAAAAAAAAAAAAAAAAGGAAAGTGTGAAGTTTTTAAAGGAGGACAGTTCTTTAAATTTTGAAGGGAAATGTGTAACATATACAAAATGTCATATTTTTCAAGAGGTAAGATCTTCATTCAATCAATACTCCAAATTAGTATAATACCCCTTTCTTTCCTAAAAATATTTAGTGAGAAATTAACTAGAGGCACCAAAAGTTTATTTATAATAGTTATGTCTGAAATTAGTGAAACAAGAGAAAGAAGAACAGGCTAGACAATATATCAAATGGCATTTCCTATCAGATCCATGTGGTACAGTGTAAAGAACATGGCTTTGTGGCCCAGATGTCCTGGTTTAAAACATTATTCTTATTATCCATGAAATATGCAAACCTAGTCTATATACATTCATTTTTTAATCTTCAACGTTAGCCCATGTTATGACTGAGACTGAGACAGGCTATTAATTTGTATGAGATCACAAAGCAAGTAAGTGAGTGAATTGGAATTCTGATACAAGTTACTTTAAAGTCTGTATTCTTCCTGCTTCACAAAAACAGGGTGGACTAGTTGCAAGAACTGTTGAGGATCTGAGATTTTAGCCTGTCACACTTTCAAACATGCTAGCAGAAGACACGAGACTCCTGGGTCAGAGACAAAGGGCTTTATTACTCATTGCACAGCAAATAGCATGAGCTTCATGTTTAAATCTGTTCTCCCCCACTCCTAAACCCTATGGGGCTATGTAGAAAGGCCCCAGTGGATGCTGGGCACACAGTGGGTTTGGTCACTTTTATAAGGCCGGAGTTTAGGAAATCTCTCAACTATAAAGGGTGAAGCTAGCTAACATTGTCATTCTTTGTCCAAGAGGGCGATAATACTTGTACTATCCTGGTCAGTAATCAAATCTGCCCTTTACCTCTATAGGGGGTATGGAAATTAAGACTGTATGACATACAAACATCCTTTAAAAGATAGCTGGGGACAAAAACTGTCATAGCCACATAAAAATGCCATGGAGAAATGCCACCCCTCATGCCCACAAAAGTATCTAAGGAAACATCTAAATGAAGTAGATTGTGAGGTCCACTAGACAGTTTGACAAAGGCCCAGAGAGGTGTGATCAAGTTGTGCTTAGTTCATGTTTGCATATATTAATATCTAAATCTGATTCAAATTCAGGCCCTTGGGGTCTGGGGTCTGTGTCATTAGCTCATTCACCAAAGGACACAAGGCAGAGATGATTGTGAACAAGGAAAAGACATGTATCTTGGTGAAAGAGATTAGCAAAATCGAGTAAAACATAATGGCTTCAGACAAGGAGACTATGCTTGAGGCAGAAATTCATCCTAGACAGGAAAATCTAAGCAGAAAATCAGTTGTATAAATTAAGTCCATCTGTAAGGACAAGCTCCATTCAATTTACTGAGCACTCAGGAAGTTAGTATCTCACTCCAGGGCAGGGGAGATTTGTTTCCTGACCAGAATAATAAAGATAGTGTCTCCCTCTGGGGCAAATATTGTGTGGTTTAGCTTGCAACACCAGATAATAGCTAGAATAATTCCAGACTTGGTAGATTTAAAAGCTTTAATACTCTTGTCGCTTAGATTACAATTAGCTTGTTAGCTGGGCAGGGCTGCATTCGTTGATAAAACAACTTCCAAGGGAAAGAGACTGAGGGAGGCAGAAATTGACAGAGAGAAGAGATAAAGAGCAAAGTTGAGAGGTCACTTCTCAAAAAGAAGATGACCAAGTGAAAGGTCAACAGAAAAAAAAAAAAAAAAAAAGCATGTGCCTTTCTACACAAGCTAAACTGCAGCAATCTTTGCCCAGGAATTAGAAGTGAAATGTCAAGCCAACTCAAAGGCAGAGACTACTTGACAGCAGAGCCAAAGAATCAGAATTAGAATTTGCAGAGAAAATGTCCCCTCCTAGTTATTTAAAGAAAATATTATTAAAGAGTTCAGTTAAATTAGGTCCAAACTGGTTTGAAATTCAAGCTATCACTTTTTTTCATGTTAAATCCCTAGTCACTAGATAACTAAACAGTTGCAAGGTTTGGGGAATGCTCCTTTAAGACACTGTATTGTTTGGGAGAATACAATCTTTTTGCATAATTTTCACTCTGGTTTGCAGTCTCAGAGTCTGTTATATTCAAATACTATATTCATTTCTTATAAAAAGTTAATATCATCTGCCATATTCTATTGCAGTCATTCCATAATAAAAGTTATAGTTAATGCTGATAACATCATTAATTAAAAGAAAGGTGTATATATATAAAATATACATGTATACATATAATTCCAACAAATATCTAAGAATAACAAAATAACTCTGAGAATAAGCTAAGGGACATCAATTTTATCTACTTAAGAGTCACCGTATTCTCTTGGTTTAATTTAAAGTTTTGCTCATAATAAACTTTTCCTAGGTCCGAGAGAGCAAGAGCAATAATCATTCATCTTCAAACTGTGTGGAATGAAGAATAATTCTCATTTAGCTACATAAAATTGATAAAAGAAATGATAAAAGATAATTTTTTATTCAAGGAACTTTAACTTCCTCAGGTATAATAATCATGCTTGCATAGAAAAACATTTATAAAAAATGTAAAAATGAGAAATCTGATTCATTTTCTCAGTTATGATTTACTGCCTAAAAACCAAAATTATTTTAAATACACTAATATAGTTTGGAAAGGAATCTAAAACTTAAACATATTTTGTTTCCAAACTTATAGAGGAATTAAAAATGCTTCCTATAAAATACCATGTATAATGTACAGCACGGTGACTATAGTTAATAACATTACAGTTAATAGAACATATATTGGGCGCCTGGGTGGCTCAGTTGGTTAAGCGACTGCCTTCGGCTCAGGTCATGATCCTGGAGTCCCTGGATCGAGTCCCACATCGGGCTCCCTGCTCGGCAGGGAGTCCGCTTCTCCCTCTGACCCTCCCCCCCCTCATGTGCTCTCTCTCTCTCATTCTCTCTCTCTCAAATAAATAAATAAAATCTTAAAAAAAAAAAAATAGAACACATATCATCAGTTACAATGTAGATAATAATATTATATACTTGAAAGTTACTGAGAGTAGACCTTAAGCATTCTCACTAGAAAAAAAAAATAGTTATCAGTGTGAGGTAGTGGATGTGTTAATTACCTTGGTCTTACTAATCATTCTAATATACATATTATATATGTATATCCATATACATACATACACACAAATTATCATATTGTACACTTTAATATATACAATTATATTTGTCAATTATTCCTCAATAAAATTGGGGCAAAAATTCTGTGATTCCTAAAAGTAATGTGATCTTTGATTTCAAGACGGTTTCTTGAAAAATCTTGATAGACTAAAAAGTATTTTATTATCTCAGTATTATATTTATTATTTATTCTTAACATAACTGAAGTGAGAAAGTTAATATAAGGGATAAAGAAAAAGATCTACTGAGAATATTAATATGCCACAGCTTTCAGTTTAACACAATTTAAATTATGAACTTATGGTGCCAAAAATGTAATGAGATTACCTGGGAAAATTAACTCAGGTCAACGAAAAATATCTTTAATGATCTATAAGAAAAAGAATTTCTCTGCAACTATGTAAGGTCCTTAAATCTAAACCAAATGTTCTAAACCATCAAATCTCAAAATGCTGGAAATGTTGGACCTAGAAGTTATTACTGCTCTTCCAAGTTGTGAGAATAGAAACATGCCAAGGGGAGACAAGTGCCTGTGAGGCTCTGAGTTAGAATGTTAGACTAGAAGAAAAAAAAAAAAAAGAACGTTAGACTAGAACAGCCTGGATCACAGACAGATGATTCCTGGGCTTGACTTTTCCTAGCTGAAAAGATTAGAAAAGTAGGGGGGGAGAAAAGAATGAAAAAAAAACCTCAAATTCAAACCTATTATTTTATTGTTAATAAAACATGATAAAGAACTAGATTTTAGGGCGCCTGGGTGGCTCAGTTGGTTAAGCGACTGCCTTCGGCTCAGGTCATGATCCTGGAGTCCCGGGATCGAATCCCGCATCTGGCTCCCTGCTCGGTAGGGAGTCTGCTTCTCCCTCTGACCCTCCCCCCTCTCATGCTCTCTGTCTCTCACTCTCTCTCTCTCAAATAAATAAATAAAATTAAAAAAAAAAAAAAGAACTAGATTTTAGCTATAAAACTAATGAATACTTACCTCCTCTCACAAACTAAGAACTTTACCTTGAGCAGGTAACCACTAATTTTTAACATTTTAAAACATTATTAAACAATTTCATCCACCAAGTCAATAAAGAAAACGCTTATATTCGATATAGGAGAAGAAAGCCATGCAACATGTTATAAAGGAAACTGGACTTTACCATTTAAAATCTTAACATGAAAATATCCCAGCTATGCGATACTCTAAAATCATAGGTAGAAAACCAGAACAAGGGAAGGACTATTTTTAAATGAATTTTGCTGAACAGAAGGTCTCCAATTTTAGAGAAAAAAAAATTCAATTCTACTCTCAAAAATAAATTAAAGGCAGTAGGTTTGAAGGTGACATAATTTACGTAAGAAAACACCTTTTACCCTCAGGAGTGAGAAGTGACTGCTGTGTCAAATCCTCACCACCCACCCTGAGCTGAAGCTGGGTTCTTTACCACCTTGTAATGCTTTTCATCGACTCTGCTGATACCAAGCCTAGTTACCTCTGAGGGCCCTAAACCAGAATGACTGACTTCAGAGTTGGGATATTGCAGGTCATCAATTCTGGCCATGCATCTTACCTCGAATTCTTTGTTACCACCTTTTCCTGAACTTAGACTTTCTTTTACTTTCATCACCTAACAACCTTATGCTTTCTTCACAACTTGTACACAATCGCCTCTCTCCCCACTGCTCTTCTCTTGCAACCCAAATTCATGCCACAGGGCCTTCTGGAATCTGTTTGACTATAAATACTCATCATCCCCTTCTGAAACTGCTTTCTCTACTGTCATAAGCAAACCTGCCTCTCACACAGTGCCCCTGCATCCAGTCCCCTACCCACCTTCAACTCTATGCAAACAACTCATTGTTCCTTGAGTCTTCCGTCCCCAGGCCACTATCATCTGCTGACCTCTAGGTAATTTCTCCAGTTCCTTGGGAATTTGCTATTTGACTCATGCTCTTGTCTCCAACCTCAAGTGCTTTTGTCATCTTCAGTCAAATGATCTATCCCACCTCTAGCATTATAATTTCTGAAACTTTTTAACTTCAGCTACCTTCAACCTACTCTCTGCATCAATCACCCCCTCCCAGAACAAGTCCTTGTCACCCCAACAATTGTCCCATGTTTGTTTTTTTTCATTCAAACAATTCTACTTCAACCACTATTTCCTTTCCTTTCAGTTTCTCATGCCCTTGCTGACAATATCTTTTCTACCAAGAAGGACAAAGGCCATTGAGGCCTCCATTCCCTTCCAACCTATCAATCCCTTTCTATCCACTTTTCATTCCCAGGAGCCCATGGCTTGTCACCAGAACTGCTCTAGCCAGCATCTCCAAGTCCCTAGCACCCAAATTATTCCACTAAAGCTAATCAGACAAAACTCGAACTCAGAGGAATGCTACAAACCCATCTTGTTTGTAACTACACCCTGGGTGGCTAGACTCTGCTAGAGAAAACTCACATGACTCTGTAGCTTGAATCTACCATAAATTCCCATCTCCAACCCCAGCGAGGCCCTTAGCACTGCCTGGCAATCCGGTTATGGCATCCCCATCAATTATTTATAGTTCACTTATTAATAAAGCTCATTCATACTTCTTCCAAGTCTAGATGCAATTTGCTAATTAAGGGGCATTTTTACCATAACTGATGTCAAAAATATAGTTGATATGTCTTTTTTACCAGGTTTCCCGGAGGACAGAATTAGAAAGTTAACCAAATGTCAACTTCTCATACATAAAGCAGAAAGGTTTGGTTAACCCTTTAGCCACACAACAGTCACATACTTTATTGATCTAGTTCTGCTTCCATATCTATTTGTCACACTAATCAGTAATTTCTTTGAAAAAGGAACTGAATCTTATTTGTATGTATAGCTCTGTTCGATAACTACTGCAGTCTAAACATATTTAGAGCACAGTGAAAGAGCTCTCTTAAACTCTCTAGGAGCCTAAAATTAATCTATGACTGAAAGTACGGTTTAATTTTGAAAACTCAGAAAACACTGGTGTTAAGGAAATATGAAATTATGGCCTGAATACCATACGCTAATTAAGGAAGCAATTAAGTATGAGATATGCCTTAGTAATATTTTCTTCAAATATGTTTTAATATTTTGAAAGTTTTAGTATTTGAATAGGTAATTCAGTTTTAAAAATACATTAAGTATCTGCAATGGACTGATAATGGCTCCCAAAGATGTTTCCATGGTCTAATGCCTAGTACCCATATAAGATGTTACCTTGTATGGCAAAATACGTGATTCAGTTAAGGATCCTGAGAGGAGAAACTTATCCTATATTATCGAGGTAGGCCCTAAATGCAATAACATATATCTTTATTAGGGAAAGTAGATAGAGTTTTGAAACAGAAATAGGAGAAGGCAATGTAAAGAGGATGGCAAAGATTGAGTGATGTGACTACAAACCAAGAAATACCAAAGATTGTTGGCAGGCACCCAGAAGCTAGAAGAAGCATGGAACAGATTCACCCCCAGAGTCTCTAAAGAGTATGGCCCTACTAAACCCTCAATTTCAGGTTTCTGGAACCGATACTATGAGAAAATAAATTTCTACCATTTCAAGCCACCTGGTTTTTGGCAATTTGTTACAGCACCCACAGGAAACAAGTATAATATCACCATGTGTCAGGCACCATATACGTCCCTAAAGGAATGAAGATTCAAAAAATAAAAGTAGAGGGAGGCATGTTTCCTGACAACAATGAGCTCTCAGTGTAGTGAGGGAGGCCAACACAAAAATTTTAAAATCACCTTACAGTATGGTTTCCATGTTGGAAACATGCATTGCGGCTAGGGAAACAAAGAGAAAAGATCTAATAAACTGATGTGGAGTTGTGACCCCATGGAGCGGCATCTGGGAATCAAAGAGTTAAAAGAGCATGATAGATCTAGAGAATGGCAGGGAAACTGAGGTGGATCATTGGTGATAGGGGAATTGGGTGGAGATGAAACTGGAATGGTAGATTATAAAGCAATGCATTGTTCTTTAGACAATGGGAAGTCACTGAAGGTTTACAGCAAGAAACCAATCTTCCCTGATTTCTGTTTTCAAAAGATAACTCTGAGGCATTTATGTGGAAAATTCACTTAAGTGGAATAACTCATTCCCCTGATGATGCTGAAAAATGAAGTGTTACCTAACTAAATTGGTTCCAATAGCAGGCAATGAATTTTCATTTGTTTTGGCAACATAGTTGCAAGCTAGTATGCTTAAATTCAACTTCTAGACAGGTCATTAACATTTCTTTACTCTGCCAAAACAGAATTTTCAGTACCTTCCATTCCTAAAAGACTAGGTAGATTCAAGTAGAGAACCTCAATTTATTACATGGAGGATTATTTAAAAGTATCCAAATGGGTTTTTTAAGGCAAGAATCTGGGAAATATACCCTCTCAGAAAAGATTTCTTATAACCTGATTTTCCCCCTCTAAATACCGAGTAATTTTCTCCAGAGGCTATTGAGTGGAGAATAAATTCATTATGGCATCATTGGTAAGAAATTATTGACCTAATTGAGTCCATGACTTATTCTTCAAGAAAAAAATCCCTAAGAAAGAAAGCTGTTAAGGACTTCTTAAGGGATAATAAATACTGGTCTTAAAAAATACAGGAAGTAACATAAACAAGCTGCTTCTGTTAAGCAGGGGCCAAGTTGTACCAACAACAATCTTGCAGTTCTCACTGTGGAAGGAAAGAAAAGAAAAACTACTTCCTAAAGTACCCACAACTGAGTGAACAGAAGTTAGAGATAAAAATCTACATTTTGTGGGTTTAACAAGTAATGCAGAAAATGCCAGACCAAATACACATTTTGAAGCTGTTCTATTCATCCAACTTAGAGGTATCTGTTATTTAATGAGCCCACTTTTAGTACTTCAGTTCCCAAGCCAAGCACTGACCATTGACCAAGAATTACAAAAGCAATAGTCTTGAATTTTCAGCATTAGCAGCAGTCCACAAAACTATGAGACCATGACCCAAGTTATATTTCAAAGACAAACATTTTTATTTCCAATAATCAAATCAAACCATGGATCTCTGGTTCACTTTTATCCTTGATCAATATAGCCCAGAGTAAAGTAAGGGGCCAATAAATATCTGAGAGTATGGGCAATGAACATAGTCAAACAAGACTTTTATTTTTGCCCAAATATTCTAGATTTACCTATTAATTGCTAACCCTGCATTTCATGTTTTACTTTTCTGACATTAGTAAGTCTTTTTTCTCTTGTTATTTAACTGACCCTGATTGTATATATGGGAAATTCAGTGAATGGAAGAGAAAATAAAATAATCATTAATGAACATATCACCATATTTTGTACTAGTGATAAATCTACTTGTAAAATTCATGACTCCCAATGAATGTGTGACTGGAAAAATACTGGTCTTCAAAAAATAATATATATCTACTGCCGTACTCTACTACACACACTATAGACTTGGTACGGAGCAGAGAAAAAAGTAGTCCTTGCTGTCTGCATCAGTAAATCTAACTTTACTGCTGAATCAAAATTTTACAGCCAAAAGAAAACATTTATGATATAACAGTAATTATTTAAGATGAAGGTGTTGATTTTATATGCGTTGAAAATAAGATGTTGGGCTTGAAAGTCAATGCAACAGAATCACTGTTTCTCAACAAGGGCGCACACACCTAATCTTGATCATACCTCTCCTTAATTCACACAGTTGTGTTAATTCTTCTGAAATCCAGTTGTTTATTATGAACAAAGCATATTTGTACATTATTATTATGTATGGTGAGAGACATCAGATAGGTATGTTGAGGGTAGAGACCATGTGGTATGAGGACAGTGGTGGGGATCTCTGGGAATCCTATGCAATGTTTCATTGATACCTATCACTATTATTGATAAATGCCTCTCTGTGTGTGTGCATGGACATATGTGTGTATGCATGTGTGTGCATGAAGGAGAGGGGGATGTGAATGATCCCCTAATAGTTTTAAAAATATTTTCAGCTAACAAATAAATGTGTGTGTGAATATGTGTGTGTCTGTGTATGTGTGTGTCTAAGTTTTCAATTCTTTCATATTGAGATCTAAGGAGTTTATACATTAAGAATAATCTTATAAGATTATCATATCCACAGTTAGATATAAGATTGGAAAATCTTCGGGACCATCAGTTCTCAGCATCTCTATTTTGTGCTTCCAGAGTCATAGAAAGATGCTTCTGAGTTAATACTGGACTAAAAAATCTCAAAAGAACATCCAATTCAACATTGGTTGGATTAGGCAAAGATTTACAAAAGAAATAAATTTTGAACTGCATTTTCAAGGTTAAAAAGGTGTTTTCCAGGAAAAGAAGAGTAATAGATATTCTAGCCAGAGGAAAATACATGCTCGAAGGTAGAGAAGCATGGAATAGCATGTAAAGTTCAGGGAATAGAAAGTAGTTTTGCAATGCAGTAGAAGTCTAGAAGTTTGGGAGAAGATATAACCTAAGTCAAGATCTCTGGCTCCCACACAAAAAGCTCAATCTTGGATTCTCATCTCTGCTCCCACCCTCCTTCCTCAACATACATTCCAAACACATTCCGCAATTCTTTATACCCTAGTGCTGACTTCTCATTCTTGTTGATCCTGTACTTTCAGCCAATATGTTGTACTAGAAAAAGCATGAGTTTGGAACTGGACAGAATTGGATTTGAATCACCACTTGCTAAATTAATAGCTGTGTGACCTTAAAGAGGTTACTTAATCTCTGAGTCTCAGTTACTTTCCTGTAAAATGAAAAAGATAATGCCTTTCTTATAGTGTTATTCTGAAAATTAAATGAGAGAATACCTCTTGAGAGTATATGGCATATGTTTATGACTTTTTAAAGAAGCTAGCTCTCCCCTTCCACTACTTCAGGAAAGCTCTAGAAAAAGGCATTTTTGAAAGGCAAAAAAAAAGAAGAACATCTTTCAAAAGCAGACTATCCTAGTGTGAATTCCAGCTTCTTCATACACTACTAGCTATATAGCCATGGGCTTAACTCTCTAATATTCTATCTTCATTAATAAAATAAAGATAATAAATCTAATCTATAAAGTTGTATGGATCAGATAAAATGCACCGCTCCCATTGTCTGGCAGTTATAGGTTCTCCCCTGAATATTCTCTCAACACCTATGAGAATACTCTGACAACTGCACTTAACCTCTCCATCCAAGCCTGACCAACCTCTTCACTACTGGTAACTCTGTCACCATCTTCAACTCACACTCAACACCCTTCATTTCTAGGCAGTCACTAGCTATTTTCACCTATTTCACCCATCCTCCCACCTATCTCCCCTTTGGTAACCATCAGTTTGTTCTTTATAGTTAAGAGTCTTTTCTTGGTTTGCCTCTCTCTCTTTCTTTTCCTTTGCTCACTTGTTTCGTTTCTTAAATGCCACATATGAGTGAGATCATATGGTATTTGCCTTTCTCTGACTGACTTATTTCACTAAGCGTTATACTCTCTAGCTCCATCCATGTTGCTGCAAATGGCAAGATTTTGTTCTTTTTATGGCTGAACAGCCTTCCATATCTATATATATAGATATATAGATATATGGAAGATATATATATATACCACATCTTCTTTATCCATTCATCTATCAGTGGACTCTGGGCTGTTTCCACAGTTTGGCTATTGTAAATAATGCCACAATTAACATAGGAATGCATGTATTTTTGAATTATTGTTTTTGTATTTTTGGGTAAAGGCAGCAGAAAGTGAAATTAAGAAAATGATCCCATTAACTGCACCAAAAACAATAAAATATCTAGGAATAAACTTAACCAAAGAGATAAAAGACCTATACTCCAAACATTACAAAACACTGATGAAAGAAATTCAAAACAATGCAAAGAAATGGAAAGACACTTCATGCTCATGGGTTGGAAGAACAAATACTGTTAAAATATCTACACTATCCAAAGCCATCTACAGATTTAATGTAATACCTATCAAAATACCAACAGCATTTTTCACAAAACTAGAACAAACAATCCTAAAATCTTATAGAACCACAAAAGACCTCGAATAGGCAAAGCAATCTCGAAAAAGAAAAACAAAACTAGAGTTATCATAATTCCAGACTTCAAGTTACATTACAAAGTGGTAGTAATTAAAATAGTATGGTACTGGCATAAAAACAGACATGTAGATCAATAGAATAGAATAGAAAACCCAGAAATAAACCTATAATTATATGGTCAATTAATCTTCAACAAAGAAGGAATGAATATACAATGGGCAAGACTGTCTCTTCAACAAATGGTATTGGGAAAACTGGACAGCCACGTGTAAAAGAATGAAACTGGACCACTGCTTTTCATCATACACAAAAATAAACTCAAAATGGATCAAAATCCTACTCTTAAGGTTACAGTCTAGTGCGAGGAAAGGAAGCATCACATGTACCAAGTGCAATATATAGAACAAAATTTATTTTATTTTTATAACAACCTTGGAAATTGAGTAGTTATCAGTATCCCCATTTAAGATACACATCTAACTGAGTCTCACAGTAGTTAATAACTTGTCCAAGGTCACCAAAAAAATAGAGGTGAATTATTTTCAAATAATTTTTATGGTTACTTTTGAAAATCAATTGCCTATTTCATCAGTCTGCAGCTCTTTCCTATGTAATAGCATTGCACATTTATATATGCTGTACTGAATTGCCCCCAGCTTTAAGAATTTTTCATACTTCACTAAGGAAAATATCCCATTATCTCCTGAATTTCATGGTTTAGCAACACAGTACATAAAGTCAAGCTACTCCATAATGGAAAATAGTGTGTCTAGTTCCTGAAATCAATTTAGGAGTATATTCAACGTATCTATTTATAATGGTCAAAATAGCCTGTGAAGCAATTTTCAACCCCATAAAATGGAATCAGAGCTCATTCCAGCCTTGGGCCCATCACACCATTAATATGTCTGAATTTTAGTAAACAGTGAGAATTCCAAGACTTAATAAAGGCCAACAAACTCTTTTGAAACCTTGTGGCAATAATGAAATAATCTACTTTACAAAAGAAACAAGCTTTAATCTTATATCTGAACAACAACAAGAAAAGCAAATCTATGAGTTAACAACAAAGTCTTAAAATAGCATACTTAATCGCTATTGCAAAATAGAATGCTATTCTTGGCCCAAAGTTTAAAAAGAAAATTCTATATGCTATGATTTACATTAGAAATGTTGATAAGCAGCATTTTATAGTATTGTTTTTAGACAGAATAAATTCATAAATATGGTATCAACTGAGAAATAACTGGTCATAAATCTATTTCTAAGCAGTGAGTAATTAAGAAAATCATATGAAATAAGTGAAATTATCCTCTTCCATCTTGTTTTTTCTATGAAACTTCCAAATATGGTTCCAATCAATGGGAAGATCTTTGTGAACTCTACCTTTGCAAGTTTGATTAGAATTTTTTTTTAATCCCACAAAACAACAACAAAAGTCAAATCTGTTGAATAATATATTTTTTTATCCAAATTATTTTTCCAAATTCTCTGCCAAAGCAAACACATGGTATGTGTTAGTCAGCTGGGTCTGCATCAATTCATCAGTTGTATGAACTACCCAGATTTTGTTGCCAAACCTATTACACTAAATCCCACTGTTTTTAAAACTTAACTCCAAACATCTTTTTAAGTTTGCAGAACATTCTAAACTAGTTTAAATACACATATTTTTAAATTACTTTTTTTGTTTTTTAGCAAATTTTGGGAATATTCCTCTTGGATCGATCCCACATTATAAGTTCTTTTGGTACCTGCTAAGAGAAAGGTAAAATACAGCCCTTTTTTATTTTTTGGAACAAAAGAGAGAAAGAGAAAGGGGAAACCTTACTTTACTTTTAAGATTTTACTTAAACATTCTCAATGCAATAAGAGCTGTTAGAAGAGTTTGACAAGAAATGTTATCAGATGGTCTGAATCCAGAATTTTAATGCACAAATGTGCATTTCGTTCTTTATCCCACAGACTCATGTCACTGAAAAAGTCACTTATTTTACCATAAAACAAAAATCACTCATTCACCCTATGATGATTTTAACCCTCACTTAAAGAATATTATATTTATTGCTGTCTTTTGTCTTCAACGATAAGGTTGATAGTGATGATTACCATCTCCTTGTTTCCAAAGAAAAAAGACCTAAAAGAGAACACCAGCTCTTTCCATGAATAAGCACACATTTTTATGATAGCAATAAAAAACAGCTATCTAACATCCATGATGTGAATCTGCTATAATCTTCAAAGGTTTTATTCCACACTCTAGACTTTAATTTTAAATTAAATTAATTTCAATTCAATAAACCTGAGATGTACCTACCTAATTTGGATATTGTATAATTCAATGTAACATTTTATATCAACATCTCACTGTAAGTCAGCAACTGAGAATTGCAGAAGACAACATTCACAAGCTATCACAACCATATCTCCCATACACTTGGATCTGTTCCCAACTACTATGTCTTCCCTCTGGTGAAAATGGGTGAACTCTCAGCAAGGACCAGCCTCTCCACTTGCATTCTAATCTCATCTGCTTTCTCCAATACAAGAACACTGTTTCAGCAATTCTCACTTCTCTTTCCTTCAATATCAAGTTTTTTACCTCTTCTGAATTGTTCCACCAGCATATAAAAATGTTATTCTCCCACCTGAAAAAAAATCCTCTCATCTCATTTCTCGTTTCCTCACCTCTAGTAAATACTCCAAACACCTCCTTCCCTTTAGAGGAAGCACCACAAAAGATTGTCTCTGCGAATTCTTAAATCCACTAACTCAAGATTTTCTCCCACCACATCACTAGAACTGCTCTTGTGGAGGTCACCAATGACCTTCATGCTGATTACCCAATGGTGGCCTTTCAGTTCTTAAATAACTTGGTCCCTCAGCAGCTTGCAACACAACTAGTCATTCCGTCTGCCTGTAAACAGTTTCTTTGCTTTGTAACTGTGGTCCCAGTTATCCTCCTTCTTTACTGGCCATACTATGGTGGGTAAAAAGCACAGCTTTCAGTGTCAGGGTGATCTACATATGAACCCTTGCTCTGTCTCTTACTAAATAAGTAATTTACCTTGGAGAAGTAATTTTTCTGAGCCCCAGGTTCCTCATTATAAAAAGGATATAATAGTACTTAGCACTCAAAATCATTTTTATAAAAATGGATAAGATCTTGCTATTTGTGATAACATGGATTGACCTAGAGAGTATTCCCTATCCTAAGTGAAATAAGTCAGAAAGAGGATAAATACCATATGATTGCAATTTTATGTGGAATCTAAAAAGCAGATGAATAAACAAACAAAAAGCAGAATCAGACCTATCTAAATACAGAGAACAAACTGATGATTGCTAGAGAGGAGGGGGATGGGGAATATGCAAAATGGGTGAAAGGGAGTGGGAGACATAGGCTTTCATTTATGGAATAAATAAATCACAGGAATAAAAGGTACAGCATAGGGAATATAGTCAATGGTACTGTAATAGCATTTTATGGTGACACATGGTAGCTACAATTGTGGTGGGTATAACATAATGTATAGAGTTGTTGAATCACTACATTATGAACCTGAAACTAATGTAACACTGTATGTCAACTATACTCCAAAATTATTTTTATAAACTTTAAAGGAAATTATAAAATTTAAACAAAATAAAACTGTCATTTTTGCAGTGATTCATATTACCATTAATAAAGAACAATATTGTCCAAATACATATGATAAATTGTAATCGCTTTAATTGTCCACTAAGTTAATTATTTTTCACTAAATATTTCACTATATATAAATTTCAAAAATTATTTTTCACTAGTGTCATTTGATATTAAAAGTTTAAGAAAATTACAATATATTTTCCTCACCAGTTTTTAATTATAAGATGTAATTTTATAAATAAAATTTTAAGTATACTTTCCATGAAGAGTTTCATGTTCAATTTTAAAATATAGTATTTAACAAAGGCATTTTAAAATAATACATTTAGATGTTAATTATTTTGGTGAGCTCATTTTACACTGAGCTTTATTCTAAAGTTGGTCTTTTTTTGTCTGATGGTCCTAAGCTGTTCATCTTACAGAAATCTCTTCCACCATTCTTATCCACAGGATATCTCCATCCACTTACCTCCATTTCCAAGGTAAAGAGATTTGACAAAACCCAAAATTGGCTCCATTCCCAAATCCATAGATTTCTCCCAGTATCCACAATGACTATCACCAACTCAAGCTCTAGAAAAATAAAAAAAAAACTCTTTTCCACAAAAATTCTGAGGCCTCCCTATCTAATCTACTCTTCTTATTAGAGAATAGGAGAAGTGAAGCACTAACATACCAAGCAGTTCAGTTCACAAAGTTAGTTTATGAAAAAGTTGGACCCTCGAATCCATTTTGGCAAATGCCCCACCCCCGTTTTGTTTGGAGTTTGGGGGTTTTTTTTCTTTCTTTTTTTCTTTTTTTTTTTTACTTTACTATATAGCCTCAATTATCTTCTCAGTTTTACTATAGAGCTACATGCCTTAACCGTGTTGTTCCCTTTTCTTAACATATATATGTATAGTTCTAATAAACATTATACTGTTGTTGAATATTGTGATTGGAACATAAGTCATTGGTATGGTAAAAGCCTGGAAGAGATGCAAATGCACTTCAGTTATTAACTGTTTTTACTTACTTTTTAAATTGTAATGTAAAAATAAATTGGGTGTATAACAATTTGAATTTTTATTAATAATTATTTTTATGGAATATCTTGTATTTGTCAGCTGATGTAACAAGAATTCATGCTCTGCATCAGATCCCAACAACAGAACATGAACTTGAGTGAAGATCTAACTCCTAAGCTCTTTTCATTCGCTGCAATAACACTTGACTTGGGGCTCCTGGGTGTCTTAGTCGGTTAAGTACCTGCTTTCGGCTCAGATCATGATCCCAGGATCCAGAAATGATTAAGTGGACATTATAAACAGCAATAATCTCTTTTTAACTCTCAATTTTTATAATATGCAACCAAATAATATATTATTACATTTTGATATGGATAGGGTAATCCTCTGATAGCAGCATCAAAAGTTTTTTAAAGTCCTCATATTCAAAATTTTAGCAGAAACTTCAATATCTCTACTGGAATAATAACTCAGAAATGTACATTTCAGTCAGTGAGGAAGGCCTTTCTTTTTTTTTTTTTTAAAGATTTTATTTATTTATTCATGAGAGACAGAGAGAGAGAAAGTGAGAGAGAGAGGCAGAGGGAGAAGCAGCCTCCCAAGGAGCAGGGAGCCTGATGCGGGACTCGATCCCAGGACCCTGGGATCATGACCTGAGCCGAAGGCAGACGCCCAACCATCTGAGCCACCCAGGCACCCCGAGGAAGGCCTTTCAATGGGCATGCAGCTCTTAACTCAAAATGGAATGTAATATTTAATGTATTAGTATATACCTACTCAGGCAACATTGGAATAGATTAAAATAATCAGAGGAGAATCTTAATAATGGAAAATAATGTCTTAGGAGCTTAAATTTCTGAAATCTACCCTTCCTTGCCTATATCAGAAATGTTCTACGTGCTTTTGGCTCACAATTTAAGGGTGCATTAACAGAGTTCTGAGTTGTTCAGAATTTACCAGGAGTCATGAATTGATTTTGTCTTCGCTTCTATCCTACCAACTACATGAAATGACTTTTTCATTGTATTTTAAGAATCTTATGGTTTCTTTGATGATAATTAAATAGCATTCCTATTGTTAAAACATCTTGATTCAATATTAATATTTTATATGCAAAGCTTAAGATTTTATCATTTAATGAAAATTTTATTGTATATATATTACTACTAGGTCTCTTAAAAATGGTAAATGTGCTTGCATTAGTACAACTTTTCAATAGTGAATCAGTCACTAGAACCAATACTACCTACACAATATATGAGACTAAATCCACACAATACGTTTACAGCCAGAGAGTATACTGAGAAGACAGTAAATTCACTGAATCTTACGAATCACACCATTTCCTGAATGTTTTTGGTACACACATGAGTTATTCACATATATTTTACTTTTATGTTTTGAGGGTTATAAGACACACAAAAAGGAAAAAAAAATATTATCTCACAGAATATTTTTTAAGTTCTATAATATTACTTATTTATTATGGAAGAAAATTTAATTAAAATATATTTATATCTTATACTACATATGTGTGTGTGTGTGTATATATATATATATATATATATATATATGCAAATATAATTAAAATCCACCACATCCTGAGGTACTACCTACTTTTATGGAACGGTAGTTATTCAACAAATACACTTAGATTTATGTTATATTCTAGAGATGTTAGATTCCAAGGATCCTAAAAGGATGATGTATCATTTAGGCAAGAGATGGACATGTAAATGAATAAATTACATTGTCTGTAAAAGACTGTAAGAGTAAACATTTCTATGAAAGCAAATAAGTAGTGTCTCATTACCTGGAGAATTAAATAAATGTTAGAAGATATAAAATTGGTGCTGAGTCTTAGGGTCCAAGTAAAGGTTTGTCAAACAATTAATATAGAATCCAATTAATATAGGACATTTGAGTTTTTTTACCTTGTAACATATGATGGAATTATGCATTCACATAGCAGAGATAATTAGATTGAGATTTTAGAATGAAAAAATCTAGAAATTGATTGGATGATAGATTTAAGGGAGTAGAGGCTGAAAGGCCAATAATTAGATGGCTACTATAAAAGAAGTTAGAATGAAGTTTACTGAAAATGTATACAGCCCTAAATTAAGGCAAGTCTGGTTAGAATGTAGAGAAGGAGACATATGCATTATGCACTTGAAGATATATTTTGGCAGCATAGGATGTAAGAGAAATTCACATAATCAAATACTGGAGATTATTCTGATACATGGTGTGTAAAATAGAAGACTCAGAAAAGACTGAAGAGTAATGTCCAAATGAAGTGAACAGGAAAGAGTAATGTCATAGACACTGAAAAAGAACATCTAAAGTAGTTCCACATTGGTCAACAGTGTTAAATACCATAGAATGATTGATTACATGGGATGATGGCTGGAAATGTGCCACTGGTTTTGAAAATCAGGAGGTCAGGGTGGACCAGGTGTAATATAGCAGTGGGACTAGCAGTCAGATTGTACTGGATTGAAGAATGAAGAATAGATGGAGAATTAGAATTGGGGAACAGAATGAGAATACGATTTCATAAAGTGTGGCAGTGAAAGAAGAGATGGTAAAAGTATAATAGATCGGGGCGCCTGGGTGGCTCAGTTGGTTAAGCGACTGCCTTTGGCTCAGGTCATGATCCTGGAGTCCTGGGATCAAGTCCCGCATCGGACTCCCTGCTCAGCAGGGAGTCGACTTCTCCCTCTGACCCTCCTCCCTCTCATGCTCTCTGTCTCTCATTCTCTCTCTCACAAATAAATAAAATCTTAAAAAAAAAAAAGTATAATAGATCAGATTGAGGGAAAATTTTCTTGGGTTGTGAGTGCACAGGTAGTTTAAGAAGGAGGACCAGTGGAGGAAAAGTGACTAAAGACTCAGGACAGAGGAAAGAATTTGTGAACTGAGACCTTGATGAGGCAGGAAGTGATAATAACTCATAGTAAGAGTAATTGCTCACGCTGTGTACCAGGCAGTGCCCTTCACATTTTTAGTGTTAATTAATACAATCGGCTTCAGAACCTTATGAGATACATGTCTTCATTATATCCATCTTAGAGATGGAAAAACTGAAATACTGAACTGGCCCAAGTTGGGGAAGGACAATTAAAGCCCAGGCAGCTGGAAATCAAAGATTGTTCTCTTAACCCACTGTGTTCCACTGTCTCTGAGGCTTTTGGAAAGAACCTGAAACACAGATTCTTCTAAACTAGAAAAGAAGGAACTGATGAGTGACATCAAAGATACATATAGAGATGGAGGGGAGGAAAAAACAAGAAGTGGAGGGGAAAGAAAATGAGTAGGTACTTACTTGATAATTTGTATTTTCCCTATAAAGTAAAAGGCAAACATCATCTGTTGATGATTAGGTATTTGGAGAAAGGGTAAAAAGTTTGAGAGACAAACAGTCATTTTTAACCCCATATTCCAAAATGTTGCATCCAAACAAGCACTTTTGAGATCATTGTTCTAATATCTATCTCAATGTACCAACAAATTAATGTGCAAAGTTCATTGTAGTTAACTGAAACTGCCAAGACCTGAGCAGCTGCTCAGCTACAAATTCTGTCCTGACCACAAAGTCTCTGAAGCAATAGAAGACCTTGGCATTACTGCTTGACTGACCCCCTGATCAGTTTACAGAACAACCTGTCTTTTTTTTTTTTTTTTAAGATTTTATTTATTTATTTGACAGAGAGAGACACAGCGAGAGAGGGAACACAAGTAGGGGGAGTGTGAGAGGGAGAAGCAGGCTTCCCGCGGAGCAGGGAGCCCGATGCGGGGCTGGATCCCAGGACCCTGGGATCATGACCTGAGCCGAAGGCAGACGCTTAACCGACTGAGCCACCCAGGCGCCCCCAGAACAACCTGTCTTAATTGGACTCAAAGAAACATAAGTACTCGGCATAGCAGTTTATGGTGGGTATAAAGTAGGACAGTTCACTAGTAGGATTTTCCACTGAATATATATTTATAATGATATTCTAAAATGATGTATCTATTCCAGCAAACGCTGTGTTGTATAAGCATATGTTATTGATGATTATCAGAAACACACTCCTATACAACGAGAAAGTGGTTCTATATACTGTAGCTCCATTGTAAGAGACAAAGTTTTATACTGAAAAATATTTTGAGATATAGTTCTTTCTCTTTTTTTTTTCTACAGGCATAATAAGCAGTAAAACTTGGCGAAGGCTGAAATAGGTAGCTTAGGTTTTACGTTCCATATCCCTGAGTATACCAGATTATCTTCTAACACTGATTTTGTAATGTTCTGCCTTGCCTGGTTTTCAAATATTACAAAGAAATATGTTTCTACTGCTCTTGTTGGAAGATTAATTCTCTCCAATCTTTAATGCCATATTCAATATTTAAAACACCCACGTAAATTCTTTCTCACAGTGAAAGTTTTACTTGTTGAACTTTTTTTTATTACAATATAATAGAACTTTATATCCTAAAATAAGAATATATACCCTCCACAACAGGGTAGTTATCTAGTTTGATAATATTTTACATATGTGAGTAATGAGATGACTAGCTATTCAAAAAAGAATAGTAATTCATTACCACACCCAGTAGAAATCATTCGCACCCTAAAGATAGAAGTGAAGAAGCAAAATGATCTTTAAAAGTAAAATCACAGGTTTAAAAGATGGCAACTAGTTTTGGGGTTGTATTAAATGGAGGGAAATGTGACCTATTTAGAAATATTTTTTTTACAAAAACAGATCCTCAAGAATATTAAGCTATCATTTATTCTTTGATATGGTTCATTTTTGTTTTTTTTCCTTTGTTCTTGGTTTTCATTCATTTTATTCATTATTTGGCACCAGACTCAATGAACATATTTCTTCTGGGACCTAGAATTGACTGAGTACATTGTACAAATGCAAATCAATATTTTATATTGGGATAGAATCCAGAAATACATAAAGAGGGGTGTGTGTGTGTGTACTCCTTATTTTATCTAAAACGTAGGAAAGTTATGGTTGTCACACTTCCAAGACAGAGTGTTTACAATAAATTTGATAAGATATAATATCTTTTAAATTGATCCTTTAAGACTAAATCTAATTTAGGGGCGCCTGGGTGGCTCAGTGGTTAAGCGTCTGCCTTCGGCTCAGGTCATGATCCCAGGGTCCTGGGATTGAGCCCCACGTTAGGCTCCCTGCTCTGTGGGAAGCCTGCTTCTCCCTCTCCCACTCCCTCTGCTTGTGTTCCCTCTCTCACTGTGTCTCTCTCTGTAAAATAAATAAATAAAATCTTTAAAAAAAAAAAGACTAAATCTAATTTATATACGATAATGCCCATTGGTGAATAAGCATCAGCACCATCACACCATAACACTACCCTTATGCTTTATAAAAGGTAAATGGAACTACCTTTATTGTGAAACTATTTTGACAATATTAACTGTTAGGAAAATAGAGAAGGAGAATTTTATCACTAAAGTGATTTATTTGCCATTAAAACTTGCCATGCAATAACTTGACAAAGCAGTGTGTTGGGGAAAAGGAGTGTTTATCAAATGGGATAGTTTGGCCCTGAGATCAAAGAGTAGTAAGTAGAAGTAAGAGACACAACAAAAACTGCTATGAGCAAGAAAAGGACATACCATTGGTTATTCCTTCATTCAGAAGTTTATCATTAAGATCTAAATAAACTTGAACATAAATTTTGGTAGGTCTTCAGGGTGAGGAGAACAGAAGACAAAGCCTAGAATCTCCCTAAGCTGGAGAACTTAATAGTGCTAATAGAAATACTAGTTAACCCATGCACATACTTTTAAATTTTCTAACAGCCACATTTTCAAAAGTAAAAACAGGTGAAAATAATTTTAATAACATATTTACTTAACTCAAAGTTTTCAAAATATTTCAATGTGTAATCAATAGAAAAATTTATTAGTGAGTATATTACAATTTTTTTGTACTAAGAAGTGAAGGCCTGGTCTGTATTTCACACTGTCAGCATGTATCAAGCCTGACCAGATACATTTCAAGTGGTGAATAGTCACATGTGGCCAATGAATGTAGTATTTGACAGCACAGGTATAAACACTCAAATTAAAAGGCACAAATAAGGAGGGGGGAAAGATGGCAGAGGAGTAGGGGACCCTATTTCAACTGGTCCCCGGAATTGAGCTGGATATCTACCAGACCACTCTGAGCACCCACGAAACCAGCCTGAGATGTAAGAAGATCTGGATCTCTACAAACAGAATATCGCAGGCAGTTGGTTTCGAGGTATGAAGCGGGGAGCCGTGATTCCGCGGGCAGATATCAGAGGATAAACGGCAGTGGGAGGGTGCCTGGCTGTGGTGATCCTACACCACCGGTGAGTGACAGCCTCGCACGCTGGGGACGGGCACAGACTCACAGACCTGTAGCAGCAGGGCAAAGGACTTTCGGGCAGCCCCCAGGGCGGAAACCCAGAGCGGTGGGGTCGCGCCTGCGAACTACAGCCCCCGGGGCAGAAACCCAGAGTGGCGGTGGCGCGTGGGTGAACTGGGAGCGGCTGGCGGTTTTAGAAGCACAAAGGGCAGAGACGTGCCCCGACCCGGAGGCAGGGCTGGGAGCGCTGCGGAGAGGCGCACAACCCAGGCCACTGCAGTTTATAGCAGCACGGACAGAAATGGAGACAGTATGGCCTGGAGGGCTCACTGAAGAACAGACTGCGGTCTCTCTGCTCTGAGGCAGAGGGTTGGAAACGGTCTCTTCTGCTCTGACTCATGGAATAGACGCAGAAAGCCACCGGGGATAGCCGCCAAAGAACAAAAGCCACAAAAACTGATTCCCGCTGAGCCCATCCCCCGCCACAGGGGGGCAGGGCAACTCTGCCCAAACAGGGTTGCCTGAGTAACAGCATGGCAGGCACCTTCCACAGAAGACAGGCTGGGAAAACAAGAGGCCAGCAACCCTAAGGTCCCAAGAAAACAGGTGCATCTTGCTTGGGTTCTGGTCAATAATTTGGACTCTATACATTCCCTCAAACACCCATCAACAGAATGACTAGGAGGAGGAGCCCCCAAAATAGAAAAGACTCAGAGATTATGACTTATGCTGCAGATTTACAAATGGATGCAGATATAACCAAGATGTCGGAGATGGAATTCAGGCTAGCAATTGTGAAGACAATGGCTAGAATGGAGAAATCCATTAATGGCAACATAGAGTCTCTAAGAGCAGAAATGAAAGGTGCATTGGCAGAACTTAAAAATGCTATCAATGAGATCCAATCCAGTCTAGATAATCTAACAGCTAGGGTAACTGAGGCAGAAGAGCGAATAAGCGACCTGGAAGACAATATAATAAATCAAAAGGGAAAAGAGGAGGCCAGGGAAAAACAACTCAGAATCCATGAAAATAGAATCACAGAAATAAGTGACACCACGAAGCGTTCCAATGTCAGAATAATTGGAATCCCGGAGGGAGTGGAGAGAGAGAGAGGACTAGAAGATGTATTTGAGCAAATCATAGCTGAGAACTTCCCTAATCTGGGGAATGAAACAAACATTCACGTCCTAGAGGCAGAGAGGACCCCTCCCAAGATAAAGGAAAACAGGCCAACACCCTGGCATGTAATAGTAAAACTTGCAAATCTTAGAACCAAGGAAACCATCTTAAGGGCAGTCAGGGGGAAGAGATTCCTTACGTACAGAGGGAGGAACATCAGAATAACATCAGACCTAGCCACAGAGACCTGGCAAGCCAGAAAGGTCTGGCAAGACATATTCAGGGTCCTAAATGAGACGAACATGCAGCCAAGAATACTTTATCCGGCAAGGCTTTCATTTAGAATGGATGGAGAGATGCAGAGCTTTGACGACTGGCAGAAACTGAAAGAACATGTGACCACTAAGCCCTGCAAGAAATATTAAGGGGGGTTCTTTTATAAAAGGAGAAAGACCCCAAGAGTGATATACAACAGAAATTTACAGGGACAATCTATAAAAACAATATCTTCACAGGCAACATGATGACAATTAATTCATATCTTTCAATAATCACTCTCAACGTGAATGGCCTAAACGCTCCCATAAAATGGCACAGGGTTGCAGATTGGATAAGAAGACAGGATCCATCCATATGCTGCCTACAAGAGACTCATTTTGAACCTAAAGATACATCCAGACTGAAAGTGAAGGGATGGAGATCCATCTTCCATGCCAGCAGACCTCAAAAGAAAGCTGGGGTAGCAATTCTTATATCAGACAATTTAGATTTTAAACTAAAGTCTGTAATTAGAGACACAGGACACTATATCATTCTTAAAGGGTCTATCCAACAAGAAGATCTAACAATTGTAAATATCTATGCCCCCAACATGGGAGCAGCCATCTACATAAGCCAACTGTTAACCAAAATAAAGAGTCATATTGATAACAATACGTTAATTGTAGGAGACCTCAATACTCCACTCTCAGCAATGGACAGATCATCTAAGCAGAAAATCAACAAGGAAACAAGAGCTTTGAATGATACATTGGGCCAGATGGATCTCATAGATATTTACAGAACATTCCACCCTAAAACAACAGAATACTCATTCTTCTCGAGCACACATGGAACTTTCTCCAGAATAGACCACATACTGGGTCACAAATCAGGTCTCAACTGATACCAAAAGACTGAGATTATTCCCTGCATATTCTCAGACCCCAATGCTTTAAAACTGGAACTCAATCACAAGAAAAAATTTGGCAGAAATTCAAACACTTGGAAGCTAAAGACTGCTCTGCTCAAGAATGTTTGGGTCAACCAGGAAATCAAAGAAGAACTTGAACAATTCAAGGAAATCAATGAGAACGAAAACACATCGGTCCAAAACCTATGGGATACTGCAAAGGCGGTCCTAGGGGGGAAATACATAGCTATCCAAGCCTCACTCAAAAAAATAGAAAAATCCCGAATTCACCAACTGACTTTACACCCTAAAGAACTAAGAGAAAAAGCAACAAACAATGCCTAAGCCATACATTAGAAGAGAAATAATTAAAATGAGAGCAGAAATCAATGAATTAGAAACCAGAAACATAGTAGATCAGATCAACAAAACTAGAAGTTGGTTCTTTGAAAGAATTAATAAGATCGATAAACCACTGGCCAGACTTATCCAAAAGAAAAGAGAAAGGACCCAAATTAATAAAATTATGAATGACAGGGGAGAGATCACGACTAACACCAAGGAAATAGAAACAATTATTAGAAATTATTATCAACAACTATATGCCAATAAACTGAGCAATCTGGATGAAATGGAGGCCTTCCTGGAAACCTATAAGCTGCCAGGACTGAAACAGGAAGAAATTGACAACCTGAACAGGCCTATAGCCAGTAACGAGATTGGAAGCAGTGATCAAAAACCTCCCAAAAAACAAGAGTCCAGGGCCTGATGGATTCCCTGGGGAATTCTACCATACATTCAAAGAAGAAATAATACCTATTCTACTGAAGCTGTTTCAAAAAATAGAATGAAAACTTCCAAACTCATTCTGTTAGGCCAGCATTACCTTAATCCCCAAACCAGGCAAAGACCCCATCAAAAAGGAGAATTTCAGACCGATATCCCTGATGAATATGGATTCCAAAATCCTCAACAAAATCCTAGCTAATAGGGTCCAACAATATATTAAAAGGATCATCCACCATGACCAAGTGGGATTTATCCCCGGGATGCAAGGGTGGTTCAACATTCGCAAATCAATCAATGTGATAGAACACATTAATAAGAGGAGGGAGAAGAACCATATGGTCCTCTCAATTGATGCAGAAAAAGCATTCGACAAAATACAACATCCTTTCCTGATTAAAACTCTTCAGAGTATAGGGATAGAGGGAACATTCCTCAAGTTCAAAAAGTCCATCTATGAAAAACCCACAGCAAATACCATCCTCAACGGGGAAAAGCTGAGAGCCTTTCCCTTAAGATCAGGAACATGTCAAGGATGCCCACTCTCACCACTGTTGTTCAACATAGTACTAGAAGTCCTAGCAACAGCAATCAGACAACAAAAAGAAATAAAAGGTATTCAAACTGGCAAAGAAGAAGTCAAACTCTCTCTTTTCGCAGACAACATGATACTTTATGTGGAAAACCCAAAAGACTCCACCCCCAAATTACTAGAACTCATACAGCAATTCAGTAATGTGGCAGGATACAAAATCAATGCACAGAAATCAGTTGCTTTCTTATACACTAACAACGCAACTGTAGAAAGAGAAATTAGAGAAACAATTCCATTTACAATAGCACCAAAAACAAGAAGATACCTCAGAATAAACCTAACCAAAGAGGTAAAGGTTCTATACTCTAGGAACTACAAAACACTCATGAAAGAAATTGAAGAAGACACAAAAAGATGGAAAGATATTCCATGCTCATGGATTGGAAGAATAAACATTGTTAAAATGTCTATGCTACCCAGAGCAATCTATACCTTCAATGCCATCCCAAACAAAATTCCAATGACATTTTTCAAAGTGCTGGAACAGACAATCCTAAAATTTGTATGGAATCAGAAAAGACCCCATATCGCCAAGTAAATGTTGAAAAAGAAAAACAAAGCTGGGGGCATCACGTTGCCTGATTTCAAGCTATATTACAAATCAGTGATCACCAAGACAGCATGGTACTGGCACAAAACAGACATATAGACCAATGGAACAGAATAGAGAACCCAGATATGGACCCTCAACTCTATGGTCAAATAATCTTTGACAAAGCAGGAAAATACATGCAATGGAAAAAAGACAGTCTCTTCAATAAATCGTGCTGGGAAAATTGGACAGCCACATGCAGAAGAATGAAACTCGACCATTCTCTAACACCATTCACAAAGATAAACTCAAAGTGGATGAAAGACCTCAATGTGAGACAGGAATCCATCCAAATCCTAGAGGAGAACATAGGCAGTAACCTCTTTGACATCACCCACAGCAACTTCTTTCAAGATACATTTCCAAAAGCTAGTGAAACAAAAGCAAAAATAACTTTTGGGACTTCATCAAGATAAAAAGCTTCTGCACAGCAAAGGAAACAGCCAACAAAACAGAGAGGCAGCCCACAGAATGGGAGAAGATATTTGCAAATGACACTACAGATAAAGGGCTGGTATCCAAGATCTATAAAGAACTTCTCAAACTCAACACCCAAAAAACAAATAATCAAGTCAAAAAGTGGGCAGAAGAGATGAAAAGACACTTCTCTGAAGAAGACATACAAATGGATAACAGACACATGAAAAAATGTTCATCATCATTAGCCATCAGGGAAATCCAAATCAAAACCACACTGAGATACCACCTTACACCAGTTAGAATGGCAAAAATGGAAAGGGAAAGAAACAACAAATGTTGGAGAGGTTGTGGAGAAAGGGGAACCCTCTTACACTGTTGGTGGGAATGCAAGTTGGTACAGCCACTTTGGGAAACAGTGTGGAGGTTCCTCAAAAATTTAAAAATAGAGCTACCCTAAGACCCAGCAATTACACTCCTGGGTATTTACCCCAAAGACACAGATGTAGTGAAAAGAAGGGCCATATGCACCCCAATGTTCATAGCAGCAATGTCTGCAATAGCCACACTGTGGAAAGAGCCGAGATGCCCTTCAACAGATGAATGGATAAAGAAGATGTGGTCCATATATACAATGGAATATTACTCAGCTATCAGAAAAGATGAATACCCAACTTTTACATCAACATGGGTGGGACTGGAGGAGATTATGCTAAGTGAAATAAGTCAAGCAGAGAAAGTCAATTATCATATGGTTTCACTTATTTGTGGAACATAAGGAATAACATGGAGGACATTAGGAGAAGGAAGGGAAAAATGAAGGGGGGAAATCAGAGGGAGAGATGAACCATGAGAGACTATGGACTCTGAGAAACAGACACAGTTTTAGAGGGGAGGGTGTGGGGGGGTGGGTTAGCCCGGTGATGGGTATTAAGGAGGGCACGTACTGCATGGAGCACTGGGTGTTAGACGAAAAACAATGGATGGTGGATCACCACATCAAAAACTAATGATGTATTGTATGGTGACTAACATAACGTAATAAAATTTTAAGAAAAATAAAATAAAATAAAAGGCACAAATAATCAGGCTGGATTGAAAAAAAAAAAAAAAACCCAACTAAATACTATCCACAACAAATAAACTTTAAACAAATAAACTCAGCTAGATTAAAGGTAAAAGAATAGGACTTCCACTTGTATCAAATGGAATAACATCCCCCCACATGGGTAAACTTTGTGAAAAATAGTTATAGAGACACTGGACTCAAGCAGTGAAGGACAGTAATTCCTGAGACACAGGAAGCAAATAAGGTGAAACTTCTGAACATCCAGCAGACTGTCCAAAGAAATTTCTACCTGTGGTACAAGAAAGGGTTCCAAATAGAGTCCACCTAGACCTGTGAGTCAAGGGAAGCTTTGACAACTGGAATTCGCAGAAGAGAGTACCACAGAGGAGAGAGCTGCACTGAAAGAGAACTCCAGCAACCTGAAGAGGCCACCTTGACAGAAGAAGGTAAGACCAGCACATATACTCTAAGAAACTACCTGAGGCCAAGAAAAAACCATTAGGAAGGATTGGAGGGGAAACCCCTGAAGTTCACACAGGACCAGGAATTATCCCTGTTCAATCAGCTAATGCAGAAAAAAAGAGAGAGAGAAAAAAAGAAAGAAAGAAACTTTCATAATTTACAGGAATTGGGTAGAGTACCTAGAAGGGTTTTTGCCTCTGTGGTAGGGAAAAATTAGTTCTAGACTAAATACTATTCTGGTCCTGCCTAACAAAAGCTTAAAAACAAAATCAAAAAGGGTCAAAATATTTCCAAGTAGTGTAACATAGTTCAGTAACCATAACAAAATTCAAGAATATTTTTAGGAATACAAAAATATCCAGAGCACAATACGATAAAATTCATAATGTCTTGGCATTATGTATTGGCATCCAATAACAAATTAGCAGGCATGCAAAGAAGCAATATTACATAATTCACAATGAAGAGAAAAATCAATGACTCAAAACCAACCCAAAAACTACCAGATCATAAAATTAGTAAATAGGACAATATAAACTATTATACTTGTATTCCACATTTTTAGAAAACTGAAGAAAGTTAAGCATAATATGTAGAAATAGAAGGTATTTTTTACAAACCACAAGATGAACTTCTGAAAGGTGAAAATTATAATATCTAAAATGAAAAATACACTGGATAGGATAAACAACAGATAAGAAATTTAGAAGAAACAGTAAACTTGAAGATATAGCAATAGAAAATATTCACAATGATATACAGATAGAAAAAAAAGGCTGAAAAAAAGAAACAGAGAACCAATGATCAATGAAAAGATTTTTAGTGCTTTATTCTATATGTAATTGAAGTCTTTCAAAGAGAATGGGTGGGACAGACAGAAAAAGTATTTAAAGAAATAAAGTGGAAACTTAAAATTTGATGAAAATTGTTAACATACATGTCCAAGAAAAATAAAACCCAAACACAAGAAAAGGCAGAAAATTACACTAAATCAGAGTATCAAATTGTTTTAAATGATTAAGAGAAAAGTGTTAAAAACAGCCAGAGAAAAGTACAATTAACATAAAAAGAACAAAGGTAAGAAATGATAGCAGAATTCTCATTAGAAGCAATGCAAGCTAGAAGATGGTGGAGCAACCTCATAAAGTAATAAAAGAAAAAGAAACTAACCTATCAATCTATAATTCCTCACCCCAAAATAAATACATAAATAAAAGGGTAAGATCATTAACACTGAAAATGTTTTATATATATCCTTTATGTGTGAAGCTATTTGCAATAGAACCCTTCTTGTCAACTCTTTAAAACAGAAAAATGTTTCAATACATGAGATAGTTATTTTTTTCTTGAAAACTTATGAATTAAATATTTCTTAATTTAAGGACTGGGAAATAAGAGTTGATAATATTTGCTATTGTGAATAAAGCAATGTAAGATGTAATAAATATGAATAAAAAATAATCATTAAAGTTTCTTGAATGAGGGTAATAGTATTTTACGGCTTTGTAAATTGGCAGAAAGACTACATAATAGCTGTCTATAGGTCTTGCATTTTGCTCCTTAATAAAGAAATTATTAGCAAATGTAATATATTTTCTGAAACAAGAAAAATCATTTTTAAAAATGAATAAGTGAGGGCGCCTGGGTGGCTCAGTTGGTTAAGCGACTGCCTTCGGCTCAGGTCATGATCCCAGGGTCCTGGGATCGAGTCCCACATCGGGCTCCCGGCTCAGCAGGGAGCCTGCTTCTCCCTCTGACCCTCTCCTCTCTCATGCTGTTTCTCTCTCGCTCGCTCTCTAATAAATAAATAAATAAATAAAATCTTAAAAAAAAAATGAATAAGTGAGGCAGTTTTCTTTAACTATACCCATTTGTAAGCATTAAAGCCTTGAGACGTGTTCCTATCCAGCATATTTTAAAGGGATTATTTCCCTTTACATATGCCTTCTACTTTTTTGACAGTAGAATAGTGACTATAAATATCCACAAAGGCCATCTGTTCAATCTCTTTTTTTTTTTTTTTTTAAAGATTTTATTTATTTATTTGACAGAGAGAATGAGAGATAGAGAGCATGAGAGGGAGGAAGGTCAGAGGGAGAAGCAGACTCCCTGCCGAGCAGGGAGCCCGATGCGGGACTCGATCCCGGGACTCCAGGATCGTGACCTGAGCCGAAGGCAGTCGCTTAACCAACTGAGCCACCCAGGCGCCCTCAATCTCTTCTTTTTCAAAATACTTAATGGGCTCCTTTGGTTTGAGACTTTTTAAAGATAGCAAAAATATATCTTGCTTACTGAACCCATATTTATAATGAACAGTTCATTTACAGTCATTACATTTACCACAAACTAGAAATAATACATAGAATCAATGAAAATATTCTGATATTAACTAATGGTATTTCTCCTGAAAACTATAGCCTCAGAAACACCAAGTGAAATATCTTGTCCTCATCCATATTACATTCTTTAATTTTTCCAGAACTGAGTAATATTCCATTCAGATATATAATGATCTTAATACTTCCTGATAACAAAATTAATATTATAAATCTAGGCTATTTCTAGCTTCTCTATTAAAAACCTCAAGGTTTGGTAATTAAAATTTATATAAACCCTACAAACCACATTTCCAATGCTCTATTTCTTTTCTTCATTTTTACTCCATAAATATATGAAATGATGAAAAATCAGAGAAAACACTATTGAAAGTAAAAATGTTTCAACTACAAAATGCTTATCAAAGTAAGGAGAAATGTTCTCTTGCTCTGATGGGAAGAATCTAATGGCCCTTTATAACTACATATGAGGTGGAGTGGGGGTTAATATATTTCAGACTATTTTCTTGAAAACAATTTCTGTACTCTGAAGGACTGACTTTTTTTTTTCCCCTCACTCTTAATTTCCAGTTTTCCACCAATAAAACATTGTCTCTCAAATTACTGGCTATTTCTTTTGAAATCATAAACAGAGTTACATCACGATAATGCCTTATAATTTTTCTGACTAGTGGCAATCTATAAATTGCTATTAAGCAAGACGGTCCCACGGTCACAGCATGGTCGTAAAACATTAACACTGGAATAGGTCTTAAGGAAGGGTGCAGGTAGTAGGATGAGAAAGGAGATCAGGAATTAAGAATGATTCCTGCCTGAGGAAAGAAACCTTGATGATCTCTCTTAAGAATAAGTTTTAGCTTCTCTAAAAAATGTTTTTAAAATGTATTATGTTGCAATGTACTGACAGCGATACTCTACAACATGAAAAAAATAAACGTACCTTAATTTTAAACATTTTATCTTAATTGTAAAGTTTAAATTTCACAGTATTATCATTCATTACCTAAATTTTTCCCACGCTTAATGCTTATTATACATAAATACAAAGAAAAATAGGTGTGATTGCTGAAATATGAACATACAAGAAAATGAAACACAAATAAAAAAATGCAAAGTTTCAATGAATTTTGCCTTTTATACTTAAATGGCTTGTCTTATGACAAGGAATACAACACATTGGTTAAGTTACATATTTCTATTTCCTCTCTATCAGTCAATAAACGAAGTACAAACATGTCAAGCCATTTTCAGTAAGTATAAAACTCAGACCATTATTTATTAAGAGTATCCAGTGGGGAGTATTTTGATAAGAAGGAAACACTTTTCAGATGGAAAGTCTAGATCTCCTTAAGGTAATTGAGACTGCCTGCATTCATCTGACGTCCTCTGTGGTATCAAAGCAGAGTTTTTACTTAACCACTTGATAGCTTACATTTTCATCCAGCTCAAACCACAGGGTTCTAAGTTCTGAGTGTACACACAGAATCACAGGCAAAATTTTGCCTTTGGAACAGAAAAACAAGTAACTAGAGGCAGTCATTCATTCTCCTCAATTTATTTTACTCATTAAATAAATCAATTTTTTAAAAAAGTTTTATTCATTTATTTTAGAGAGAGAGCACACTCGTGAGTGGGGGGGAGGGGGAGAGGGAGAGAGAGAATCTTCAAGCAGACTCCTCACTGAGATTGGAGCCCAGCGCGGGAATCGATCCCAGGACCCTGAGATCATGACCTGAGCCAAAATCAAAAGTGGGACACTCAACCAACCGAGCCACCCAGGCACCCCAAATAAATCAACTTTTTGAATATTGACTACTATCTAGTTTCTCTGAAATATTTTAGGAAATACAAAGATGCATACAATAGGGCTGTTGCCTTCAGAGACCTAACCAAATGGTTGAGGAGACTAATAGATATGAAACAGAGAATAATAAATAATAACACAACAAAGTAGTAAATTAAGTTCAATTAGTAGGATTTAAGTGAATTCTTATTTGAGGATAAAAACCAAATGTCATATAAAATATTACCATTGATTTCAGAGAGGTATTACTTTCTAGATTGGAAAAGCTGTTAATGTTTTACTCTTATGATGAACTGATGGTCTCTCAGTGACAAGGTATGTTTCATCAAGTAGTCTTTTTCTCCTATGAGATGAATCTGTCTGAATCTTCAATCTATATAATGATGAGTTTTGTCTTTCTTTTTTAAAAAAAGATTTTATTTATTTATTTGAGAGAGAGAGAGGGAGCACTGGGGGAGAAGGACAAACAGCAGACTCCACACTAAGCACAGAGCCTGACACGGGGCTCTATCCCATGACCCTGAGATCATGACCTGAGCTGAAAGCAAGAGTTTCAGGCTCAACTGACTGAACCACCCAGGCACCCCTGAGGCATGTCTTTCAATCACTGTGGGCTTTTTGCCCTAAATTCTATAATTAGTATCATATTTCTTGATCAGTATAAAATATCACTGAATGACTTCAGGCATGTTGAATTTTTTATCACCCTCTTCCAAATCAGATTAAAAAGGAAAAAAAATCCAAATAAATCTTTTATCACTGTAAGGTTTCTATTTAATATAATAAATTACATTCCACATCTTGCTATTAAAACTGTTTTCTCAAGTTTTTTTAAACTCAATTCATGGATCCACAAGCCATTTTAGAAAGGATACAGGATTTAAAGAAACATAAATAAAAATAAGCTCACTTCAAATAGAGAATCTATAGAATAATAAATTTTAATCTTTCGGGCACCTGGGTGGCTCAGTTGGTTAAGCGACTGCCTTCGGCTCAGGTCATGATCCTGGAGTCCCAGGATCGAGTCCCGCATCGGGCTCCCTGTTCGGCAGGGAGTCTGCTTCTCCCTCTGACCCTCCCCCCTCTCATGCTCTCTCTCTCTCTCTCTCATTCTCTCTCTCAAATAAATAAATAAAATTAAAAAAATAAATAAATAAAATAAATTTTAATCTTTATTTACCACTGAGAGAAATAATAGAACTAATTTCTCCAGTTTTCAAAGGAAGGGAAGACCACACAATAAGATGGAGTTCTAATATTTGGACAGATGTTGAAGAATATGACCCCAGACGGCAAAGCCTGGTGACATGTGACTGGTGATTGTGAGAATGTTGTCACACACACGGACACACACTTATTTTCTGTACATAACTGAAACTGATTCATTATAAACAACATCAACAGCTCTGCATAATTACTTTGAAAGTGAAAAGAAGTCCAAAACCACTGAATGAGAGAGAGACAGAGAATTAGCTGTCTGATCCCAAAAGCATCCATCTTCTGACCCCACTGCAAATAGCATACTATTTGGGCTAAAATACATGAAGGATTTTGAAAATGTGTATCATTAAAGAAAACCAAAATGTGTTCTTATTAAATTATTTGAGGGTAAACATTCCAAAATATCCCATTTCTCACATATTACAAGTGTCTTTATAAAAACAAAAGAGAAGATACATGCAAGTCATATTTGGGGTTTGAGGGAACCCCAAATTCTTTGAAAACCACTTTGAAACTTCAAATCAAAGCACAATCAGCCAAGCTAGAAACAAAGACACATCGCTTAAACAGCCACTATTGTCAAAATCCCTCAGATGTATCTTGAAAATCAAGTCAAAGGAGACTAAAATAAAGAAAAAGATGCAAAAAAATGATTAAAATTAAGATCCAGCTCTTGGGCACCTGGGTGGCTCAGTTGGTTAAGCAACTGCCTTCATCTCAGGTCACGATCCCGGGGTCCTGGGATCGAGCCCCCCATCGGGCTCCCTGCTCAGCAAGGAAGCCTGCTTCTCCCTCTCCCACTCTCTTTGCTTGTGTTCCCTCTCTCACTGTGCTTCTCTGTCAAATAAATAAATAAAATCTTTTAAAAAAACTACCTCTACTCTAACTGAATCTTCAATTTTTCCCCATAACCTATCCCAGATCTCTCATTTCATTGTAAGCAACTGATTGTGTCTCTTACATAGTAAAGAAAATGCACACCGTTGGACAGGGACTTTAACCCCCTGTAGGGAATCTATATACCTGCTCGTACTTTTCCACCCTTCCCTACTGGACTACTGATATAAGGAAGGTGCTTCTCTTCTCTTCTAAGGTCACTACCTAACCTGTGCACCAGAGCCCATCCTCTGCTGCTTTACCAGGAACTGTCTCTTAGGTACCTACTGTATTCTCCATTTGCCCCACTTTTCCATCAGTGTTATAAACGGTATCAAATTTCTCTTGCCTTTAAAACCTTCCCTCAATTCCCCTCTAGCTACTGTCCTATTTCCCTTCACAGCCAAATTTCTAAAGAGTGTGGCTTTGTATTTATGACTTCCCTTTGCTCACCACTTTCTTTACTTTCTGCGGTCTGGGTTCTATTCCCAACCACACCCTCATATCACACTTTAACTAGTCATCAGTGTACACCACACTGCTAAACACAGCAGTTACTTTTCAGTTTTCATTGTCTTTAAGCTTTAGCAGTAAAAGCCAAAACAGTTGAACCTTTAGCCTTCATGATACTTCATGCTCTTGGTTTTTGTCCCACCTCCCTGCACTCTGGTTTTTCAGGACCCTCCATGAACAAGTCATTCTTTCTTGCCCAGGCTTCCAGTACTGGAGTTCTTTAAGAGAAGGCTTCAGCCCTCTTCTTCTTAAGTCCATAGAGGGGATTACCTTGTCTTTCATAATAATAAATTTCTAATAGTAAATGGGATAAAGGAATTAGTTTTTTTTACAGATAAAAACATTAAGGCTCGGGTTGCCTGGGTGGCTCAGTTGGTTAAGCGACTGCCTTCGGCTCAGGTCATGATCCTGGAGTCCCTGGATCGAGTCCCGCATCGGGCTCCCTGCTCAGCAGGGAGTCTGCTTCTCCCTCTGACCCTCACCCCTCTCATGCTCTCTCTCTCATTCTTTCTCTCAAATAAATAAATAAAATCTTAAAAAAAAAAAAAAAACATTAAGGCTCAGAGAAGTACAGTGATTTAGTCAGGCATTTAGGAAAACACTTCCTCCCTAACTGAGTCAGAGTTTATTTTGATTCATTGTCCAGTCTTCTCCCCACTATATTATTTCTTAATGTCTGACAAAATGAAGGAATTTTTCAGAATCACCTCAATTATATAAGCACATTAAAGCTTATGGTTAAGAAAATATGAAAAAGTATTCGGTCAATGCAAATATCTCTTTCTGAGAACTTCAGAGACCAATATATGTGCAAAGCTAGGTCAACCATGTGTTTAACAAATATAAATGAAACAGGACCCAGAAAAGCGGCCTATGCCACCAGCATGCAACATTCATAATTTTCTGAAGAGCAAATCATGTATATCAGAAGTGCAATTGTACCCGTATTGAGAAATGCAAATAAATACACTGCCTCAATTTCTAGAGCTAATCTTCCTAACTCCTCTAGGTACTAAGAAAGATTGGAATTGTTGATTAACAAAATCTCTCTCTTCTACACTGAATAGTTTCCTTCAGTTCAAATACTCCATCTCTTTAAAATTTAGCTCCATATTTGCTCTGGTTTAAATAGTTCTTTTGGATGGCTTAGTGTTCCTAGGGAAATGCTTAGTCTTGGAGAGTTCCCTCACCCTCCTCCCTTCATATGTCATCTGACTGAATGATGGAATGTGCACCATCCCCACAATGGTCTGGGGTAGGCCCTGATGTAACAAGAACAGACCTTGGACTCCTGTCTGGTTTCTGCAGGGGTGAGGCCACTTGAGTCTGCTCCCTGAATGTGTGACAGTGATCTGGCTTTTGGAGGTTCTTCGATGGGACTCCAGCTCCCCCCAGTCTTCTTAGAGACCCCATATATCTTCATGGATGTTTCTACAAACCCCTACCCTGCCCTTGAGTGTCCATCTGAGGGTGAGAAGCCAGCAGTCAGGAGAGGAACACAACAAAAGAACTGCCATCCAGCCTCTGCCAGCTAGCTCTGCAACCCTCTCTCTCCTTAATCCACTAGGGCCTAAAGAAAGGGACCTGTCTCTCTCTTTTACCTCTTTTGTTCCCCTATATCCCCCCTTCCCCCCACCACCAGAACTTCCCTCTCACATCCCTTCTCAGATTACAGATTCATGATTCAACCCCAGGACTCAACACAGGGGAAAAACCCAATAAAGGAGAATGCAATGGAGGCATAAAAAAAAATCTAGTGTGCCCATTACAGACATACAAACATTTGAGTATGTCACCTCGCTAGGTAGAGTCCAGGAATGAGATAAACTACATTCTGCCAGTGCTACTCTCAAAAGACAACTTCTCCACCCGGCTTGTGTTTGGAGGCAAAGGAAAGACATTATTTGGAGTTTTCTTAGAAATGCCTGAGTTTTTAGCCACTGGGCTCCTGTCAGTAATCAAAATCATTTAAGTTCAATCAAAGTTAAATAAAATCTAACTGAGCAAACAAAAACAAACAAAAGGAGAGGCGGAACACCCCACCCCTACCATCATTCCATTCTGGCACATAGAACACGATCGTGTGTGGTAATTACGAACATACATGGGAGACATCCCTCCTTTCACCATTCAGGATAAAATGATTAAACAGTATCAGATCTTTGCTCCCAAGTTGACTCTGCTGTAGCCTGAAGCTTCCATATGTTGTTTTTATACAAATAAGTTCCATCTGGTATAGTTTTTGTTATATATTTTAAACATAACTTCACTAACTTCATAATTAATAACTAAAAACTAAAAATTATTTGAACATAGACAGATATCCTTACAAACTCAAATTGAGTTAGAGGAAGGCCCAATATGCCTAAAAAACAGTATACTATTTTCTTTTCATGTAATTAAATCCCATCTCTTCTAACATTCTTTTCCCTGCACATGAATTCATTGGCCAAAGAGTAACTATTTTTTCACAGGTAATTTGGTGAGGTTTCTCAGAGTCAAAAAAAAAAAGGCAAAATATAAACAGAAAGTCAAGTTTTTTATCACAAAGTCAAATCATACAAAGAGAACAAAAATCAGATAAACTATTAGAAACTTTATTTGAGGCAAACAAGGTTTACATGGGTGAAAGGCAGGGAGAAAGAAGAAAGAAAAGTTCAGACAGTTATGAGCTTGTATCTTAACATAATCTTACCGACATAATACTGAGTCTTTATCCAATTAAACATCTACAATACACAACTTGAAAGAAAGCCTTAACCTTTGAATAATGGAATATGTTTTCTAAGATGTTCTGGTCTATTGAAAGGAGAAAAGCCATGCTGTGCTCATCCTTAACCATAAAAGGCAGTTGAAGGGTGATCTGACTTCAGGATCAATTATCAACATCTCTAGTCTATTATTTTGTTTGCTGCTTTTTTTGTTTTTCCTTTGGGGAAAGACTTTTAAAGTATTTCAAGGAGGTAGTTATTCTCATATATCCTGCATAAAATTAAGAGTTACATAATGCAAATTAATTGTCTTCATTAGCTAAGGCAGCCCTTACAAAATACCATAGACTGAATGGCTTAAACAGCTGAAATTTGTTCTCTCACAGCTCTAGAGGCTGGAAATTCCAAGATTGAGGTCCAGCACGATTCAGTTTCTGGTGAGCGTTCCCTCCAGGTTTCAGATGGCTACCTTCTCACTATGTTCTCACAAGGCAGGAGAAAAAGAAAGAGAGAGACAGAGAGACAGTAAGAGAGAGAGACTCTTCCTCCTCTAAGGCCACAGTCCTATCAGATTAGGGCCCCATCCTTATTAATTGGTTTAACCTTAATTATCTCCTAAAGACTCCATCTCTAGATAAGTCACATTAGGGATTAGGGTTTCCACATATGAATTTCAGTGATGAAAGACACAATTTGATAACATTAAGCAATCAAGTTTCTTGGAAATAATCTTTTGGATTATACAATACTATTTTCTACTGATACTTCTTGATCCTAGTAAAAATTAAATAAATAAATTAGTGTCTCAATTGAAAATGATGAAGGCTGGAATCATGCAGTCTTGCTGTTGACCCCAAGGCTGAGAAGCAAATGTTAGCTATTTTCTAAGCTGGAGGGATTTGTTCCCAAATGTTTGAGACCATGATTGTTAGTTAACAGGTCACTGCTAGTAAAATTATGAGGTCTGCACCTCTGAAAGTTAAATGTCAAAATATGTGTATTCTTTACTTCTGCTGTGTTTGTAATACAAAGTTTAAATCTCTTAAAAACCCTCACCGAGTTTATCTTGACATTTTACTTAACAACAGGAGTCAGTTTTCCTCACCATAAAGTCCACTGGGCTTATGGAGGTACCAGCAATCATCAAAGCCAGAGTCAAGCAATGAACTGGCAGAAAGCATGTTATGAAATTCTTTTGTCAAATCCACTAATAAAACAAGAGCAATAAAAATGAATTCATGTTTCTTTTTGCCCTTATTCTTGCTTTGACTTTTACGTTCTTCTTTTGATCCTTATATCTATGACTGAACAATATCAGATTTGACTTTAGGACTTATAAACTATTTTCTAAAATATCTGAAACAAAAAGCAGTTATCTTCTGTTGTGGTTTGATATCTACTTGCTGAGAGCAACAGATGTCAGAAAATAATGTACCTGGCCTTTCTGCCTTCTGCATGCCAAGCCCTAAACAAATTTATATAACAAACTGAATTTCCCCATGAAAAAATTATTTCCTTCGCATATTTGAGGATGCAGGTGAAAAAGTTTAAAGCACATTGTAGGATATCAAATTTTTACCAGTTAACAACTCCTTTTTGATTGAGAACCTGATCAGATAAAAGTTAAATTTTAAACAATATTTATGAAATACCATTTGCTATTTTAAATGCTGTTATTGACTATCCATAAAAATGGAAAACAAGTATAAAATGCTTAAACTAAATCCCCAAATTAGCCAACAACATTCTTTGTTTTGTTTTTGATTCTTTTTTAACTTTTTAAAAAATTTTTTGGGGCACCTGGGTGGCTCAGTTTATTAAGCATTTGCCTTCCACTCAGGCTCAGGTCATGATCTCAGGGTCCTGGGATCAAGTCCTGCATCGGGCTTCTTGCTCAGTGGGGGAGTCTGCTTCTCCCTCTCCCTCTGCCCCTCCTCCCTGCTTATGTTCTCTCAAATAAATAAACAAATCTTTAAAAAAATAAATAAAAATAATTTTTTTTAATTTTTAAAAATTTTTTAACTTTAATTCCAGTGTGGTTAACATACAGTTTCTATTAGTTTTAGGTTTACAATATAGTGATTCAACAATTCCATAAATTGCTCAGTGTTCAAGGTAAGTGCACTCTTAAGTTTTAACCTATATTTTATTTGTATTTATTTATTTTTTAAAGATTTTATTTTTAAGTAATCTCTATACCCAATATGGGGCTCAAACTTACAACCCCAAGACCAAGAGTCACACACTCCTCTGACAGAGCTAGCCAGGTGCCCCTAACCTATATTTTAGAATCTGGAAAAAAATATATCAGAATATCAGATTTAGTTTTTTATTTTCCTGCAGCCACACATGTTCTGAAGATACAGCAAGTGCTGACACTGTCAAACAGAAAGAGAAGAAAATGGGTTTAGATAATCAGTTCTATCTAACTTATGTGGCTATCTCAGCCATCTGACAAAACATGGTAAATAGGAATAGTAAAAAGGGAAAGGCATAAAAGAAATCAGAAAGTAAAAACTATCTTCATGGAAAAAAATCCAAAGTCAACCTGTTGTTTTGCCATTGATGGGTTGAGTGTTTTTTCCATGAGGTCTCTTTAGTTGGTTTTATTTTGTTTCTGGTATCTACATATATTAAAGATGGTCTCTGTGTATTAGCCCCATGTTTATTTCTTCACAGCAAATTAAGACCACTCACCCAAGTGCACCAGCCCCAAACTCAAATTCTTACACATCCAGACAATTGTTTTAAACATAGCCCAAATAAGTATATTTTCAGCAATTTAGAGCGTATTTTGCATCCCCCACAAAACAGCACTCAACAACTGAGAGCCAAAGGTAAGACAAACTTCATGGCTATAAAATACCATAAACTACTGTTGTTTTTCTGAGTTCTCTAACCCAAAGACTCCCCACCCTGCTCACTTGTCCTCTTCCCCTTCCAGATGGTGGCCCTGTGCTACTATCTCTGGAAGGTCTTCTGCTGTCCAAGTTTGTTAAACATTATTGTCATCTCATGGTCCTGTCTATTCCTTGATCAGCCCCCAAATCCTCAAACTCATCACAGTTTCCTTAACTATGTCATAGATTTATGGCAATTTGAAAAACAAAATTATGGTTGTATCTGGCTTACAATAAACAAAGGAAATGGCAGTGTAAAAACTAGGTGGCAATATGTGTGATCTAGTAAATTATAAGTCCACATTTAATGAATCATAACTGAAAAAACATATCATAGATTGTGCAAAAAAAATACATAGTTCAAAGTATAATTATAAGCAGTTTAACTTGATAAATCAATTGAAAGCAAATGAAAGAGAAATTAGATTATATGATAATTATATTTATTTTAGTACACATTTTGAAAAATTGGGGAGAATTTATATTTCTCTGTAATAGAATAACAACAAGAAAACTACAGATTAGGGTTTGGAAAAATTTTTCTGTGAAGGTTTAGATAGTAAATAATTTAGGCTTTCTGCAAGTCACATTTGGGCTTGGTCTCCTACTCATCTGCTGCTTCCTTTATCTCCTATTCTTCTCCTTTTCCTCCTCCCCCTTTTCTTGCTCCTGTTCTTCCTCCTCCTCCTCGTTTTTCTTTGTTAGCAACCTTTTAAAAATGTAAAAGCTATTCTTAGCTCACTGATCATACAAAAACAGCAACATTTTAGATGAGGCTCATAGCTATCTTTGCCAACCTCTGAAGAAACAAAGCTGGTATCTTTACTGTTTTCCAATATACCATCATCTTCACTCATTTTCTCTTCTCATGCTTTTGAGTTTGCTGTATCTGTCACCTGGACTGCCCATCCCTCTCTCTTCGCTAATTCAAGCCACACATCCTTTAAGGCAAAATTTACATTCTACTTCCTCCAAGAAACTTATCTGACCAACATAAAATAAAACTAATATTTTTGTGATGAATATAACCATAGAAATCTATGAAATATCACATTATCCATTATTTGCGTTCACAATTCCAGACACCAATATCCAGCTGCCTCATGTACACCTTGATAAGTTCATTGGTCATGTTTCAATATTGTAATTCTTTTAAGATCATGTCTACTATAGTCTTTAAATCTCAAATTAAGTGAATCATATTGCATTTTCTGTTAAGATTAATTCTACTAAGAATATTTGTTATAATTGGTGGCTTCAAAACAGCTATAAACTGAAGGAGGTTTTGTGTCAGCTTAGGTTTCAGAAAACCACAAGAGAATGTTGCTACCATCTTAACAACAAGAAAAAGTCACATAATCTACAAAATCAAACTTTTTCTTTAGTCCATAGGAGAGGTGAGGTTGCAAGGCAAGAAAATACACTGAATTCCAAAGAGTGACAAACTCTCTGAAGAGGAAGAGTACACATAAAATTTCACCTTTGTCAAGGCATAAGAGGATGAGGTAATTACCACAGAAGTAGGTAAGAATAAATCATATTAAATTTTAACAAATTCTTAAAGTCTGAGAATTGACTATTATATAAGTTTGGAAAAAGTGAAATCCCTAAAAAGAAGTATATTTTGCACTCACAAGCTTTTTTCCATGAGCCTATCCCACAAAAATTTAAGGGCAGGGCAGGAAACTGGAGAGAACTTCCCTGAGTAGCACAGATAAGTGGGTGATCAGCTATCCCTGAGGAATAGATACAAAACTTATATGTACTTTTTCAGGTCCTTCTCTCATCAAAGGATGAAAAACAGTGAGTTGCTGGAATAAAGGCAGAAAGTGCCACCCATCCTAGGATTCAGGTAAAAATCCTGTTTCTGAGAGTGTGGTAGTGGCACAACCCCATCGGCTTCTGGGTAATAAATAAGAACCCCTCCTGTCTCCAAGAGGATAGCCAAGAGTGGATAGCCACATCCACTATTCCTGAGGGATGGGCAGAAAGGGAAGAGGCAAAAATTTCTGCTCCTGAAAGAGGAGCAGATAAATCTCTTGGACTTAAGATCCTACACTGATACAAAGCAGAGGTCTGCTACTGGTGAAAAAGCAGGAAATACTCTCCCACCCAAGATTCTCAAAATATACAAGGCAGGGTTTGGCAGTCATGAGGAAGAAGGCCAGGTCTGTGAGAACTCTACCCCCAAAGCCCAGGAGCAGAGAATTTACCTAAAAATGAGTCTAGACCAGGATAACAGAGCACCCTCCTCTCCTAACATGAGCAGCAATCAATAGCAATCTATTTCTGGGACAGGGGTAAGAATATGCACAGAGATCCCCTCTATAGTACAGGCATGGAGGGACTGCTGAAAGCTGAAGGCAGAGGGGGAACACTGAAAGAAACCCCAGCACTCCAGGCTCCACTCCTAGCACAAGATAACAATAGCCCACCACTATAGGAATCCAAAGCCTGTGGTGTAATAAAGATTAAAATACCAACAATCAAGCCAAAATCCAGCGCAAGTATTGACAAAACTGACTCAACCCTCCATACTAAAACTTGACAGAAGAAATGTGCTAATTTCTGAGATTAAATAATTTCTACTTCAGTTTTTACTATTCTTCAGTATACAATATCTCGCATTTGGTCAAAAATTATGAGACATGCAAAAAAGCAAAGGAAAAAACTCACTGTCAAAAGATCAATCAATAAAATTAGACTCAGAAATGTTCCATATGGTGGCACTATCAAATAACAACATTATAAGTATAATTAATATGTTAGCAGATCATCTAGAAAGGTGAATTATATATAAAAACAGATAGGAAATTTCCATAGTGATATGGAAACTATAAGAGTCAAATAGACCATAAATTTTAAAAACACGATATCAGAGAGGGCGAATTCCTTTGACATGTTTCTCAACACACTGGACACAGCTATAAAAAAAAAAAAATCAGTGAACTTGAATATAGTTCAATAGAAATTATCCAAGCCAAAATAAAGAAAAGAGAAATCAAATAGAATATCCAAGAGGTAAAAGACAATATTAAATGCAATACTATAAATGTGAGTCCCAAGGGGGAAAAAAAAACAGTATAAAAGAAATATTTGAAGACAACCAGAATTACAAAGAACAAAGATAAAAATCACAACAGAGTTCTCATCAGACGATACAAACCGAAGACAATGGAATGACATTTTTAGCATACTTGATAGAAAAAAAAATTCTTCTCAAAACAGCATATCCGGTAAAAAAAATATATACTTTTAAAAATTTAAGATAAAAATTTTAAGGAAAAAAAAAGTCATTGCCAGCAGAACTTCACTACAAGAAATGTTAAAGGAAATTCTTCATTCAGCAGGAGCATGAAACCAGATGTAAATTTGAATTTTTACAAAGAAAAGAAAGTGCCAGGAACAGTAAAAATGAAGGCAAACATAAAGATTTTTGTCTTACCTTTGATGACTTTAAAAGATAAAAGACTGTCCAAGCCAAAAATAGTAATAACGTACTGTGGGATTTATAGTATATGTGGAAGTAAAATGTATGATAATAATAACATAAAAGATAGAGGAATGGAATAAACTATTTTTGAAGGTAAATTACAATAAATTAAGATATAAATGGCAAATGTTACCTATACCAAATACTTAAAAAAAAAAAAAAAGTAGAGCTAATAAGCCAGTAAAGGGAATAAAACGAAATCATCAAAAATAATCAATTGGTCCAAAAAAGAGCAGTGAAAGAAGAGAAACAAATTGATGGGACAATAGAAATCAAATAGCAAGATGGTACATAAATAGCAGTCCTATTATTAAACTAATAGTTATATTAAATGCAAATAGTCTAAACACTTCAATTAAATGGCAGGCATTATCAAATTAGATGAAAAAGAAATAGCCAACTGTATATTGTCTACAAGAAACCTCTGACAACAGACAAATAAGTTAGAAGTAAAAGGAAGGAAAAATATGTATTATTCAACACTGATCAAAACAAAGTTGTAATTATTATCAAAATAAACATCAGAATAAGTAAAAATTAGGGAGGAAAAAGGACACTACATAGTGGTATAGAAGTGAAATTTGGTTCAAATTACTTACTTTATTCTCAAATATAGGTTTTCTTTAAAATTATGACCAAAACATTGAGAGGCAAAACAGAATTGACAGGATTTTTATAATGAAAGCTAATAGTCAAAAAAGTTGGACTGCCTAATAAGACTCATCTTTATGGGGATGGAAATTTATTTTAAATATGCCTTAGCCAACTAAATATACAGAATTAAAGTTGCTTACTTCTCTTGGAAAATAAACCTTCATAAAGTTTTCATAATGTTTCAACTACTCCATTTTTTTTCCCCACACATAGATTATTTTAAGATCTGGATTCTCCTCCAAAGAGAAACAAAAAGCTGTCCAACTTTAAACAAGTTATTTAATAAATTCTAAAATTTATGAAGTCCATTTGGCTCCAAGAAATAACATCCAATTTAAATTCCAAATCACAGTTTATAGAGTTATTTTTAGCTTCTAAAATTACTTGTCTTTAAAATATGCCTATTATATATAGACTTCATTCTGGTTTATAAAAAACAAAAGCTATATTAATAAACACAACTTATGATTTGACACATTTTATTACTGGAAAATAATCTAATCTTAGCTAAAAATCACTTATTCTTGGTTCAAATATTATGGCACTTAAGAATGAAGGATTTTCATTAGACACTGATGAACAGAATTTTTTCTGGCAATATAAATCTCCTTTCTGACATTTTAATTAATTTCTAGAACTTAGTGTTTAATTCAAAGTAACAGATTACTACAAGTGGTTAAAAATTATTATAGCCTTTATTAATGACAGATGTTTTAGACCATACGAAACTCTGCGTTTCAATTTGAACTTCTTATGGTATTAAGTAATATAATCCCCATTCTGGGATTCTTACTACTTGACACATTAATAAATACAGTTGTAAGAATTGCAGGACTCTATCATGCTCCATGTAGTGAGCATCTGTGATATAAATACACATAGTCTACTTTATATAATTAATAACTAATGGGTTATTATTACCAGCCAACATTTGTTAAACTTTGCTTGTAAACAAGATGATTTATCATCAGATTCTCTAGCTGCAAAAGCTTTTAAAATAGCAAGCTTCAGGAGATGGAAAAAGAAAAATACAAGATACATTAATCAAACCTTTCTAAAGGGCACAGTGTGCACTGCGAATCAGAACTAGATTGTTCATTAAAGTCTTCTGCAAGAAGCAGCAAAGACAGAAGCATAATGATTAAATTAACTAAGAAAAGACCAAAAAGGAATGTGTAAGTCAGAGGAGAATTTGAATTTAAAAGTGTATTTGTAAATAATATTAAACTTGAAATGATTAAGATTTTGCTCTCATTATTAATTCAATCTAAATCTATCTCCAAAATGCCCATTACCTCTATTTCTAAGAATGACAGTGTTGATGCTTTCTTACAACCTCAACTCTAGTTGAAGTTATGTGCTGATTAACTTTTCCATTCTTGACCTTCTGTATTCATCTAATCTATCAATGTAAGAAAAATTCAACAAATATACACTGAATGTTGAACATATTTTCAGCATCATACAGTTTTAGAGTGGTATAAGACCATTTAAAGCTATGGAACCAGAACATTCTAACTGATCAATTTTACCCTTCCTCAGTTCAGATGAGCTTTATGGCCTTTTGTTTTTGAAAGATGTTCAATGTACCCTCCTACACTGTTGGTGGGAATGCAAGCTGGTGCAGCCACTCTGGAAAACAGTAGGGAGGTTCCTCAAAAAGTTGAAAATAGAGCTACCCTACAACCCAGCAATTGCACTACTGGGTATTTACCCCAAAGATACAAATGTAGTGATCTGAAAGGGCACATGCACCCCAATGTTTATAGCAGCAATGTCCACAATAGCCAAACTATGGAAAGAGCCTAGATGTCCATCAACAGATGAATGGATAAAGAAGATGTGGTGTGTGAGTGTGTGTGTGTGTGTGTGTAAATATACATATATATATACAATGGAATATTATGCAGCCATCAAAAAAATGAAATCTTGCCATTTGCAACAATGTGGATGGAACTAGAGAATATTATGCTAGGTGGAATAAGTCAATCAGAGAAAGACAAGTATCATATGGTCTCACTGATATGAGGAATTTGAGAAACAAGACAGAGGATTATAGGCAAAGGGAGGGAAAAATGAAACAAGACAAAACCGGAGGGGGAGACAAACTATAAGAGACTCTTAATCTCAGGAAACAAATTGAGGGTTGCTGGAGTGGTAGGGGTTGGGAGAGCTGGGGTGGCTGGGTGATGGACACTGGGGAGGGTATGTGCTATGGTGAGTGCTGTGAATTGTGTAAGAATGATGAATCACAGACCTGTACCCCTGAAACAAATAATACATTATGTTAATTTAAAAAAAAAAAGAAAGAAAGATGTTCAATGTTATCAAAGACAAAAACCATAGGAACTCCAAAGCCTGGTAAACCAGAGAAGCATTCTGTATTACTTCTTATTCCTTCCTATGTATGAGATACCTTTCTAAGGTCCCTTTGATGGAAATGTTATATATATCGTATTTATTATAAAACAATATAAGAACAGGTAATATCTCTCCTTTTTATAGCATGGTTTTTATATAACCTTTTATCTATTCAACAAATATTAGATGTCTATTAATAATTTATTAACTACTACTATAGTCATTTCTACACAATTTCTAAAATGTTAACTCATCTTCTGGCCTGAAAGGGTTTCTTTCAAATCTATAATTAATTTAAAAGTTATCAGTCTTGGTTTTTTGTTTTGTTGCTGTTTTGTAAATCTTACACAGCCCATGGTCAAAAACAGTAGAACTCTAATCTAAACTAAAAATAAACTTGAGTGCGTTTGCAGGACAGTGAGCCTGACCAGACAGATGAAATTAAAAGCAAAAGGACTACGACTTTATTATGTGGTGAAAGTTAAAGGATAGGAGTACCAAGAGGTGACTAGACAGTAAAGATAAATGCAAAATAGAAACCAAAAAGAATAAAGTCACAAAGGATGGTGCTAGATCTAAAAACTGTATTATAGGTAGTAGTCATGAGAAAAATTTCAGAAGAGAGGACCACTTGAAAAGAAGGTCATGTACTTGATCAGTGGAGTTAAGTCATAGTTATATTTATCATACATAGTGATTCACTATTACAACCTAATCATTGTCCAGTTGTTCCTTTGAATATAGCATATTCTTATTTTTTCTTCCTAAAAACAGATTAATATATAATATATAGTTTTACTTTTAGATGCATGGTTTTGGATTTAAGATCGCTTAAAAATATATTTATCCTACTCTGACAATTTCTTTCTTTTTTTTTTTTTTAAGATTTTTTTTTTATTTATTTGCGAGAGAGAATGAGAGACAGAGAGCATGAGAGGGAGGAGGGTCAGAGGGAGAAGCAGACTCCCTGCCGAGCAGGGAGCCCAATGTGGGACTCGATCCCAGGACTCCAGGATCATGACCTGAGCCGAAGGCAGTCGCCCAACCAACTGAGCCACCCAGGCGCCCCCTACTCTGACAATTTCTTAAGCTTTACTTCAATTCTTTAAATAGAAAGGATATAATGACCTATTTTCCTAAAATCATTTCATTTCATATTTCTTAATCTCAGTGAAAGTACTATTATTGTTTTATCTAATTATATAAATAATATTTACCCAAAATAAAACTTTCAAAAGACATACACAAATATAAAGAAAGTAAAAGTCACCTGAATCCCACCATTCAGGAAAACCATTATTAACATTATGGAGTCTATTATTTCATACATTTCTTTAACAATGGCTTTAACATTAGTTGTCATTTATATAACTCTCATCTATATATTAAATAACACATATATAGTAGAGTTTATTACACTGTTAAATTGTAATAATGTACACATCACTCTGTTAACCCTTAAATAAGACTGTTCTAGTCTAAGTTGAATTCTATATCCATTCATGTGACTGGAACTATAACAGCATCTGAAAGTCATTTCTTACTGCATACGTAATATCTATAATCATTTAGGTGTTCTAGGTAATGTTGTCTGCTACAAATCAGGTGAGATTTACTGATAGAGACTGGAAAAGGCAAAGGAATCTCCCGATGGAAGAGTAAGACAATAATATATTTTATGAAACTGAATTTCCTGAGTCATATGATTTCTTGATTTGTGTGTTGACATGCTCAAGATTTTTTTAAGCGTTATACTCTAGGAATATACTCTATTCATTTATCCAACAAATATTTAATGTCTACTTTAAAAATTAAAACAAAAAATAGAAAACATCACTGTTTTATAGGTAAAATAACCTCAAAAGATAATAAGTAACTCAAAAATTTACAAGGATTGGGAGGAGCAAGATGGTGGAAGAATAGAAGACCTAAATTTCGTCTGGTCCCAGGAATACAGCTAGATAGGTATCAAACCTCTGAACATCTACAAACTCAACAGAAGATTGAAGAAAAGAATACCAGGAACTCTCTGAACAGAAAAGCAACCACTTTCTGGAAGGTAGGACATACAGAGAAGTGAACCCGAGGCGATATTCAGGAAGATAGACCGCGGAGGGAGGGAGCCTCCTCAGCCGGCTACTGGCAAGTGATAGAGCAGCAGAGCACAAAATCAGAACTTGTAGAAGTCTGCTCCGCTGAGGGACGTCGCTCCAGCGGCTAAATGGGGGTGGAAGCCTCACTGGGACAGTGTGGTCTCAGGACATTCAGGGTCACAGAAAGACTGGGGGTGCCGGAGTGCTGCAGAGCTCCCAGGTATTAGAGCAGGGAAGCCAGCTGCAGAGATGGAGCCGAGGAGTGGGCTTGCAACTCAGGGCTGCCATAAACCATGATCTGCAGCACAGTTGGACCACTGCTCTTGGAGCAGGGACCCAACAAGTGGCAGATCCCGGGAGACTCCCCTTCCTCCCCTGGGAGGAGCGGCACGGGAGCGCACCACAGGAATCTGCTGGGTTTGGAGACTCCAAACGGGGTTGTGTGCCAGAGAAAGAAACGCTCAGTCACGGGCCAGATGAGCACGAAGTGCAGCCAGAGACCGGGGAGAGAGGAGTGATTGACTGCTTTTCCCTGGGGGATCACTGAGGAGTGGGGCCCCAAGTTCTCAGCTCCTTCAGGGCAGAGATTGGGAGGCCGCCATTTTCACTCTCATCCTCCAAAGCTGGAGGGAAAGCTTGCAGGGAACAAAAGCTCCGGAGAGCAAACCCAAACAGATTGCTTAGCCTGGGCCCCCGCAAGGTCGGTGCAATACTGCCTTGGGCAAAGACATTTGAGAATCACTGCAACAGGCCCCTCCCCCAGAAGATCAGCAAGAACAGCCAGTCAAGACCAAGTTTACCAATCAATGAGAACGGCAGAACTCCAGCACTAGGGGAATACAGCACATAAAATGCATGGCTTTTTTCCCCATGATTCTTTAGTCTTTCAAAGTTAATTTTTTTAAATTTTCTTTATTTTTTTCTTTTCCTATTTTTTTTAATTTTTCTTTTTCCCTTTTTCAACCAATATCTTTTCTCAATTCCTTGTTTTAAAATCTTTTTGAATTTTCATTTTTAGAGTCATATTCTATCCTTTCACTGTAGTTAACCTTATTTTTTGTATATATATGTAAGTTTTTCACTCTTTAAAATTTTGGAATTCAGTTTCTTCTAACAGACCAAAATATACCCTAAATCTCTAGTGTATGGCTTTGTTCCAGTCTCCTGCCTGATAACATTCTCTCCCATTTTTTTTTGTTTTGTTTTTTAATTTTTCTTCTTTCTTTTTTCAAACAACTTATCAATTCCATTTATAAAATCTTTTATAACTTTCATCTTTACAGTCATAATCCATCCCTTCATCATATTTACCCATATTTTTGTGTGTATATATATATATAATATATATATATATATATATATAAGTTTTTCATTCTTTAAAATTGAAGGAGGCAGATTCTTCTAACAGACCAAAATATGCCCAAAATCTAGTGAGTGGCTGTGATCTATTCACCAGCCTAATCATATTCTTCTTTTCTTTTTTCCCTTTCCCTTTCTTTCCCCCCCCAGTTTTGGGTCTCTTCTGATTTGTTTAGTGTGTATTTTTCTGGGGTCGTTGTTACCCTTTTAGCATTTTGTCCTCTCATCATATATTCTCCTCTGGACAAAATGACAAGATGGAAAAAGTCACCTCAAAAAAAAAGAACAAGAGGCAGTACCGACTGCCAGGGACCTAATCAATAGGACATTAGTAAGATGTCAGAACTAGAGTTCACAATGACGATTATAAAGATACTAGCTGGGCTTGAAAAAAGCATGGAAGTACTAGAGAATCCCTTTCTGGAGAAATAAAAGAACTAAAATCTAAACAAGTCAAAATCAAAAAGGCTATTAATGAGGTGCAATCAAAAATGGAGGCTCTAACTTCTAGGATAAATGAGGCAGAAGAGAGAATTAGTGATATAGAAGACCAAATGATGGAAAATAAAGAAGGTGAGAACAAGAGAGATAAACAACTATCAGATCACAGGGGCAGAATTCGAGAGATAAGTGATACCATAGATGAAATAATATTAGAATAATTGGGATCCCAGAAGAAGAAGAAAGAGAGAGAGGGGCAGAAGGTATACTGAAGCAACTTACAGTGGAGAACTTCCCTAATTTGGGGAAAGAAACAGGTATCAAAATCCAGGAGGCACAAAGAAGCCCCTCAAAATCAATAAAAAAAGGTCAACACCCCGACATCTAATAGGAAAACTTACAAGTCTCAGAGACAAAGAGAAAATCCTGAAAGCAGCTCAGGACAAGAGGTCTGTAACCTACAATGGTAGAAACATTAGATTGGCAGCAGACCTACCTATGGAGACTGGCAGGCCAGAAAGGACTGGAATGATATATTCAGAGCACTAAATGAGAAAAATATGCAACCAAGAATACTATATCCACCTAGGCTGTCAGTGGAAATAGGAGAGGGCGCCTGGGTGGCTCATTTGGTTAAGCGACTGCCTTCGGCTATGGTCATGAACCTGGAGTCCCGGGATCGAGTCCCACATCGGGCTCCCTGCTCAGCGGGGGGCCTGCTTCTCCCTCTGACCCTCTTCCCTCTTGTGCCTTCTCTCATTCTCTCTCTCAAATAAATAAATAAAATCTTTAAAAAAAAAAAAAAAGAAAGAAAATAGGAGCAATAAAAAGCTTCCAGGACAGGGATGCCTGGGTGTCTCAGTCATTAAGCAACTGCCTTCGGCTCGGGTCATGGATCCCAGGGTCCCAGGATCAACCCCCGCATCGGGCTCCCTGCTCAGCAGGAAGCCTGCTTCTCCCTCTCCGACTCCCCCTGCTTGTGTTCTCTTTCTCGCTGTGTCTCTCTCTGTCAAATAAATAAATAAAATCTTAAAAAAAAAAAAAAAGCTTCCAGGACAAACAAAAACAAAAAGAATTTGTGAACACAAAACCAGCCCTACAAGAAATATTGAAAGGGGTCCTCCAAGCAAAGAGAGAGCCTAAAAGTAACATAGACCAGAAAGGAACACAGACAATATACAGTAACAGTCACCTTACAGGCAATACAATGGCACTAAATTCATATCTTTCAGCAGTTACCCTGAATGTAAATGGGCTAAATGCCCCAATCAAAAGACACAGGCTATCAGATTGGATAAAAAAACAAGACCTGTCGATATGCTGTCTGCAAGAGACTCATTTTAGACCCAAAGACACCCCCAGATTGAAAGTGGGGGGGCAGAAAACCATTTACCATGCTAATGGACACCAAAAGAAAGCTGGGGTGGCAATCCTTATACCAGACAAATTAGATTTTAAACCAAAGACTATAATAAGAGATGAGGAAGGACGCTATGTCTGACTTAAAGGGTCTATCCAACAAGAAGATCTAACAGTTGTAAATATCTATGCCCCTAACATGGGAGCAGCCAATTATATAAGCCAGTTAATAACAAAATGAAAGAAACACATCGACAACAATACAATAATAGTAGGGGACTTTAACACCCCCCCTCACTGAAATGGACAGATCATCTAAGCAAAAGATCAACAAGGAAATAAAGACTTTAAATGACACACTGGACCAAATGGACTTCACAGACATATTCAGAACATTCCATCCCAAAGCAACGGAATACACATTCTTCTCTAGTGCCCATGGAACATTCTCCAGAATAGATCACATCCTAGGTCACAAATCAGGTCTCAACTGGTACCAAAAGATTGGGATCATTCCCTGCATATTTTCAGACCACAATGCTTTGAATCTAGAACTCAATTACAAGAGGAAAGCCGGAAAGAACTCAAATACATGGAGGCTAAAGAGCATCCTACTAAACAATGAATGGGTCAACCAGGAAACTAAAGAATTTTAAAAATTCATGGAAACAAATGAAAAGGAAAACACAACTGTTCAAAATCTTTGGGATGCAGCAAAGGCAGTCCTAAGAGGAAAGTATATAGCAATACAAGTCTTTCTCAAGAAACAAGAAAGGTCTCAAATACACAACCTAACCCTACACCTAAAGGCGCTGGGGAAAGAACAGCAAATAAAGCCTAAACCCAGCAGGAGAAGAGAAATAATAAAGATCAGAGCAGAAATCAATGAAATAGAAACCAAAGAACAGTAGAACAGATCAACAAAACTAGGAGCTGGTGCTTTGAAAGAATTAGTAAGATTAATAACATAAGATTAATAACATTAATAAGATAATAACATAATAAGATAATAAACCCCTGGCCAGACTTACCAAAAAGAAAAGAGAAAGGACCCAAATAAATAAAATGAATGAAAGAGGAAAGATCACAACCAACACCAAAGAAATACAAACAATTATAAGAACATATTATGAGCAACTATATGCCAGCAAATTAGATAATCTGGAAGAAATGGATGCATTGCTAGAGATGTATCAACTACCAAAACTGAACCAGGAAGAAATAGAAAACCTGAACAGACCTATAACCACTAAGGAAATTGAAGCAGTAATCAAAACTCTCCCAACAAACAAAAATCGAGGGCCAGATGGCTTCCCAGGCGAATTCTACCAAACATTTAAAGAAGAATTAATACTTATTCTTCTGAAACTGTTCCAAAAAATAGAAATGGAAGGAAAACTTCCAAACTCATTTTATGAGGCCACCATTACCTTGATCCCAAAACCAGACAAAGACCCCATCAAAAAGAGTTACAGACCAATATCCTTGATGAACATGGATGCAGAAATTCTCACCAAAATACTAGCCAATAGGATCCAACAGTACATTAAAAGGATTATTCACCACGACCAAGTGGGCTTTATCCCTGGGCTGCAAGGTGGGTTCACCATCCGCAAATCAATCAATGTGATACAATACATAAATAAAAGAAAGAACAAGGACCATATGATCCTCTCAATAGATGCAGAAAAAGCATTTGACAAAGTACAGCATTCTTTCTTGATCAAAACTCTTTAGAGTATAGGGATAGAGGGTACATACCTCAATATCATAAAAGCCATCTATCTGTCCTCAGAAAACTATAAAATACTCATGAAAGAAATTGAGGAAGACACAAAGAAATGGAAAAACGTGCCATGCTCATGGGTTGGAAGAATAAATATTGTGAAATATTGTGAAAATGTCTATGCTACCTAGAGCAATCAACACATTTAATGCAATCCCTATCAAATCCATCCACTTTTTTCAAAGAAATGGAACAAATAATCCTAAAATTTGTATGGAACCAGAAAAGACCCCAAATAGCCAGAGGAATGTTGAAAAAGAAAAGCAAAGCTGATGGCATCACAATTCCAGACTTCAAGCTCTATTACAAAGCTGTCATCATCAATACAGGATGGTACTGGCACAAAAACAGGCACATAGATCAATGGAACAGAATAGAGCCCAGAAATGGACCCTCAACTCTATGGTCAACTCATCTTCGACAAAGCAGGAAAAAATGTCCAATGGAAAAAAGACAGTCTCTTCAACAAATGGTGTTGGGAAAATTGGACAGCCACATGCAGAAGAATGAAACTGGACCATTTCCTTACACCACACCCAAAAATAGACTCCAAATGGATGAAAGACCTCAATGTGAGACAGGAATCCATCAAAATCCTAGAGGAGAACAAAGGCAGCAACCTCTTCGACCTCAGCTGTAGCAACTTCTTCCTTGACATATCACCAAAGGCAAGGGAAGCAAGGGCAAAAATGATCTATTGGGGCTTCATCAAGATAAAAAGCTTTTGCACAGCAAAGGAAACAGTCAACAAAACCAAAAGACAACTGACAGAATGGGAGAAGATATTTGCAGTGACATATCAGATAAAGGGCTAGTATCCAAAATCTATAAAGAACTTATGAAACTCAGCACCCAAAGAACAAATAATCCAATCAAGAAATGGGCAGAAGACATGAACAGACATTTCCGCAAAGACATCCAAATGGCCAACAGACAGATGAAAAGGAGTTCAACATCACTCGGCATCAGGGAAATCCAAATCAAAACCTCAATGAGATACCACCTCACACCAGTCAGAATGGCTAAAATTAACAAGTCAGGAAATGACAGATGTTGGCGAGAATGCAGAGGAATGGGAACCCTCCTACACTGTTGGTGGGAATGCAAGCTGGTGCAGCCACTCTGGAAAACAGGAGGGGGGTTCCTCAAAAAGTTGAAAATAGAGCTACCCAGCAATTGCACTACCAGTTATTTACCCCAAAGATACAAATTTAGTGATCTGAAGGGTCACATGCACCCCAATGTTTATAGCAGCAATGTCCACAATAGCCAAACTATGGAAAGAGCCTAGATGTCCATCAACAGATGAATGGATAAAGAAGATGTGGTATATATACACAATGGAATATTATGCAGCCATCAAAAAAATAAATAAAAAAACAAAACCTTGCCATTTGCAACAATGTGGATGGAACTAAAGGATGGAACTAAAGGAAATAAATCAATCAGAGAAAGACAAGTATCATATGATCTCACTGATATGAGGAAGTTGAGAAACAAGGCAGAGGATCATAGGGGAAGGGAGGAAAAATTGAAACAAGATGAAACCAGAGAGGGAGACAAACCATAAGAGACTCTTAATCTCAGGAAACAAACTGAGGGTTGCTGGAGTGCTGGGAAGTGGGAGGGATGGGGTGGCTGGGGATGGACATTGGGGAGGGTATGTTGTATGGTGAGTGCTGTGAATTGTGTAAGAATGATAAATCACAGACGTGTAACTCTGAAACACATAATACATTACATGTCAAAAAAAAAAAAAAAAGATACTAGGAGGGGAAAAATGAAGGGGTGGAAATCGGAGGGGGAGACAAACCATGAGAGACTATGGACTCTGATAAACAAAGTGAGGGTTTTAGAGGGGAGGGGTGTGGGGGAATGGGTTAGCCCAGTGATGGGTATTAAGGAGGGCACATACTGCATGGAGTACTGGGTATTATACGCAAACAAGGAATCGGAACACTACATCAAAAACTAATAATGTAATGTATGGTGATTAACATAACATAATAAAATTTAAAAAAACTAATGATGTAATGTATGGTGACTAACATAACAAAATAAAATTTAAAAAAAAATTTACAAGGATTGAGTAAGTGTCCAGAATCAAAGGTTCACCTACCTTTAAAACTTGGCTAATTAACAAGCCAGGATCTAGTACAATGTCATATTTACACATCTAGGATTAGATTAACCAAGAAGTAATCAATTATTGTATAATAAATGAAAAATATATTCTATTAAAGGTAGAAATGATAGAAAAAGGTTAATTGATATATATTGGGCTCTTTTACACAGATTATCTCACCTAACCCTCACCTAACCCCTTTCCCAGAAAAGAAGTATTGTCCCATTTTTACAGAGAACAAGGAAAATTAAGTTATGTGACCAAGGTCTCACAACTAAGACTATGACAGGATAAATATTCAAACCCAGATCCATCTGACATAAAACCTCATATTTCCATTATCCCATGTAGTTCCTAGATGAAAAAATATATATATAAGCTACCTTAGAAACTCTTCCTATAGCCTCTGATAAAACTCTACAGGCTGGCATAACGTAACATATGAGTCAGAAAGGTCTATTTGGGTTGTTTGATCAACCACACAGATTGGATGTATCTGCCAGGGAATACTTAATGGATCTTTAAAGTAGCTTAATTTACCAAACATGCCTTTTCCATCTATGTAAACACCTTGTAAAAAATATTTTTTGAAGTTGATAAGAGGGGGCACCTGGGTGGCTCAGTGGGTTAAGCATCCAACTCTTGATTTCGGCTCAGGTCATGATCTCAGGTCATGGGATAGAGCCTGGAATAGGGCTCCATATTCAACACAGAGTCTGCTTATCCAACTCCCTCTGCTCCTCCCCCCACTTGCTCTCTCTCTCTCTCAAATAAGTAAATAAAGTCTTAAAAAATTGATAAGGGAACCATGTTTTCTATGTTTTAAATAAACACAATGCATTAATATAAAAGCTAAATCAACATCTTGTAATAAGCACAAAAGCTAAAAGCTGCATAGTAGATGCAGGTTTTATTGTCTCTTTCTACTGACTGGGGAAGGGAAATTGAAAATTGAGTAGGAAAGGTCAGTGGGAGCGAACCTTTATTAAAGACCTGCAACATGCCAGGTACTTTGACATTATCTCATTAATCTTCACAAAAATTCTCTTTCTTATAAGGAAATAAATGTTTATATGCTTGATACAAAGGTAGACTCACAATCTGGTATCCTACAGTCTGAATCTCAGCCAGATACATCTTTAGGATACTTTAACTGCTTGCCAAATTTAAAAAACAGAGGATTGAACACAGAAAATATATATCCACCTTCTCTGAGAAATCAAAATATCTAATAATACTGAGCATGGAAATAAGTGATATCCAGTTTGGATGAGGCACAGACACTCCAGATCACCAAATTCCCATCCTACCAATTTCACTCCTTTCAGTTTTGCCAAGTCACTGTAGGCATGGCATTTAAATTTGTGATCTGGCTTTGAGTAAATTGTCCAAGAATATATTTCTAGTAAAGCACAAGGTTTAAAATCAAAACCACGTCTGTTTCTCTCCAAAGACTATACCCTCATTTTTGGCTCCTGGTAAAGTCTTCGTGTGTATAGAGAATATACACTGAATTTTCCATAATGATTCTGATTTTCTCCTGCCTTTTAAAAATCACTGCTGATAGCAGCATTTTCCTGAATATCAGAGTTTTATCTTAGCCATTTCTATTTTTAGCTCAATTATTCACTTTTCCCATATATTCAAGTCAAAATAAATTCGGAGAATCATAAGTTAATATCAATATTGTTCTACCTCATTTAGGTATGCCTTGTAATTCTATAAAAAGTGCAAGTAACACTGAAAGCTTTATTTAATTCAATGAAAACTATAAATAATACACTTTATATATCACTTTATGTATCAGTAAAATGAACCAAATCTTTATAGTGTTTAAACTTTTTATTAAAACTAACTCGCTTAGTGTTCTGTGTTGCCCCCCAAGCATTTTTATGATTTAAGAGAACTTCAAATGAACTCACAGTTAATATCTAAATATTACTGACATAATGGAGAAATAATTCAACATACACATTTAACATTGAGCGTTAAGAATATAAGTGCAAAGAGCATGATATTCAGACAGTCATAGGCATAGAGATGAGCTCTTCAGCTTAAAGAGGGTAGGCTTCTCAAGATGGGCAACTTAAACGAGTTTATTCCATAGCCTAGAAACTCCTACATTATCATTGAGGCATTTTGAAAGAGGTGGTACCAATATGATCCATAGCATTTTTTTTTCAATATATCTGCAAAGTTTATTTGGCTACTATTTAAATCCAGATGAGCCATGAAAACTAATGAATTACCTTGGCTGGCATTAAGTCTTCCATACCTTCTATGAGCACACTGCTATTAAAACTAGTCCCAGTGGCTAGCTTTGCATTTCTTCATTTTCATGCTGGAAAAATTATGTCTTCTTGTTCTTAAATAAATTAAAACCATCTTACCATTGGAAAAGCTACTAGTTTACAAAACAAATAAAATATAATCAAATAACATTTTCATGAGGAATAATCATAAAATATTACTGTTGACCTCACAAAGAGACAAATCTCCCCATGCTGAAATAAAATTACAGGCACTAAGTAGTAACATTGACCTTTCAAATCTGTTTTAGAAAAATCAAAGAATATAGGTTCAAGTAAAAAATCTCCACAGTAAAATTAGGTTAATGAATTTTAAATTATTTTAGAAAGTCATATAAGCCCAGAATATTTTAAATAATATTTAATATTTTAATACACATCCATAAAGTTATACTTCAAATGCTTTTCAGTTATATACATTTTCAACAATAGATCATTATTCTCATCAAAGTTAAAATGTATATGAATTTTTTTAATGATATTTAGGGCTTATGGGGCACCTGGGTAGCTCAGTCAGTTGAGCACCTGACTTTTGGTTTTGGCTGAGGTCATGATCTCATGGGTTGTGGGATCAATCCCCCACATCAGGATCCAGGCTCCACGGTGGGGGGTCTGCTTGAAGATTCTCTCCCTCTGTCCCTCCCCCCACTCTCTAAATAAATAAATAAATCTAAAAATATATATATAATGTTTTGAGGAAAATCACACAATCAATTAGAGTTGGATTATGAGTGTCTTGATAAAGTAGAAACTTCTTTTAATTTCTTGCTCTTTTATTTCCTGTAGGTAGCCCTCAGTTTAAATCTTCCTATATCTTCCTTAACAGAGTCTACCTATAATAACCAGAAATTATGTAAAAACCTAATAACATAACCAAAATATTTTTTTTAATTTTATTTATTTATTCGTGAGAGAGAGAGCACAAGCAGGGGGAGCAGCAGAGAGAGAGGGAGAGGAAGAAGCAGGCTCCCTGAGGAGCAGGGAGCCCAATGCAAGGCTAGAGCCCAGGATCCTAGATCATGACCTGAGCAGAAGGCAGATGCATAACCCACTGAGACACCCAGGCACCCCAAAATATTTTCTTATGTAACTTTTATATACAACTAATCAGTGTTCTGAAAAGTAGACTAAAAGTTCATTTGTTTTTATTTTTAGACGATATTTTAAATTTTTTTCTACCTATCTCACTAGAAATATTTATAGAATGTTGAATAGCTGGAATTACATGTTTTCTGAGTTTGTTTCACCCCAATATTATGAGTAAGATAGATTAAAACTGCTTTAAGGGGTGCCTGGGTGACTGAGTTGATTGAGCATGCGATTATTGGTTTCAGTTCAGGTCATGGTCTCCCAGGGGTGGAATCGAGCTCCAGTACTCAGTGCAGAGTCTGCTTCAGATCCTTTCTCCCTCTGCTTCTCCCTCCCCCTCTGTCCCTCCCACTTGCACTCTCCCTCTCTCTCCCTCTCTATTAAATAAATAATCTTTTAAAAAATAAAATAAGTAAATAAATAAAACTGCTTTAATTGGTATACTTAATTTTTTATATAGATCTATAGCTAAGCATTAATAACTTCTCAGTTTACCTATCAAATTGACTTTCAAAATAAAATTATCTTTATAACATAATTTCCATTTTTAAGTAACTTAGTAAAATGTAAAACAAATGTACTTATTTAAAATCCCTTTAGAAATATATCTTTCTCAATTTCTCAATAAAATATGTTTCTCAATTAATGATAAAGTCATCACACTTCCAAATTCTTCCTTCTCTTGATAAATGATTGATGCTCATTCATGGATAAATTACAGGGAAGGAAATGCCAACATCATTCTCTTTCAAGGACTGAAATCTTAATTCTTTGGGTTAACAGAATGGTAGTACTAGTGATGTTGAAAACATAATACCAATAAATTCCAGCTCCCAGATTATCATAATAATAAATCAGAAGTTATTTTTAAAATACTGGAAGCATGGGTACCTCACAAATTATTCAGATGTCATAGTCAGACCTGATAATGTATGTCTTAAACACATAAGTGCAAAAATTCTTGGACCAATGAACTACTATAACCTATTATATAGGCTACAGATTACTGAATGAACAAACAACAGAGGATTCCAAAAACTGATTGCACCCTTAGATCACAATATGGAAAGAGTTCAAAAGATCTCCTTGAAGTTTCCTAATAACTAAAGTAAGAAATGAATGTCCCATTAGTGACTAATTAAATTGTTATAACTATAATAAATCTGAGATTCTGGAAAAAATGCATGGCTGTCTTAGAGATAACAATTTTGTCTAAAATGTTTGGAAGTGTGTGACTCTGAATTGGTACACACAAGAATAGAATGGCTTTTGTTTTCTTTTTCATTTTTAAGTAGAATCCAAAAGTAGTCTGAGAGCAATCAAAGGTCTTGGTGAGAAACATGAATGGAGGAAACGTGGATTTGATTGCCCAGTTCTACCTCTCACAAGCTCTGTGCTTTGGGGTAAATTAGTCATCCTTACTAGATTTCGTTCAATGGAAGTAACATGAAATCATTTTATAATTATTGAATATAGGTCTTTACAGAACACCATTCTAGGGCTAGAAATTCAGCAATGAACAAGACAGACAAGATCCATGATATCATGGGGCTTAAATTGTTTAAGTTGTCAGGGGAGGGAAAACAATAACAAGTAAGCAAATTAAAAAGATAATTTTATGTATTTATAATGTAGGTAGCAAGAAATAAAAGTAAATGATATTAGAGAGCCTGGGTCCTTCTTTAGATGAGATGTTATGAAAGGCCTCTCTGAGAAGGAGAAATCTGAGGTGAAACAGGAGGAAAACCCTCCTACACAAAGATCAGAAGACAGAACGGTCCAAATAGAGGATATATGCATTTCATTAGACATCTATCAGTAACTCTAACCAAAAGAAAAAATATTTATCAATGATTCCTATAACATAATTCCTACATGGGACACCTTTGAACATAAAAATCACATAGTATATAATTTGCATCTATTATTCTCATCATTTTGTGATAGATTATTAAGGACTATGGCATATAATATTGATGGCATTCTTGAAATTCTGGCTATTGATCCCAGAAAACAATGTACAGGTGAAAAATCCATATGATAAGAGCAAAGATTGAACAGGCCAAGAGGAATAGGAAGAAATGGTTCTGGATCAGAGGAGAGATAGGGAAGAGGATTTTAGGAATTGTGGTCCAAAGAAGACATATGAGATAGAATCCAGTCTATGTTTACCTACTAACTCACTCTATGTGAAAAGAAGGAAGAAAAGTAAGGGGGGTGGTGTAACCTAATAGAGCTAGATAGTTTTAGTATATTGTATAATTTATCCCTTACTACAATCTTATTTGAACTACTTGTATCTCCACTTAGCAATTAAGCTTGCATGATTATATGAGCTTAGAAAACTCATTTTCTTAAGAAGATTGACTAGGTGATCTCAAAGTTTCCCATATAATTCTAAAAGTCCATGATTCTGATAATAGGAAAAGAAAATTATCTGTGTAAGTACATATTATTGACATAAAGGTCTTAAAAAATAATTGGCCATATGACTTGTCAATCTTTATAGAGACTTCAAGAATATTTGGCAAGGAATTGCAGTCTTAAAAACATAAAACTCAAGTTTCTTGGGAGATGGATGAAGAATGGTTAGTCAATTAATTAAATTAACTGAATATATATACATACATAAAGCAGTATATCAGAAATAGAGAACATACATTCTTATGTTCATAGAATTTAAAAATATACATCAATTTTATAACGTCATATTTTTAGAATTCTAAAATTTAAAAAAGGATGTAGTTCATAGGTCTCCTTTAAATATAATCCAATAAAAATTTATATTAAAGAATAAAAAAGTCATAAATTGAAAAAAATTTCCATGACTCCAAGAGAAAAACGGAAATTACAAATTATTACAAAAATTAATTAGAAACATCACACTAACTCATATGGCACACAGCTAAAATAGGACTCAGACGATAAGTTATAGGTGAAATGTATTTATTATCAAATAAAAATAACTTAATAAATACACACTTGAAGAGAAAAAGAGAAAAAGGTAAAAACAGTATATAACAAACCAAAACAAAAAAGAAACAGCATTAATAAAAAGAGAGTTGAAATTATTGAAAGAGAAAAGAAGTAGAAAACATAAACAAAGGGAACTCACAAGAAAAACTAGAAAATCCAGGAAACTAAAAATCATGGAAGATATTATAAATACAAAGGCCTATTATAATTTTTAACAGTTCAGATAGTTTTTATGGCTGTATTTTATCCCAGTTTTAAAAAACAAATACTTCTCTTGTATTAAGCTACTCTATAGAGAAAGAAAATTTCTTGAATCTATTTTAAGGTAGCAAACGTTGATTCTAAAATCCAATTAAAGGTAATCCAAGAGGAAAGACGAGAAAGAAGAAAGAGGAAGAGAGGAAGGGAGGGAGGGACTGAAAAATGGAGGAAGCAAGGGAGAGGGATGCTGGCATAAGAATAAACATACTCATTTTTTTAAAACTGTCAAACTGCTACCAAAGGAGCTTCATCATTTCACATTGCCACCAACAATTCATGAAAATTCCAATTTCTCCACATCCCCATCAACACCTGTTATTGTCCATTTTTAAAAATTATAGCTGTCTATGAATGCCAAGTAATATCTTATTGTGGTTTTGATTTGCATTAATAAATGACTACTGACTTTGAGCACCTATTTATGTTCTTACTGAACATTTTGTATCTCCTTTAGAGAAAAACCCTTTTCATTTTTTTAATTGAATCGTATGTCTTTGTAGTGTTGTCATAAGAATTCTTTATATATTCTGAACACCTGTCACAAATGATAAAGCTCAGTTTATCTATTTTGTTGTTGTTGCTCATGCTTTTGATATCATATCTAAAAAATTGTTGCCTAATCCAAGTCCACAGGTATTTATGCCTGTGTTTTCATCTAACAATTTTATTGTTGTAGCTCTTACATTTAGGTCTGTGAAGCATATTGAGTTAACTTTTGTATATGGTGTAACACAGGAATCCGAATTCATTCCTTTACAAGTGGATATCCAGTTGTCCCTACACAGTTTGTGAAAAAACACTATTCTTTCTCCATTAAGTTATCTCAGCACCTTTGTCAAAAGCAATTGGCTATAAATGTAAGGTTTATTTCTGAACTCTTGATTCCATTCCATTAATCAATATGTCTATACTTATGCTGGCACCATACTCTTTTAATTATTGTAGTTTACAGTAGGTTTTGAAATTGGAATTGTGAGTCCTCCAACTTCATTTTTCTTCTTCAAGATTGTTTTGGCTATTTTGGGTCTTGGATTTCCATATGGGTTTTAGGATCACTTTGTCAATTTCTGCAACAAGGGCAGCTGGAACTTTGATAGAGTATATTGAATCTTTGGATTATTTGGGTATTGCCATTTTAACAATATGAAGTCTTCTGATTCATAAACATGGGGTGTCTTTTCATTTATTTAAGTCTTATTTAATTCCTCTCAATGACGTTTTGTAGTTTCCAGTTTCTAAGTCTTTTACTTCTTTTATTAAATGTATTCTTAAAGACTTTATTCTTTTTTGATACTACTATAGATGTTGTTTTTAAAATTTTATTTTTAGATTTTTCACTGTTAGAATATAGAAATACAATTGATTTTTGTATATTGATTTTGTATCCTGAAACCTTGCCCTACTCATTTGTTACCTCTAGTAAGTGCGCTTGTGTTTGTGTGTATTCCTTAGAATGTTCTATACACAAGATTATGTCATTTACAAATAGAGATGCTTTTATTTCCTCCTTTCCAATTCAGATGACTTTGATTTCTTTTTCTTGACTAATTAGCTAGAACTTCTAGTATAATGTTTAATAGAAGTGGTGAGAATTGAAATCCTCATCTCATTCCTGATCTTAATGTGAAAGCTTTCAGTCTTTAATGAAATCTGATATTAGCTTTGAATTTTCCACAGATGCACTTTATCAGAGTGAGAAACTTTTCTTCTATTTCTGGTTTGTTGAGTTTTTTTTAATCATAAAGGGTTGTTGGGTTTTGTTAAATTCTCCCTCTGCATATACTGAGATTATCATGTGTTTTTTTGTCCTGTGTTACATTAATATGATGTTATATAAATTAATATGATTCATTTTCTTAAGCCAATCTTGCATTCCTGGGCTAAATCCCACTTGGTCATCATGTATAATCCTTTTCTTATGTTACTAGATTCAGTTTGTGAGTATTTTCTTGAGGATTTTTGCATCTATATTCATAGGGGATATTTGTAGATTTTCCTTCCTCGTTTTGTCTTTGTCTTGTTTTGATGTGGGAGTAATACTGGTCTCATAGAATGAGTTGGGAAATGTTATCTCCTCTTCTATTTTTTTGAAATGTTTGTGAAGATTGGTGTTAATTTCTTTCTAAATGATTGATACAATTCACCAATGAAGCCATCTGTGCCTATGCCTTTCTTGTGAGAATTTTTTTTTAACTAAATTCAATCTCTTTACTTGCTACAGGTCTACTCAGATTTTCTATTTCTTCTTGAATTAGTTTTAGTAGTTTATGTCTTTCTAGGAATTTGTCCATTTCAATTAGATTATTTCATCTGTTGGCATACAAATGTTCATAATATTCCCTTAGACTCCTTTTTATTTCTGTAAGGTCAATAGCAGTATTTCCTCTTTATTCCCTATTATACTAATTTGAGTCATCCCCCTATTCCTGGGTCACTCTAGCTAAAAGTTTGTCAGCTTCACTGACCTTTTCAAAGAACCAACTTTTGCTTTTGTTGACCTTTTCTCCTTTATTTTTTCTATTCTCTATTTCATTTATTTCTTCTTTGCTATTATTTTCCTCCTTCTGCTTCATTTGGTTTAGTTTGTTCTTCTTTTTCTGGTGTCTTAAAATGGAATGCTAGGTTAATGATTTTAGATCATTTTTTATAGGCAATCATAGCTATACATTTCCCTCTAAGCACTGTTTTGCTGCATCACGTAAGTTTGGTGTGTTGTAGAATTTATGGTTCTTATGAGCCATAAATTTGTGTCCTTCTCAGAGGTAGTTATCAAGTAATAAAGATTCAAAGGGGTCTATGTTTAAACTAACACCAATAATGACACTTAATAAACTTAATATTGTCACTTGAGAAATTTGCAGATTTAAAATTGGCCAATATTCAATTATCCAGATTAATATTCCATTCACATGAAAGTGACTATAGCAAAATAGGCTATACAGAGTCCTGAATACAGAGAAAAAGTTAGGGAAAAGAGTTTGACAGATATCTCCACTTCCAGAGTCAGCTATAACTTTTTTTGATCCTTCATTCTGTTTTGGAATTTTAAGATGGATTAGATAATGTTAAGTACTCTGACGGAACAATGTGATAAAGGTAGACATTTTTTCTTATTTTATGTCTCTACTTTCCTCACAGATCCCTTTACTTCACTGCCTTCTGTCCTGGCTCATATCACCAGGGGAAATAATATAGTATGTAAAGCATAAAATATGTGACTTGTGTTCCAAAAGGTATTTGTATTCATCTTCTCAGAAAAAAGATGACTCTTGAAAGGTCCAGTTGTTTTTTCAAAATATCTAGGAAAACCCTGACAAGATATACTAAAAACAAAGCAATCAAATTTGAAGGTGCCAAGAATGCTTTATTTCAAAGTGTTTGTTTACTTTTACTACTGAAAACTGGGCCTTTCTCTAAATCACAATTTTATTAGCTGCAAGTCAAGGTGGCAGTTTTGAAACACTGGGAAATTTACTTATAAGAATATGCTAATGGCCACATGGGTCATTGTCTTTATCTTTAATTGAAAAAAGGAAAACCTCACCAGTTATTTTTTGATTCATCATTCCCACTAGACTTCTGAGACTTTCTCTTGAATATCCTATTTATGGCTTGGAACCACTTTTATTTTCTATTGTGGCTTGACTTCTTTTGAGATTTAACATTTTTGATGGGCTTTGTCTTTTTCTTTATTCTTGCTTGGCCAAGATTTATCTATTATTTTTTTTTAAAGATTTTATTTATTTATTCATGAGAGACAGAGAGAGAGAGAGAGAGAGAGAGGCAGAGGGAGAAGCAGGCTCCCAAGGAGCAGGGAGCCCGATGTGGGACTCGATCCCAGCACCTGGGATCATGACCTGAGCCGAAGGCAGACGCTTAACCATCTGAGCCACCCAGGCGCCCAAGATTTATCTATTATTTTGTAGGAATTCACTTGGTTTTCATTTTCTCTAAATAGCCTCTTTTATATACTAAGAGATTTGATCAATTAGAATATCAGTTTCAAAATTTATGAAACTTGGAATTTTTTCTTGTTTAGCTTTTTATTTCTAGCAACTGGCTATTCTTCTAAGTTTTAGTAATCTATAAATCAGGAGGAAAATGTATACTTTCATTTCTCTCATTGAGTCCAATTTGGCTCTCAGAACCAGTCCTCTTTCCCACAAGAGTCAAACTCAGACTTTTCATTTCCTTTACTTCATTCCTTGACCCAATTCAAAACAAAAATGTAGTCTTTCCAGTGTTATGAACATATTTTACCTAATACTTGACCTGAAGATAATATAAAGAAGCTTTTTTTTCCCCAAGCAAAAGGGGACACAAGGGCTATAATCTTGCACTGGAATTTAAGTTTCTATTCATTAGACCTTTACTCTCTTCAATTATTATGTCTAACCCTAAACCCACTGACAGTCTTTACCTAGATTCCCTTACAATATATGTCTGGAAATTACAATAGTAGAAGCCAAATAATCCTGTTTTTTTTTTTTTTTAAGAGTAAGGGACACCTGTATTTTAACTCCTAAATCATGCACTGTTCAATGTTCTTATTATCTGTCTCAAAGAAAGAAATCAAGTTAAATTAGTTTATAAATTAATCCTCTGCTTCTGTTAAGTCCAGTTAACAGAGCTAAAGACAGGCAAAGTAACAAAGCATTATTTTTTTAAAAGATTTTACTTACTCACTTTAGAAAGAGAGAGAGGGCACAAGTGGGAGGAGGGGCAGAGGGAAAGGGAGAGGCAGAGAATCTCAAGCAGGCTCCACACTGAGTGTGAAGCCTGACGTGGGGCTCTATCTCACAACCCTGAGATCATAACCTGAGCTGAAAATAAGAGTCTGATGCTCAACCCAGTGAGCTGCCCAGGTGCCCCAAGTAATGAAGCATTATTAAAAACTATTTCTCTAATTTGCTAGATACACCAAATATTCAAAGGCTTTCTCTTATTACCTTCCAAATAACTAAAATTCTTTTTCTTGTGCCATATTCAGACCTTCATACTTATATTGAAATGTCAGCAATTCTAAATCATGAAAAACTGAAACAGAACTTTCAAAAAAAGAAACCTTAGAGATCCAATCAAACACTTTTAAATGAATAAACGGAGGTGCAGAAGGCCAAAGTCTTGTCAAGATCACACATAGTTAATAGCAGATATTTGATGCAAACATAAGTTGCTAAAATCCTACCAGTGTTCTTTCTCACCAAGCTTCCTATTGTACAACAAAGTGTCTCTTAATCTTAGAATATGTTTCACACATAAGAAAATAAGAAGACATAATGAGGAAAATAACTCTAAGTGAAACTCTTCGCTATTAATCACAGGTTTTATGCATTTTGCTAGGATGAAAATACTCAACAAAAATAAGAAATATAACACTCTTGAAATTGCAGTTATTTCTAACTATAAGTAAAATATGTTTTAAAGACTCTTAAACCTTGTTTCTTAATATTTAACAGATTCTTTTCAAAACTGACTAAACTTAAAACTATGTAGGTCCACCTCCTACTTCTTTGCCTGTGTCTGTTCTTTTGAAATACAAGCTATAAAAATCTTTCCCATTAACCTGAAATAGAACAACTCAAATATGGTCTAGTGTTAACTATTCCTCCATCATTATGCACTATCTATAGTATTCATGTGTTATATGGTAAATATGCATTTTTATTTTCAAGTCAACAATTCTCCATTGGCAGGCTTGTTTTCATTAAAAAGGAAAATAATCTATTATTCTGGGGCTTATACTGAGGAAAAACACATTTTAGAAAAATTATTTTTCCCCACAACAGTCCCACAAGTTTACCGGGCTACTACTTTGGCTTAAACGTAGAACCACAGAATTAAAGTCTAATGTTTATAGTTCTTTCATTTTATTTCTCTGGGCTGCCCATAATCCTTTCTAATCATTTCAGCTATGGCAATTTTACCAGCTGTGATAATGTCTGCTCCAACATTCAGGCTTTATGCATGCAGTTATGTTATTCCACTGGCTTGGCATATTTGTGTCATATCAAGTCTGAGTTTTCTCAGTGGGCCTTCTTTAGCCTTGTAGTCATTAACTTGAAGTACTACTTCTTGCTGAAATGTTGGTTCTGTCCAAACAGTCCACTATAAGCCTCCTGCTCTATGCTTTATCATTCTCCTTTGTCAGAGAGAAAATTTTAAATATCAAAAAAAACAAACCTCCATTTGCCTTTGCCTTCCAACTTTATATCTAAGAGAAAGCATAAATATGATTCCATAATATTAACTAGTACTTATTATAAATATATACATTTTTAAATATCCCAAACAAAAACCTATAATTAAAAGCATTTGTATATTTCCAAATCAAAAACAAGGTAAAAGCTCTTCCAGAATAATATTTGTCAAGCCAAGAGGCTCAAAGTATCTTGGATTCAACTTAGGAAATAAGTCAAAAATTAATTTACCAGCAGAAAAGTTATACGAGCATTTAAGCTTCATATTTCAATAAAGACCTTAAGACATTCAAAATACTAAGAGCAACTACGGTTCAAGATTGGCTTATGAGTTCAAAAAAATATATTTCACAAGCTACCAGAGCCTACTACTTCATTTGCCAGAATTCATATGTCATGCTTGTCGCTGTAGACAAATTATAGAATGACAATGAGGAAGGAGACTGGAGGGTCTGAAAATGGATGACCGAAGATTTCCCAGGTTGCTACTCCCTCACTCTTCTCATGAGATTCAAAGTGGAAAATTTCCCTGACTGATAGTCGGGTGTCATTTTCAAATGCCACTGTGCTCCACGGCATCTGATATCTTTCCTGGTAATAGAAATCTGGGGGCCTAGCCCAATGAACACTAGTAAGACGTGAGATTAGACTACAATGCTGAGTGCCTCAGAGACATACACTTGGCAGGAAGCTCAAAATCCAGGAGCTTTACAGAAAGGCCATTCTTGAATGTTACACAGATTCAAAATATTTCTGAGGCTCCTGGTCAAATTATGGGAAATTAAACACTGTCAAGATGATAATCACAGTAATTCAAATCTGTAAAACATCCTTGAATGCAATCATTAATAAAACAACAGTGAAATAAAATGCTTCTAGTACTTTCTAGAAATCATCTATTACCAAATGAAGAAATATATTCATATCGCACTAAATGATCAATAATAACTATGCAGTAGTTTCTCTTAATCTGCCTCAACTCTTCTGAATTTGTAACATTTCAGAATCAAAATGATTTTTAATGATTGAGCAGCTAATCAAGCTTTAACAAAGTCCCTTCAGGACTAATTAGGTGATATCAACCCTCCATCCTCCCTAATGAGGCATTTGTTAAGTCTGAGAACTATTTAACTTCCTAAACTTGAAAGCCACATAGATCTGTCACAGTTCATCCACTTAATTGAAATAAAATTTTATATTTTGCCTTTAAAGTGCTAAGAAAAATCCCCAGCATTAAAAATTCAGTGTCAGTGTAAGTTAACAGGGAGCTATATGAAAGAACCTAAAACAGATCTCCAAATCACAGAAGAATAGCCCACAAAGATTTGAGGTAATGTTTTAATAATTCATACTTCTATTGTGTACCTTTTTAATTATTCAGCTCCAAAAATCCAAGTCCATTTCTAAACCACATTCATTTGACTATGTGTTCTTCAGTCTGTTTTTACAAAGTGATTCAAAGTCCATATAATTTTTTAAATGATTAGATAACACATGTGGAAAGATGTGGTCACTTGTAATCCATCCTGTGCCTGAATAATACTGACCACCTGGAAATGAATCAAAGTTTGGGTTACCAGTGCTCTATTCTCATAACTGATCAAATTGGTAGTGTGCTCATTATCACCCTGAAACAAGCAATATGAAATCAAAGAACCATGTTAAGAAATAAATATTTGTTTTTAATTCCTTATCAGAAAATGCTAAAATTTTATAACAGATATGAATATTTCATTTTAAGAGCTAAAGCAATAACTACATGTGAGATGTGTTATGAAAGATTTTCAATTTTTTCTCTGTAACATTTGTGTGGATAAGACAAAACAATTAGGTCATCTTTGAAGAAAAATAATTGAAAAGATCCTATGCTCAGGCCTCTACTCTGAAGGCTTAGATAAACCTTGAATGCTTTTTAAGATCATGTCATAATGCTATACATTAACTTGGTATCATTTAAATTTAAATTTTTGAGGAATTCATCTTTCATACACTTTTACTCTCCTTTCTCCCTCATCAAAATTATCATTAAGAATAAACCAACTTGTGCTTTCAAGAAAATAAGGAAATACTTACAGAAACTGTTCTCAGATACATAGGTTAGTCAGGAAAATCCCTTCTATAAACCAAGTTTTCAAACTTTTAAAGGTCACAAAACTTTATCATGTGCCTTATTTTTACAATATCTCCATCTGAAAAGTAAAGATGTATATACCCATTGCATCAAAATCAATTAAAACTTAATTATTTAGCATTTAAAGTTGTTAAAGATTATGTGCAACAGACATTTTTATCTCATATGGTTTGTGATCTTTAGTCTTGTGTGCAAAAATGTCTAATTGTTACCAGTTGTCTTTGCATACCAGAATTGAATGAAGTATTTCATTTCATTTAAATTGCAAAAAATGTTTTCAAAGTCTATGTTTTCTGTGCCTCTTTAGACTACATATGCAGAATACTAAATTAAATAAAATATTATGTCCTTCTCCTTAGAGGAGAATATTATTTGGTATCTAAATAAAGTTCAACATAGGAAATAAAAGTTGATTGTGTGTTAGCCATGTAAAAATTTAGAAATCAGTGTTAGAAGTTTTTACTTTTGGGCGCCTGAGTGGCTCAGTCAGTTAAGCACCTGCCTTCGGCTCAGATCATGATCCCAGCGTCCTGAGATAGAGTCCCGCGTGGGGCTCACTGCTCAGCGGGGAGTCTGCTTCTCCCTCTCCCTTAGCCCCTCCCTTCTTCTCGTGTGCATGCTCTCTCTATCGTGTTCTCTCTCTCTCTCAAACAAATAAATAAAATCTTTTTTAAAAAGTTTTTACTTTTAGGGCACCTGGGTGGCTCAGTTGGTTAAGCGACTGCCTTCGGCTCAGGTCATGATCCCAGGGTCCTGGGATCGAGTCCCACATCGGGCTCCCGGCTCAGCGGGGAGCCTGCTTCTCCCTCTGACCCTCTCCTCTCTCATGCTGTTTCTCTCTCGCTCGCTCTCTAATAAATAAATAAATAAAATCTTTAAAAAAAAAAGTTTTTACTTTTGGAAACCTAAAAACAGTAATGGCAGCAATGAAAGTATAGGGTAGTGGTAGTTTATTTTGATATTTAGGTGCTAACTGGTAAAATGTGGAGATAGTGTACCAGGAATGAGCAGCCAGGAATACTTCTTCGTGGTTCACCCTGCATGGAGCAAGACACCCATAAGTATGAGAAGACAATGTAGATTGTACCATAAAACAGATAAAGGAAAATTTAAACACTGAGCGGCAATGGATAAATCTAGTAAATAATATCATCACTATTAATATGGTAGCACTTTTTAGCCCCAATTCATAGTCATTTCTACCCTATACTCATTATATAATAGTGAAAATAAAAAGAACTCATCTGAGTCTTCAGGATAAGGAGTGGGTTACAACTGTCTCAATAAGTTTGAAGCAGTATAAATTGGCAGGTCCCAAAAGACGTTCAGAAAATAAGAATTTGGTTTTGATTTTTTAAAAGAAAAAAGTACAAAATAAAGCACAGGCAAGACTTGGGGAGCAATTCAGATACAGAACTTTCTGATTACCCCTAAAACAATATGATGCCACAAGAGGGACCTTTTACAGTATACTCATGGCTGAGGCCTCTACGGTAAGATATGTCAGGATGCTGACTCAGAAATTCTACTAATAGTTTTTCCATAACATTTATCTACAAGAGTTCTACATAACTTTTCTCTTTAAAGAGTAATAGGATAGGGGCTCCTGGGTGGTTCAGCTGGATAAGCGTCTGATTCTTGATTTTGGCTCAGGTCATGATCTCAGGGTCTTGGGATCAGAGCCCCAGATCCTGCTCCAGCTAGGCAGGGAGTCTGCATGTCTCCCTGTCCCTATGCCCCTCCCCCTGCTTGCACTCTCTCTCTCTCTCTCAATAAATAAATAAATCTTAAAAAAAAAAAAGCAATATGATAGAAGTAACCCTAACTTAAATTAAACCATACTATAAAGCTACTGTAATTAAAAGTTTCATGTTGATGCAAAGACAGAAATAATCAATAAAACGGAAAAGATACAATAAATACTTAATATTAATTTTAATAATACATTAAATAATACAAAGAGGTCAAAAAACAAGGAAAGAAAAGAACTTTCAATAAATGGCTCTAAGATAATTAATTATTTGGGAGAAAATTATTTTAAATCATGTTCTCATATCATAAACCAAAAAAAATTTTTCAAGTGATAAAAAATATGTTAAAATAAAATAGAAGAAAATAGTGACATTTTACTAACCCCTGAACAGGAAGGACACTCTTAAGTTTAAATCAGTAAGAGAAATGATAAAGGAACAATATACATGACTCTAAGAAAAGGTCAAATTTCAGTGCATAATGTATAGCAAAAACAAAAGTAAAGTAAATTAAATCTTTGAAACGACTGAAATATTGTCTTCAAACACAGAGCAGATGAGGCATTCTTCCAGAAACTGATAGCTCTTCACGTCCCCAAATTTATTCTCTGGTTCCTGGGAGGTAAAAGTTCTATTTCCCTATTTGTGACTTCCAACTCTTTCTGCTGATAGAGAATGTACAAATCGAAACAGTAATTTAGAGATATAATTCAGTTAAGTACTAGCATAATAAAATCTTTTTAGAAAAATACTTTATAAGCAACTCTTTTAGCTTATACAATTTTCATTCAAAACTATTAAAATACAAATTGTGCAAGTAGCAATAACTATTGTTAACAGTTCATATCTCCAAGTCAGGAGTCTTGGAACTCTCAGTAGGAATCATTTTAGTTTTCATTTCTCTTCCTTAGGGAAGAACACCTTTTGCATTCTATATTTTGTATATATATTTTGTGTTTATATATACATACATATGTGTTGTGTAAATAAAATATATATATGGGTGGTAGTGAACTTTTAGAGATGTTTTTTAAATAACATACTTTTTCAACTAAAAAAGGGATTTTATACATTACGAAAAAGTTGTTCTTTTTGTCTGAACCTTTGCCACATTAAGATCAAATTAAGAGTGTCCACCTGACATTGTTTTATAAAGGTACATTGATTTAAGCATACTAGACTAGAAGCAGTCAAAATAATCTTCATAATAAATGATGTTTTGCTTTACTTTTATCTGAGTTTCAAGTCCAGCACGTGGAATAGACTTCAGAATTATGATTAGCAATAGTTCTAGAAATTCATGGATCTAAAATAAGAACAATCACTAATCAAGCATACAACTATGTATGTGTCAGGTACTGTGCGTAAGAGTTAACTGCATTTTAATTTAATCTTTACCATAATCTTATGCGTCATGGACTCTCATTGTTAGCATTTTAGAGATGAAGAAACTGAAGCTTAGCAGAGGTAAGTAATTTGCGCAAACTCACATAGGTGATACTAAAAATGACACTAAAAATGGTGACACTAAATCTAATCCCAGAACCCAAGTACTTAATTACTATTTTATTCTAGACATTCTCACTCACTACTGATTGACCTAAAATAGCAGAAGGCCAGTTTTTTATGAAAATTAAATTTAAAACAGCTCCCTGATGCCGAACAGTAAAATAGAAAGGACAAATGCAGTCCATTTTCAATATGTTTTTAAAATTATATTCAATCAATTGATACATGTGCAAAATGTAAATAAGGACATAAATTTGTAGATTTAGTCTATGTTGAGGATCAAATTATGGAAGATATTTTGAAAACCATTCAAATGCAGGGAAGTTACTGATCACTTGGGTTTTTGTGATTATTCCATTATTCAATTACTAGGAAATTTTCTATGAATATATGATGCTTAAGTATTAAGAATTACTCTTTTTAACTTTTTTTTACGCATTCTTTTTTTTTTTTAAGATTTTACTTATTTATTTGGCAGAATGAGAGAGAGAGAGAGCACAAGCAGAGGGAGAAGCAAGCTTCCCACTGAACAAGGAGCCTGATGTGAGGCTCAGTCCTAGGACCCCAGGATCGTGACCTGAGCCGAAGGCAGACGTGTAACCGACTGAGCCACCCAGGCACCCCTACACAGAAATATTTTTTAATCCTAATAGAAGCTTAAGGTAAATTCTACTATTATACATATTTTACATATAGGAAAAATAAGTACTCTTTTTAATTTTGATTCACAGGACTTTGATCTTAAACTAAGAAATCCCATATGCAATTTCCAGCATAGCATACCATGGTATCTCATATGGTAACTTGATATAAGTAACAAAGAGCAGGATATGAGCCCTTTAGAAATAAAGATTTGTTTTTATTCATGAAAACAAAATTCTTATTTTAATAAACATCAAAGAAAAGTGATCCCAAACACAAAGAATTTAAAAACCACTGTGTATCAGCAGAATTGTCCCTACACATTTATTATCTGATACCAGCATGTTTTTTCAGCAGTTACAGCCCCTTTCTGTTAGAATTCTTATTTTTGGATGAACGATCAATTGTTTCATGTTGATTTTCCCCAGCAAGCTATAGATTCACCCCAGCTGCAAAAATTTTCTAAACTCTGAGCAAAGGCTCCATAGGAGATAGCAGGATATGATCTTTCAAACACAAACAGTATAACTCTGTAGGAATCTACTCAGGAATTTGTGAAAGGAACTTTGTGAGAGAGGTAAGTTAGTAGCATTTATGACTCCTTGCAAATCTGACCCAAAAAAGTGGCTAAAGTCCACATATAATGACTGTACTTAACTCTCATAGAGGACTTCCAATATACTAAATTTATTTAATTTACAAAACTTCTCCTAGATTAAATACATATTACTAGCTATGCTACAAAAAAAAAAAATTAAGTCAAAAACAGAACAAGTTATTCAGGGGGTCACCCTGTGTTAGTGCCAAGCTGGATATATACCTTCTATTCTTCTAACCTAAAGTCGATAATGCTTAGCATATCCTAGGCAAATACTGATAACACACAGATTTTCTCCAATAGATTGGATTTATTCCCTGTCATCTTTCTAAAAGGGATTGTTGTTGAATGTGTAGGAATTTGAACAGAGTGGAAAATGTAAGAAACAATTTGACATATGTTTGCATAATTATCATCCCCTCGGAGAAGTCTGGTGAAAATAAGACCAAAATGTATTTCCTTCAGCCTTGTCAAATTCCTCAAGGACTATAACCAGTTGCTCCCTAAACTACCAGAAAATTCAAGTTGAAGTAGATCTTGCATCCTGAACATGACTCAAAAGGGCTCTACACCAAGATGATATATCAGGACTCCATTGCTCTCCATTTATAACAATTATGCTACGAAGTAAGTAAACAATCCTACTCCCCTCTCACAAACACCTCTTTCATTTTCCCTCAGCCAAAGCCCCTTCATTTATTCCTTTAACTTATCATAAAAGCATATCCTCTATTACAAAATGAAACTTCATTACATAAATGGGTTTACATGCTGTGGCAGAGACTTTTAATTATCCCCTAATGTTCTTTCTCCCTTCCTTTTAGGAACAACTTGTCCTCAAGATGTGGTCACTTGGGGTGCCTGGGTGGCTCAGTCGTTAAGCGTCTGCCTTCAGCTCAGGTCATGATCCCAGGGTCCTGGGATCGAGCCCCGCATCTGGCTCCCTGCTCTGCAGGAAGCCTGCTTCTCCCTCTCCCACTCCCCCTGCTTGTGTTCCCTCTCTCGCTGTGTCGCTCTGTCAAATAAATAAATAAAATCTTTAAAAAAAAAAAAGCTATGGTCACTTAATTAGAGACTACATTTCTCAACATTCCTTGCAGCTATGTATAACCATGTGATTGGTTTCTTGCTAATAGCATCTGAACAGGAGTAATGTGTGCAACTTCAGCCTAAAGAGAAAACAACTTGAGGCATCTGGGTGGCTCAGTCGGTTAAGCATCTGACTACTGGTTAGAGCTCAGGTCATGATCTCAGCGTTGTGAGACTGAACCCTGTGTGGGGGGCTCCAAGCTCAGCACAGAGTCTGCTTGAGATTCACTCCTTTTCCTTTTGCCCCTTTCCCCACTCCACATTCTCTCTCTCCCCCTCTCTCTAAAATAAATAAAATCTTTAAAAAGAGAGACAGAGAAAGAAAATAATTTGCCTTCCGCTTCTCTATCCCATTTCTAACAGTCTAGAGATGAAACAATTGGTGAGCCTGTGCCCACCAAGCAATCAAGGATAGCCTCAGGGAACAGCAGAACAATACAGAAAGAACCTGGGTTCCTAAATGAGTCAGCAACCTCCCTCTGGTCAGTTACATTAAATATCTATCTTGTTTGAGCCACTGTGTTTTGGGATTTGTCATTGCCTCTTGCCTATATGCCAAAATCACAGACAATTATTCAAATTAGAACTTTCTCCTTTTTCCTACTACTTTCAATGCTGAAATATTGCTGCTGGCTACAGTTTTGCCCAGATATGTAGCAAATGACTATTATGGGGTCAGCCTGTTTCCTCTTTTTGGACAAGAAAAAGTTACTTTGTGGTATATACCTGAGCCACTAGTCTTAAAGAACCTTGGTGCATCCAGACTGCAACCCATTAGCTCTATGACTTTTTTTTTTTTTTAATTTCAGTATACCCTCAACATTATTTGAAGTTTTTCTTCACTATTCTTGTTACTGAAACCCAAGTTTGGCTGTCCAATGCTCAAAAGGTCAATACTCAAGAGATGAGTTTTGATTGGAAAGGAATTTGAGCTTTATTCAGGATGCCAGGCATCTGTGGAAAAGGTAGACTCTTACCCAAAAGCCAACTCCAAGGTTTCTGCCTGGCCCAAAGATTTTTAAAGGGGTTTAGGGCAGTTAACCAATACAGAGTACAGTAGTCTGTAACGTTTCTTGATTATGTGCAGACTTGATGGTGCCAGCTACAGATGTTATCACAGTGCTTAAGGTTGTGCAAGGGGGTCTGGTTCCCTGGTGCAGGGGCAGGGGTAAGGTGCATTGTGCAAAAGGATTAGGGTTCCTTGATGCCCCAGGGGTGGTGCTGGAGAATCTGGTGACATGCAGAGGTGCTCTGTTGCTCTGTTCTTTGTAGGAAAGAATGCATGATCTATAGATATACAAAGAAAGGTTTACTCAATCACGAGGGCTAAGGGTGCTTGCTAAAGCTTAAAGACCAAAGGTTGGCCAGGGGGGCAGAGGCAGCTTCATTCTTGCACTCAATCTTATTTCTGCCATTTTGATTATCATCATAAAACATTTGTATGTCTTCTTATTACCCATTCTCTGCATGCGTCTGTCTGACCAAGGACAATCTGGCAGTAATATTATTTCACTGATAGTCACTAAATTTCCTGACATGTGATAGATCTCCCAAGCTCTCCCACTGAACTAATGCTGACTATATAAGACCTACAGTGGCAATGCTGCTACAGGTGTCAGTCCAAGTTACCGTAGCCCCGGGACACACATATTTCTATCACTGATGTAAGCTTTGTTGATAAGGTTCTTCAGCCTGGATTTATTGCAAACAAAGAGATCACTCTTATCTTTAGTTCTTTAATCCTTTAAAAAAAAAAAAAAGGCAAATGTTAAAGTCTCAGTGAGATAATGCACAATTGCATCAAAAATTTTTATGTAATATTATCTGTGCTTTCCAATCTTTTTTACAACCACGAAAGAAAAGCCTTTCCTTTCATCTTTAGCCTCACAAATCAGAGTATTTTCAAAGAGAAAAGAACCTTAAGGACTACCTTTTCCAGGAGTTTTTCAACTGTGTTCCCAGCACCCTACAACTCCAGAAAACTAGCTTACAGTATGCCTGAAGTGGGGAACGGGGAAGAGTCTGAGTGGGAAGCACCAGGATCTCCACATATCCCCATCCACACACACACTGCCTTGAAATGAAGCAAGTTTTCTTTCACCTTTTAATATGTTAGGGTTCAGTTTTAGATTTCATTTTTAAAACAAGCCTCCTAAATTTGAAAAGCGTTGATCTAGTCCAAACCAGATGATGTAAGTAAGAGTGAGATTTACCTAGGAAAAGAGAGCTGATTGGTGGTGAAGCTAAGATGTGATCCAGTTGCCGGTGCACAGGGGTGCAAGAACATCTGGCACCAGGGGTCCCAAACAGACCAGGTTTGGGCACTTGCTGCTGACAAAATCCAAAGACAGAGAAACAAGTGGTGGTGAAACAAGAAAGGAATTTATTTCAGTGAGGCCAACACCAGGAAGATAGCAGACTAACATCTCAAAGACTGTCTCCAAAATGCCAAAACTACTTCCAGGTTTATGTAAGGAAAATGTGGGGCAAAGGTGAGTGGATGTGTGCAGATAAGCAGTGAAGATTAAATAGATCACTGTCTTGACTCGGGTGGGGTTTTGCTGGCCCAGGGCAGTCCTTGTTGCTTGAGAGGGGTAGTTTCAGTTCCCATCAGGGGAGATGTTGCCCTCAAGGTCTTCCACCTGACCACTGGGACAAGCTGGAAAGAAAAATCCAGCTAGAAAGTTTCAGGTCAAAATGGAGGAAGCCAAAGTCCTCTTTCAATCTTAGTCTTTGGACATCTGGTCCAGAATTTTTATACCCAAGCTAGAGCTTATTTAAGAAAATGTGGCCACCCAACCACATACAGTTAAACCACACAGCTACTCTGGGGCTCATGTGACTATAGAAGCTTCAACATCAACTTCAAATTTCTCTATAATTTCCATTTGACTTATAGTTCAGAATAGTGCTAGATCTTTTAATTTCTGTATCCAATAATTAAGATATTGGTATTAACATTTTTCTATTTTAGAAAAAGCAACTTTTTAATTAAAAAGGAAATTATGACAAAAAATAAAAATAAACAATCTTTAAAGAAAGGAAATTTTGATGTTGCAGAATACACAGGACTGTAAATTAGGAAACATGATTTCAAATACTGTTCTGCCAACCAAATAAATAGCTTCGTGCCCTTTCTTTGCCAGTCATATCATCTTGACATGCCTCAAGCTTCTTAGTTTTTAATGAGGTTAGTCTAGATAACTTACAGACTTTCTTCCAGATCAAAAAATCTAGGATTCTCTTTTCCAGGTGAATCCCGTTCATCTCCAGATCAAAAAATAAAACAAGTAACTATTCATTGTATATCTCTGTGCACAATGTATGTATGTATACATTAACAATGCATGCCTACAAATCAAAGGAATCAAGCTTTTCATTTTATGGCTCTACTTTATGTTTTTCCCGCTTTTTAAAATAAACTGGAATTTACATAGAATAAATTCACCTTTTTAAGTGTACAGTTCTGCGAGTTTTGACGAATATATAGTTACATAATCACCACCAAAATCAAGATATATAACAGTTCCATCATGACAAAAAATTCCCACACACCTTTATAGTCAACCCCACACCATCCCTATTTTGTAGCAACTATTGCTCTGTTTTCCTGTCACTGTAGTTTCACCTTTGCTTCTTTATGTATTTTTTTAATCTTCAGGCTGCTTACTTTCTTACTTTTATCTGTAGCTCTGGAAAGTTAAATACACACTGCACCTACCCTGATGGTTGCCTTATATCTTGTTTAATTTTAACATCTCCATGATGCAGGCAACACTGCACCTATTTTATATATGAGAAAACTGAGCCTCACAAAGAGAAGTAACTTCCCAGAGTCACACAGCAAATCAACAATGGGGCCTAGCTCCGTAATGACCACAGCACCTCAATACAGCTCCGAGTTCAGCCTACCTCCAGACTTCCTTTATGTGAGAGCAAAATTAAATTTTATTTCTTTGAGCCTGTGTTATTTTGAGTTTCCTATTACATGAAGCCAAATCTAACCTCATTTCTTTTGGATCCTCTTTTTTGGAACACTTTCTTCTCAGGACACATGACACTTATCTCTATAGCAAGCTTACGAGACCCAGGGAAATATAGTTTAATTCATGCTGTTACATTTTTGGAGCCCTGATTGTTGTCATAGGTTCTGTCATGCATATTGTCCAGAGGGTTTCAACACATCAATATTTCAAGTCTTCGTCCTTGGGAAAGCCTCTGGGAGTAGGGAAAGCAAGTGGATTCCAAGGACATGCACTTTCTAGTGACAGGGTAGGAGGTGATGAGCCTCCAACTGCCAAGATCTATCTCACGTCAACTGGCAGTCATGTCCTCTCCCAACAAGAATGCACTTTGACCTGTGATGTGTGGCAACAATCAGGGCTCCAAAAATATAACACCATGAATCATATTTTCAGTTTCAATTTGCCAGATAAATGCCAATTCTCCAATTCAACTTGTGTTACATATTTTTTAAACTGCTAAGTCTTGATTTTAGCATGCATATTAAAAGTACACTTTATGCCATACTCATATTCATAGAAGTATGTTTGCCTTAGCAAAGGCAACCCTGATGTTCAAACAGGACAAATCTACTTCATACTCATAGATGGAAGACTTCCTCTTTTAATCCCTTCAGAATATCATGTATAGTGGAACACCACTCCCTGAACCAGTTTTCTTATTCTTCAGGCTCTTGACATAAGAAAAATAATGTCTACCACAGGAAAGAAGCCTAGAATGGTCTATAAGTTAAAAAAAAAAAAAAAAAAAAAAGATATTATGTGGGGAAGAACTAAAGCCTGCATTTTAAAAATGTACTTTCACATGTGCATTTATGTTAAACAATCCAATGAAAATTTGTATTTACTTCACATTGCCATCTGCATACATATTTTTATATAAGATAGAGGAAGAATGGGATTAAAACATCAAACCATTACAAGAACACATACAAGCAAGTTACTTGAAGAGATTAAACATAAGGAAAATTGCTAGTTTTTAGTGTTGAATCACTAAAGGAAGGGAAAATAATGTTATCTGGTATTATTAGGTGATAACATAACTAATCTTGCAGAAATGTAAAGGAAGTCATAGTACATACATATGTCAGGGAAGAAAATTTTCTCTACCCTCTGTATAAGAATTGTGTTTTTTGTGACCAGTGGCTTTGTTTTTAGCTTATGGAATTCCTGACTATTGGACCTGATTACATTTTCCTCTTTTTTTTTTTTTTTGGCTGGTAAAACTTAGGGACATATTTATGTACCCCTTCCAATAAGCAGATATAAATTCATGACCTATGTTTTATGTTCTAACATCATTCTAGAGGTCATCTTTTCTTCCTAATCTTATTTTCCTTTTGCTTATGTTAAATCATTCATTTTTTTTAAATGCAGGTATTCCTGTACTATTTCTTAAATTATTTGTGGACAACACAAATTCTAAATTAATTAGTAAATTATGCTAATATTGGTATTTTTAGTTTCCCACTTAAGACACCTAATACGAGTATTCAAATAGAATGTGAATAATTATATTATCATCTTAACTCCATGAGATTAATAACCAATAATCAAATTTTGATAATAATCAAAAGGATGTTTATAGGGTCCTTGGCTGTCAGTGGTGTAAATTCAACTCACAGGGAAATAAAGACATGATAAAGCAAATAAGTCTAATGGTTCAAAAATCAGAAACTTGATATTAATGCATGTTACTGACTCCAAGTTCAGACTAACATAGTTGGTCAACAGAATGAAAGTCAGCTTTATTATTTTAGAAGTGTAGATATATTTAAATATAACCATATAAACGCGTTTCAGTTAGTTCAATTTCTTTTTAACTTTTCCCCCCAGTTTTATTGAGAAACAACTGAAATAACTGCATAAGTTTAAGACATACAGTGTGATGTTATGATTTCCATATATTATGAAATGATTACCACAACAGGTTCAGCTAACATCTGTCTTCTCATACAGGTAAAATAAAAAGAAAGGGAGAAAAGTTTTTTCTTCTAATGATGACTCAGGATTCATTCTCTTAACTTTCCTATGTATCACACAGCAGTGTGAGCTACAGTCGTCATACTGTATAATACAGCATAGTACTTATTTATCTTATAACTGGTAGCTTGTACCTTTTGACCACCTTTCTCTAATCTTTCCTCCCCCCATCCTCTGCCTCTGGGAACCACAAGTCTGATCTCTTTTTCTATGAGTTTGGTAAGGTTTGCGGAGGGTTTGGGGAGGTTGTTTTGTTTTTAAAATTTTACATATAGGTGAGATCATACAGTATTTGTCTTTCTCTGGCTTATTTTAATTAGCATAATGCCTTCAAGGTCCATCCATGTTGTCACAAATGGTAGGATTTTCTCATTTTTATGGCTGAATAATATTCCACTGTATATACATACTACAACTCCTTTATCTGTTCATCTATTGATGGACACTTAGATTATTTCCATGTCTTAGCTGTTGTAAGTGATGCTGCTATGAACATGGGGGTGCAGATATCTTTTAAAGTTAGTGTTTTTGCTTCCTTTGGATATATTCCCAGAAGTGGAACTGCTAGATCATATGGTAGTTCTATTTAAAAAATTTTAAGGATCCTCCATACTGTTTTCCATAGTGTTTGTACCAATTTACAATCCTACAAACAGTGCACAAGGGTTCCCTTTGCACCACACTCATACCAGTATTTGTTATCATTTGTCTTTTTGATGATGGCCATTTAACAGGCATGAGGTGATATCTCATTGTAGTTTTACTTTGCATTTCCCTAATGACCAGTAATGTTGAACATCTTTTCCTGTACGCATTGTATATCTTCTTTGGAGAAATGTCTATTCAGGCCCTTTGCCCATTTTTAATTTGGGTTATTTGTTTTTTTGCTATTGAGTTGTACAAGTTCTCCATGTATCTTAGATATTAACCCCTATCAGATATGTGATTTAGAATTATTTTTCCCATTCCATAGGTTTTCTTTTCACTTTGTTTATGATTTCTTTTGATGAAACTATCTTTTTAGTTTGATGTAGCCCCACTTATTTAATTTGTTGCCTGTGCTTTATGTGTCATATCCAACAAATCATTACTAAGACCCATGTCAAGGAGCTATACTCTTATGCTTTCTTCTAGGAGTTTCATGGTTTCAGGCCTTACATTTAAGTCTTTAATCCATTCTGAGTTTTTGTGTGTCGTATAAGATATGGGTCCATTTTCATTCTTTTATATGTGAATATCCAATTATCCAGCATCATTTATTAAAAAGACTGTCTTTTCTCCATTGAGTATTCTTAGTTCCAGTTCAATTTGTTTTTACAGATGAACTCACATTAGGAGAAAAATACATCTGCTATAATATTTGTGTGGATATATGAATCATTATAACAATATTTTACATAGAACAAAATAAATCAAAATGCTTAATGCTGATACAGTTTTCACTGACAGTATAGAAGCAAAGAAGAGGGAAAATATTTTTTCTTTTTAGAATCCTCTGCTTTTGGGGCACCTAGCTGGCTCAGGAGGTAGAGCCTGCAACTCTTGATGTCAGGGTCATGAGTTCAAGCCCCATGTTGGGTGTGGAGCCTAGTTCATTAAAAAAAAAAATTTTTTTTTTTTTTAAAAAGAACTACTTAGAATCCTTTGCCTTTGTGTCAGGCCCCTAGGCATTCTGGCTCTAAAGCTTTCTGTCTTATGTGCAAACATTCAATATCATTAAACAGAAACAGTTTAACTGGGGACGTTCCAAATATACCTCTTCTAGATCAATTATTACATGTTAGTTGTTTTAAGTGCCTCCTCCCATTTTCACAGATGTCCTGATGTGAATGACAAATTATGTGGTCACCCAAAATATGATGGATTTCAGTAGTTCTCAAAAATGGTAGATAACATAAGACCTTTACTCCCAAATGATCATGATTCTGTCTCTGGGAGAAAATTAATGATGCAAAAAGAGAGAAGGATCACTCTGAATACTGTGATGAAAACTGCTGAATGTTTTTATAAACTGTCACTTTAATTATCTAGGCTTAGAGCATATTTAATAACTTCTGTAAAAGTACCTGAAAATAATTCCAGTAAAATTTAACATTTAACCCCCTACTTCTAAGTATGCCAAGCACTGTACTAAACACTTTACTTACATGATCTCATTTATTCCTCAACACAGCCTTGTATATATTATTACTATAACCCTACTTTATAGATCAGAAAATTGAAGCTTACAGAGGATAAGCAATTTATCCAAGGTTACATAGGTAGTAGGCAGCAGAGCCAGAGTTCAGACCTAAAATTAACATTGTGCCAGAGGTCTCTACAAATAACTAAACATATCTCACAAATACTTGTTATCCTCTTGAGTGGTTTTATAACATCAGGAAAGCCTTGTCTCACCTGTCTCCAACATCTCCCCCACAACACCTACAATTAATCCCAGAAATTTTATCTTGAGAGAGTCATTCCCTCTGGCTTTATTTACCTAGGTGGTGGTCATTTGGGGTTGCCATCCTTTGTTTATTTTTCTCTTCACCTATTTGAACAGTCCTTGATTTAAATTTATAGATTCATGTGGTTCTGATGAAACTGAGTCCACCTTCCAGTCTAGTAATGAAGCATACAACCTAAGACACCTAATTTTGTTCATTCTTTCCTTTAACCATAAGGATTGGCCCAAAGATGGGCAAGTGACAAAACCTGAAAGCCTCAATATTTATAGTAGAATACTGGGACACAGACTCATTTTCATTCTAGGCATGAACAAAAACATATATAGTCCTGGGAGCTGCCAGTATCCATTTAGGGGTCTTAAAGATAGAAGTAACACCAAAGAATGCAGAGCCGAGAAACGGAAAGAAACTAAGTGCTAGGCAGCATTTGATAATCCATTGGATCAACCTTCACCTGTCTTTGGCATTTTAGTTATATGAGTAATTCAATTGCTTAAGCCAATTTGAATTAGGCTATTACTTGCAACTGAGCTGACCTAAATTAATACATAAGGGATAACATTAGCAAAATGGGCCTTTGGGGTGGCCAGATCTCTTAGAAGAGTAATGTTTGGAGAGGTGAGATACGACACATCCCAATTTTACCAAGGGCTGGCAAAATTACAATACTTTATAAGTCACTGTGACTTCCCCCCATATAGTCAGTTACCTACAAAATTATTTTTAAAAGCTAAATTTCTCTCTTTCCTTTTAGCTTATAAAGGCTAGTTCCATATCTTATGTCATTCTATTCTCATAACAATTATAAAAGATAGGTATTCAATTCCTGTTTTATAGATTTAAAAAACTGAAGTGATTTTTCCAAGTTAATAAATCTATCAAGTGGCTAAAAACAAGGATTCAAAATCAACTCTCCTGAATCAAATTCTTTTATTTCTGCTACCTCAAGCAGAACTGAATTTCACCTACACATAAAATTGAATGATGGACCTTAAGTTCTCTAAGACAGCTGAGAACAGGGGTGCCTGGGTGGCTCAGTCATTAAGTGTCTGCCTTCGGCTCAGGCCATGATCTCAGGGTCCTGGGATTGAGCCCCACATCAGGTTCCCTGCTCATGGGAAGCCTGTTTTTCCCTCTCCCACTCCCCCTGCTTGTGTTCCCTCTCTCGTGTCTCTCCCCGTCAAATTTAAATAAATAAAATCTTTAAAAAAAAAAAAAGACAGCTGAGAACAATGGCAAGTGCTACCAGTGTACTATAGTTCTTGCAGTGTTTCTTGGGGATACAAAAAATAAAGGATGCTTATGAAAGAAATATGTCCTCAACTATCTATATCCTACCTTTAATACCCATTAATAGCCTTAGATTCTGCTCTTGAATCGTCTAAGTGGAATGTGTCTCATTTTCCCCTTGTTAATTCATCTCATAAATAGCTTCTTCACATCCAGAAAGACCTCTTTGATAGTCTGTGGTTTTTGCCACTCCCTGCCATTAAATGAAAACAGCCCAAATTTCTAAATAATCATACCAACATTTTAAAAATAATAGCATCTTATGCCTTTCAACAATGCTTTGATAAAGGTATCATTATTATGATTATTGTATAGATGAGGAGGTGCTTAGATAGGTTAAGTAAATTTCCCATGGCCACACATTTACTAAATGACAAAGCTGGGATGCTATCCCAGATCTGCTGGATTTCAAAGACGGTGCTCTTCAACAGCTATGCTACAATAACACCCCCTGCCTCAATCCATTTTTGCCCAACCCATATTTTGTTAGAATTCCATTCTTCAAGTGTTGGAAGACAGAATGTCCACTGTCCAGTTCAACACCTCCCATACCACACCCCCATCATGAAATCATGACAACTCTAGTTTCTAATATTTCTATTCCTCTCTGCCAAACCCAAACTAACTTTTTTCTCATGACCTACCCTGAGATTTGTAACAAGTGATAACAGGTAATCAGATAAATTAATCATTGCTAATGTGTTGATATTTAGTGTGTAATGTCTTCTCAGTAAAAATAATATTCTATTTAAAGTAGATGTTACAATACGGTAACTGTAAAGGGACACTGTAAATACTATAAACATGTCAGTGGGGCTAGAGAGTCAGCAGAAGGGCAGTATTCTAGGTCAGCTTCATCCTGACATCTGTAAAAACTACTGCATAAGTCTCTCAGTCCATTGCTATGTAAGACAACTGTAGCTACTGTTCACCCATCATTAACTATATGTATGAGAATTGCTCAAGTAGAATAGGGACAAAAACCTTCAGCATATTCCCCCCAAAATATAAGAATAGCAATATGTTTGCATTGGCTGAAACAAAGAGCTCACCTGTCTGCCTTCACCTCACTGAACCACATACCTGCAGAAAATCAACTGTGGGATATTTTACACTATTTGTTGACTTTGTGAGAAAGTAAGCATGGCTAAGTGAAGAAAGTCTGTAAGATTAAACATTTGAATCAATGGTCAATAAAATTCAGATTCTATACTACAGAATAATGTTATAAATCATTTTTAGATTTCACCTGTTTGGCAAAAATTTCATTCAGACCATAATATGTTTAGTGTCCTATACTCATATTCCAAAAACATTTCTATTCCTCAGAGGCAATCTCCCCATCTCTGCTTCTCAAATCACTAAGCCAAGAGACCATACCTTATAGCTATAAGAACACAGATGCCCAAGCAAATGGAAGAAAAGCAAAGATTATTCCATTTATTTTAGTGCCATGACTAAGTCATTTTGGCCTGTAGCTTGATTTTCACTGGCTTTTTAATGAGATTTGCATCTCTGCCCATTTGTGCTAGAGCTTATTTTCATGAGAATGTCATTTCTCATATTCACTTGCCTGCAAGCATTTTCTCCAGAGATGGGTACAGCACTACCCAGAGGGAAGTTGTCAAATCTCTCTAGTAGACAGGTGCCATCAATAAGAAGGCCGATGTCCAAATCAAATTTTTGGCAAAAGGTGGCAAAAGAGTGCCAGAAAGTCTGATTTTACACATCAGAATAGGAATGATACTGCTGTTTAGAAACTCTTTGATTTTTCTATACAGTTTGACACTCTTCTAAGTCAAGATATCTTCTAAAAATCCACAACCAAGTGCATACCTTCTATACACTCTAGTGGACTGGGACTCAGGATGCAGCTGAGGTATTACCTAACCTTCAGGACTTATTTAATTCCTGTTATATCAGGGTAGACCAGTTAACATCTCCTCTCAAAAGTCAGAATACACAGTATTTAGAAAGGCATCAAATAATATTGTTGGCATTTTACTTCATTCAAAATAATGTTCCGGTGTTAATTCGATAATGCCTCTAAGGTTGTTTAGCTCATTTAGAGCTACCCTACATACATACCATACAGGGCTTATGGCAATAGCTGTTGAATGTTTTGCCTACTTGCCCTATGGTGTTCAGGTAACTGTTCCCTAAGAAACATCTTTCTTCTCTAATACCCAGCAATACTTTTGATTCTTATGCTATATCCCTGACCATGGCCAAAAAGAGATATCCTGAGTGTAAGGATATTTATTTATTTATTTTTTAAGATTTTATTTATTCACTTGCCAGAGGGGGTGGAGAGTATAAGCAGGGCAAGTGGCAGGCAGAGGGAGAAGCAGGTTCCCCGCCGAGCAAGAAGCCTGATGCAGGACTCGAACCCAGGACCCTGAGATCATGACCCAAGCCGAAAGCAGACGCTCAACCATCTGAGCCACCCAGGCGCCCCTGTAATGGGTATTTAAACTATCACTGAATCTTGTCAGTTCTGCCTTTTGTTTCTCTTGACCCTCCATTTCTCTAAATCACCATTGCTACCATTCTCATCAAAGCTAAAGGATCTCTTACCCATATTTCTGCAATATCATCATAACTGATCCCCTTTCTCCTGATCACGTACAATTCCATCTACTTCTCACTCTGCAAATGATTTTTTATTATGTCATGTTTCCTCCCCATTGTTTAATTTCCCATTTTCTTAGGATAAAGTTAAACAATCTTAATGAGAACTACAAAGCACAAGAGGATCAGGGCTGTCTACCACCTCTGCATTATCAACTTTTTCTGCTTTTCTAATCTTTCTGCTCCTCATACTCATCATGGCCCCCCTTGCCTCCAGAACCTTGAAATACTGATCTCTACCTACTTTTAAGCCCAGCTACCCCATCATCCAGCACCCCTCCAGCACTGTATTGGTTCACTTCTACTCCTGCAGTCTCAGCTTTAACTCTACCTCCCAGGGAGTTTTTCTAAGACCACTGGTTCCATGTCACATCCCTGTGATGCATTCTGATTGTACTCTGTATTTCACCTTTCTTAATAGTCTTTAACAGTTGAAATGATTTGTTATCTATATTTCCTACTAGGTGCTAAGTTCTGTGATATCAAGATTGCTGTCTGCATCATGCCTGACAAGGTATATACTCAGTACTGAGCAGAAAGGGAATCCAATAAATATTTGTTGAATGAATTAATGAAGGTAATAAAACTCTGATTCCTGTTCTAACAAGAAAAGTCTTCAAGAAAAAATTGCCAAATACTAGGATAAGTGCCTACCCAGTTGTCACTGTTTCTAGAAAAAGACTCTGATTCCTATTAAATTTGCAGAACCCAGTGTGCTATTTTAAGTATAAATGGAATGAATGTAGACTTTAAAGAGCATCCTGAAGCCAGTTATGCATTCTGCATGGAAAAAATTCATCTGAATACACATAAATATTTATGTATATAACAATATACCTTTACTCTTACAATGTGTGCTCCATGCTGATTGCTTAGAGAAAAAAAAAGTTTAGAGAGGGAAAAGTAAAACTGTGAGTGTCTATGTGTGTGTATGCATGTACACATGCACATATGTGCTCATGTACACATATATGGTTAAAATACCTACATAGTAAGTATATATATGTTTCCATTTCTTTTTTTTTAAGACACAACTTTTATAAACATGTTTTATTTGTTTTGCTTATACTATCAGAACTGAAACTACTGTCTGTCATTTCCCTAATATAGGGAAATCAATCTAAAACACATACTGGTGCTTTGCAAAAGATAGCAATTTAAGAGGGTGGTAGCAGCAGCCATTTGATATTTTTCTTTTAAAAACCTTCAGGCTGCAGGAAAAACATGCGACCAAGAATGTTATGATTATCCATTAGATATTTTCATCAGTACCTGTACCAATTTAGGTGACAATACAGCAAGATCCGAGGATTAGTGACAGACAATGTACATTATAAGGAATGATATATAGTACCAATTATATGTTTCCATTTCTAACTTGCCTAATTTGTTTGGGATCATTCTCCTCTTTGCTTTTTTTTATCATCTTTCATCCCTTCACTGTGGATTTTTCCATCAACTTTACTGAATATCTTAGCAGAATTCATTTGTTTATTTAGTGACAGGTACATTCAAATTTAAAATTTTCCAGAGCTGAGACCCAAACAATAAGTTCCTCAGAGATTTTACTTGATAAAACAACAGCAGGCTCAGTTTAAAGATAGTAGGCAGGGGGTGCCTGGGTGGCTGGGTCATTAAGCGTCTGCCTTCGGCTCAGGTCATGATCCCAGGGTCCTGGGATTCAAGCCCGCATCGGGCTCCCTGCTCTGCGGGAAGCCTGCTTCTCCCTCTCCGACTCCCCCTGCTTGTGTTCCCTCTCTCGCTGTGTCTCTCTCTGACAAATAAATAAAATCTTTAAAAAAATAAAAAATAAAATAAAGATACTAGGCAGAACATCAAAGAGATGAATGGAGAAATAACAAGGCTGATGAACCAGGAGTTTCTAAAATATACCTGGATTTCTTTTTCTTTTCTTTTTTTTTTAATTTTTTTTATTTTATTATGTTATGTTAATCACCATACATTACCTCATTAGTTTTTGATATAGTGTTCCATGATTCATGGTTTGCGTATAACACCCAGCGCTCCATGCAGAATGTGCCCTCTTTAATACCCATCACCAGGCTAACCCATCCCCCCACCCCCCTCCCCTCTAGAACCCTTAGTTTGTTTCTCAGAGTCCATAGTCTCTCATGGTTCGTCTCCCCCTCCGATTTCCCCCCATTCATTTTCCCCTTCCTACTATCTTCTTCTTTTTTTTTAACATATAATGTATTATTTGTTTCAGAGGTACAGGTCTGTGATTCAAGAGTCTTACACAATTCACAGTGCTCACCATAACACATACCCTCCCCAATGTCTATCACCCAGCCACCCCATCCCTCCCACCCCCCCCACCACTCCAGCAACCCTCAGTTTGTTTCCTGAGATTAAAAATTCCTCATAGCGGTGAGGTCATATGATACATGTCTTTCTCTGATTGACTTATTTCACTCAGCATAATACCCTCCAGTTCCATCTGTGTCATTGCAAATGGCAAGATTTCATTCTTTCCGATGGCTGCATAATATTCCATTGTATGTATGTGTATACACACACACACACACCATCTTCTTTATCCATTCATCTGTCAATGGACATCTTGGCTCTTTCCATAGTTTGGCTATTGTGGACATTGCTACTATAAACATTGAGGTGCACGTACCCCTTCGGATCCCTACATTTGTATCTTTGGGGTAAATACCCAGTAGTGCAATTGCTGGGTCGTAGGGTAGCTCTATTTTCAACTTGAGGAACCTCCATACTGTTTTCCAGAGTGGCTGCACCAGCTTGCATTCCCACCAACAGTGTAGAAGGGATCCCATTCCTCTGCATCCTCGCCAACATCTGTTGTTTCCTGACTTGTTAATTTTAGCCATTCTGACTGATGTGAGGTGGTAATCTCATTGAGGTTTTGATTTGGATTTCCCTGATGCAGAGCAACGTTGAGCACTTTTTCATGTGTCTGTTGGCCATCTGGATGTCTTCTTTGGAAAAATGTCTGTTCATGTCTTCTGCCCATTTCTTGATTTGATCATTTGTTCTTTGGGTGTTGAGTTTCATAAGTTCTTTATAGATTTTGGATACTAGCCCTTTATCTGATATGTCATCTGCAAATATTTTCTCCCATTCTGTCGGTTGCCTTTTGGTTTTGTTGACTGTTTCCTTTGCTGTGCAAAAGCTTTTTATCTTGATGAAGCCCCAATAGATCATTTTTGCCCTTGCTTCCCTTGCCTTTGGTGATATGTCAAGGAAGAAGTTGCTACAGCTGAGGTCGAAGAGGTTGCTGCCTTTGTTCTCCTCTAGGATTTTGATGGATTCCTGTCTCACATTGAGGCCTTTCATCCATTTGGAGTCTATTTTTGGGTGTGGTGTAAGGAAATGGTCCAGTTTCATTCTTCTGCATGTGGCTGTCCAATTTTCCCAACACCATTTGTTGAAGAGACTGTCTTTTTTCCATTGGACATTTTTTCCTGCTTTGTCGAAGATGAGTTGACCATAGAGTTGAGGGTCCATTTCTGGGCTCTATTCTGTTCCATTGATCTATGTGCCTGTTTTTGTGCCAGTACCATCCTGTATTGATGATGACAGCTTTGTAATAGAGCTTGAAGTCTGGAATTGTGATGCCATCAGCTTTGCTTTTCTTTTTCAACATTCCTCTGGCTATTTGGGGTCTTTTCTGGTTCCATACAAATTTTAGGATTATTTGTTCCATTTCTTTGAAAAAAGTGGATGGATTTGATAGGGATTGCATTAAATGTGTTGATTGCTCTAGGTAGCATAGACATTTTCACAATATTTCACAATATTTATTCTTCCAACCCATGAGCATGGCACGTTTTTCCATTTCTTTGTGTCTTCCTCAATTTCTTTCATGAGTATTTTATAGTTTTCTGAGGACAGATAGATGGCTTTTATGATATTGAGGTATGTACCCTCTATCCCTATACTCTAAAGAGTTTTGATCAAGAAAGAATGCTGTACTTTGTCAAATGCTTTTTCTGCATCTATTGAGAGGATCATATGGTCCTTGTTCTTTCTTTTATTTATGTATTGTATCACATTGATTGATTTGCGGATGGTGAACCCACCTTGCAGCCCAGGGATAAAGCCCACTTGGTCGTGGTGAATAATCCTTTTAATGTACTGTTGGATCCTATTGGCTAGTATTTTGGTGAGAATTTCTGCATCCATGTTCATCAAGGATATTGGTCTGTAACTCTTTTTGATGGGGTCTTTGTCTGGTTTTGGGATCAAGGTAATGGTGGCCTCATAAAATGAGTTTGGAAGTTTTCCTTCCATTTCTATTTTTTGGAACAGTTTCAGAAGAATAAGTATTAATTCTTCTTTAAATGTTTGGTAGAATTCGCCTGGGAAGCCATCTGGCCCTCGATTTTTGTTTGTTGGGAGAGTTTTGATTACTGCTTCAATTTCCTTAGTGGTTATAGGTCTGTTCAGGTTTTCTATTTCTTCCTGGTTCAGTTTTGGTAGTTGATACATCTCTAGCAATGCATCCATTTCTTCCAGATTATCTAATTTGCTGGCATATAGTTGCTCATAATATGTTCTTATAATTGTTTGTATTTCTTTGGTGTTGGTTGTGATCTTTCCTCTTTCATTCATTTTATTTATTTGGGTCCTTTCTCTTTTCTTTTTGGTAAGTCTGGCCAGGGGTTTATTATCTTATTATGTTATTATCTTATTAATGTTATTAATCTTATGTTATTAATCTTACTAATTCTTTCAAAGCACCAGCTCCTAGTTTTGTTGATCTGTTCTACTGTTCTTTGGTTTCTATTTCATTGATTTCTGCTCTGATCTTTATTATTTCTCTTCTCCTGCTGGGTTTAGGCTTTATTTGCTGTTCTTTCCCCAGCGCCTTTAGGTGTAGGGTTAGGTTGTGTATTTGAGACCTTTCTTGTTTCTTGAGAAAGACTTGTATTGCTATATACTTTCCTCTTAGGACTGCCTTTGCTGCATCCCAAAGATTTTGAACAGTTGTGTTTTCCTTTTCATTTGTTTCCATGAATTTTTAAAATTCTTTAGTTTCCTGGTTGACCCATTCATTGTTTAGTAGGATGCTCTTTAGCCTCCATGTATTTGAGTTCTTTCCGGCTTTCCTCTTGTAATTGAGTTCTAGATTCAAAGCATTGTGGTCTGAAAATATGCAGGGAATGATCCCAATCTTTTGGTACCAGTTGAGACCTGATTTGTGACCTAGGATGTGATCTATTCTGGAGAATGTTCCATGGGCACTAGAGAAGAATGTGTATTCCGTTGCTTTGGGATGGAATGTTCTGAATATGTCTGTGAAGTCCATTTGGTCCAGTGTGTCATTTAAAGTCTTTATTTCCTTGTTGATCTTTTGCTTAGATGATCTGTCCATTTCAGTGAGGGGGGGGTGTTAAAGTCCCCTACTATTATTGTATTGTTGTCAATGTGTTTCTTTCATTTTGTTATTAACTGGCTTATATAATTGGCTGCTCCCATGTTAGGGGCATAGATATTTACAACTGTTAGATCTTCTTGTTGGATAGACCCTTTAAGTCAGACATAGCGTCCTTCCTCATCTCTTATTATAGTCTTTGGTTTAAAATCTAATTTGTCTGGTATAAGGATTGCCACCCCAGCTTTCTTTTGGTGTCCATTAGCATGGTAAATGGTTTTCCGCCCCCCCACTTTCAATCTGGGGGTGTCTTTGGGTCTAAAATGAGTCTCTTGCAGACAGCATATCGACAGGTCTTGTTTTTTTATCCAATCTGATAGCCTGTGTCTTTTGATTGGGGCATTTAGCCCATTTACATTCAGGGTAACTGCTGAAAGATATGAATTTAGTTGCCATTGTATTGCCTGTAAGGTGACTGTTACTGTATATTGTCTGTGTTCCTTTCTGGTCCATGTTACTTTTAGGCTCTCTCTTTGCTTGGAGGACCCCTTTCAATATTTCTTGTAGTGCTGGTTTTGTGTTTGCAAATTCCTTTAGTTTTTGTTTGTCCTGGAAGCTTTGTATTTCTCCTTCAATTTTCAATGACAGCCTAGCTGGATATAGCATTCTTGGCTGCATGTTTTTCTCGTTTAGTGCTCTGAATATATCATGCCAGTCCTTTCTGGCCTGCCAGGTCTCTGTGGATTGGTCTGTTGCCAATCTAATGTTTCTACCATTTTAAGTTACAGATCTCTTGTCCCGAGCTGCTTTCAGGATTTTCTCTTTGTCTCTGAGACTCATAAGTTTTACTATTAGATGTTGGGGTGTTGACCTATTTTTATTGATTTTGAGGGGGGTTCTCTGTGCCTCTTGGATTTTGATGCCTGTTTCCTTCCCCAAATTAGGGAAGTTCTCTGCTATAATTTGCTCCAATATACCTTCTGCCCCTCTCTCTGTTTCTTCTTCTTCTGGGATCCCAATTATTTTAGTATTGTTTCATCTTATGGTATCACTTATCTCTCGAATTCTGCCCTCGTGATCCGGTAGTTGTTTATCTCTCTTGTTCTCAGCTTCTTTATTCTCCATCATTTGGTCTTCTATATCACTAATTCTCTCTTCTGCCTCATTTATCCTAGTGGTTAGAGCCTCCATTTTTTTTTTTAAGATTTTATTTATTTAACAGAGAGAGACACAGCGAGAGAGGGAACACAGGCAGAGGGAGTGGGAGAGGGAGAAGCAGGCTTCCCGCTGAGCAGAGAGCCTGATGCGGGGCTCGATCCCAGGACCCTGGGATCATGACCCGAGCCGAAGGCAGACACTTAACGACTGAGCCACTCAGGCGCCCCGAGCCTCCATTTTTTATTGCACCTCATTAATAGCCTTTTTGATTTTGACTTGGTTAGATTTTAGTTCTTTTATTTCTCCAGAAAGGGTTTCCCTAATATCTTCCATGCTTTTTTCAGCCCAGCTAGTATCTTTAAAATTGTCATTCTGAACTCTAGTTCTGACATCTTACTAATGTCCGTATTGATTAGGTCCCTGGCAGTCAGTACTGCCTCTTGTTCTTTTTTTGAGGTGATTTTTTCCATCTTGTCATTTTGTCCAGAGGAGAATAGATGAATGAGAGAACAAAAAGCTAACAGGTAACAACAACCCCAGAAAAATATACACTAAACAAATCAGAAGAAACCTGAAACTGGGGGGAAAAAAAGGGAAAGAAAGAAAACATTAAAAAAGGAAAAAGATAAAAAAAAAATATGATCAAATATCATCAGGCTGGTGCATAGATCAGTGCCACACACTAGATTTTGGGCGTATTTTGGTCTGTTAGAAAAAAGTGCTTCCCACAATTTTAAAGAAAGAAAAACTTTTATATGTATAAAAATAAGGGTAAATATGATGAAGGGATGGAATATGACTGTAAAGATAAAAATTATAAAAGATTTTATAAAAGGAATTGATAAGAAGTTGGTTGAAAAAAGAAAGAAGAGGAATTAAAAAAAAAAAGAGGGAGGAGAGAATGTGATCAGGAAGGAGACTAGAACAAAACCATACACTAGAGATTTAGGGCATATTTTGGTCTGTTTGAAGAAACTGTATCCCAAAATTTTAAAGAGAGAACAATTTATATATATATACCAAAAATAAGGTTAACTACTATGAAGGGCTAGAATATGACTCTTTCAGAAAGTGGTCACTTTTCTGTTCAGAGAGTTGCTGCTATTCTTTTAAACTTCAATCTCCTGTTGAGTTCGCAGGTGTTCAGAATGGTTTGCTCCCTATCTAGCTGAATTTCTGGGACCAGACGAAATTTAGGTCTCCTACTCCTCCACCATCTTGCTCCTCCCCTCCTAAAATATACCTGATTTCTTAAATATGTTTTTGCTCTACACCTTATTTAGAGAAATACATACAATGGCACATTTTCATTTTTGTCTTGGGCTCTAATTTTTATTATGAAAATATTGCCTCATAAAATCAAAGAGAATGATTCAATGAATCTTATATACCCATCAACCAGATTCAGTAATTATCACAATTTTGCTACACTTGTTTCATTTTTGTTTTCCATGTATCATTTCTCAGACACTGTATCATTCTATTTTACACAATTCAGTATTCAACTCTAATATATATGTAATATATTTAATATATACTAAGAATATATAAATATATAAATCTATGATCACACTACCATTCTCACAACAAACAAAAACAGCAATCATTCCTTGATATCATCTCTTTAAAGTTGATTTGTTTGAATCAGGATCCAAACAACACCCACATTACATTTGGTTATCATTTATCTCAAATCCGAGGTTCCCCCTCCATTTTTTATTCATATGTTTGACTTGTTACAGAAAACAGGTCTTTTTTTCCCATGGAATGCTTGACATACTGGACTTGCCTGAACACTTAACTTGTTTTTCTATCCTTATCATTTGTTTTTAAAATGAAATATACCTTGGGGCACCTGGGTGGCTCAGATGGTTAAGCACCTACCTTCGGCTCAGGTCATGATCCCAGGGTCCTGGGATCGAGCCCCGCATCGGGCTCCCTGTTCTGCAGGGAGTCAGCTTCTCCCCCTGCCCATGCTCTCTCTCTCTCTATCTCTGTGTCTCGAATGAATAAATAAATAAATAAATCTTTAAAAAAAAATGAAATATACCTCAACAAAAAGACCTATTTGCCAAAGAGATGTCCAAAGATTCCAAAATAATATACTATACTTGTACTATACTTTGACTTTCCCAAGTTATTTATTTGTACATACTCAAAGAGTATTATTGTTTGTATTTTGATTCTACTTATTTCAATATTGGTTCAGGAACTGAGGTGAGCCTGATCCTTCAGAATAAAGCTATCATGGTCAGACTACAAATCTTGGAGAGATGGGGACAAGAAAAAAATAGGTACTGACAGACTGCAATGTAACAGAAACAAAAAAACAATCAGGCTATGGAGTAAGACAGTCTTGGCATCCTAATCCTATCTTCACAACTTACTGATTATGTGATCCCAAATGAACTGTCTAACCTATTTGTGTCTCAATTTCCTTAGCTGTAAAACAAAAGTGGGGGTAATCCTATTTACCTTATAGGATCATTGTGAGGGTTAAATGAAATAGCATGTGTAATGTGTTTGTATGTTGCCTAGTATATAAAGGGCAGTGTTTTCAAGATACAGAAATTTAACTGAGACAAAAATATAAAGCATATCATGGATTAGTCTACTTTATGTACAGTGCTTTTTTCCTCAATCTGTTAAGAACATCCCTAAGATGAAGCTATTTTTATTTCATTTTTCTAATATTACCATATGTAAAAGTTTATGCCGTCAAGAGAATGAGAAGACAAGCCACAGACTGGGAGAAAATATTCACAAAAGACATATCTAATGAAGGAATGTTATCCAAGAACTCTTAAAACTCAACAATAAGAAAATGAACCCAATTAAAAAACAAGCAAAAGACTTCAACAGACACCTTGCTAAAGAAGGTATTAAGATAGCAAATAAGCATATTAAAAGATGTTCAACATGTCATTAGAAAATTGAAAACTGGGGAGCCTGGGTGGCTCAGTCATTAAGCATCTGCCTCCAGCTCAGGTCATGATCCCAGGGTCCAGCCCCGCATCGGGCTCCCTGCTCAGCAGGGGAGTCTGTTTCTCCCTTTCTCTTCCCCCACTCATGCTCTCTTGCTTGTTCTCTCTCTCTCAAATAAACAAATAAAATCTTAAAAAAAAATAAACATACTCTTACCATACAACAGCAATCATACTCTTTGACATTAACCCAAATGAGTTGAAAATTTATGTTCACAAAAAAAACCTGCACAGATATTTATAGCAGCTTTATTCATAACTGACAAAGCTTGGAAGCAACCAAGATGTCCTTCAGTCGGTAAATGGACAAATAAACTGTAGTGCATCCAGATAATGGAATATTACTCAGCCCTAAAAATAAATGACCTATCAAGCCATGAAAAAACCTGGAGGAAATTTAAATGCATATTGCTAACTGAAAAAAAAAAAAAGCCAATCTGAAAAGGCTACCTACTCTGTGATTTCAAATATATGACATTCTGGAAAAAACAAAACTATGAAGATAGTAAAAGGATCAATGATTGCAAGGAGTTGGGGAGGGGAGAAGGACGAACATGCAGAACACAGAGGATTTTTAGGGCAGTGAAACTATTCTATAAGATACTATAATGGTGGCCCATAGCATGTACAAAATAAAGAGTGAACTGTAATATAAACTATGGAATTTGGGTGATGATGTCTCAACATAGGTTCAACAACTGTAACAAATGTTCCCCTCTGATATGAGATGCTGATAGAGTTAGACAGGCTGCGCTCATGTGGGGCCAGAGCTTATATGGGAAATCTCTGTACTTTCCATTCAATTTTACTGTGAACCTAAAACTGCCCTAAGAAATAAAGGGGAAAAAAAAAAGTTTGTTGTCATCATTGCCATCAATCTCCTGCCAATCCCATCACTTTATATAAGCACAATTTATTTTGCTATTTTTAATTCTTTCCACTTACTACCATTTGACAAATATTTACTTCTATGTATGTGTGATGTGTGTGTATATGTGTTTTCTTATTACCGCATCATCCTTCTAGAATATAAGCTTTATAAGAGTAGCCACTCTAGGGGTGCCTGGGTGGCTCAGTCGTTAAGCGTCTGCCTTCGGCTCAGGTCATGATCCCAGGGTCCTGGGATCCAGCCCCGCATCAGGATCCCTGCTCCGTGGGAAGCCTGCTTCTCCCTCTCCCACTCCCCCTGCTTGTGTTCCCTCTCTCACTGTCTCTATCTCTCTATGTCAAATAAATAAATAAAATCTTTAAAAAAAATTTTTTTAAGAGAGAATGAGAGACAGAGAGCATGAGAGGGAGGAGGGTCAGAGGGAGAAGCAGACTCCCTGCCGAGCAGGGAGCCCGACGTGGGGACTCGATCCCGGGACTCCAGGATCATGACCTGAGCCGAAGGCAGTCGCTTAACCAACTGAGCCACCCAGGCGCCCCCAAAATTTTAAAATTTAAAAAAAGAGTAGCCACTCCATAAGAGTAGCCCAATTTTGACCACTGTGAGCCAGGCACTGGCTCACAGTAAGCATATAATAAATATTATTGAATGAATAAGTTGTCCTGGTTTCTTGTAGCTAGTTTTTAAAATACCAATCATAGGGGTGCCTGGATGGCTCAGCCTGTTAAGCATCTGCCTTTGGCTCAGGTCATGATCCCAGAATCCTGGGATCCAGCCCCGCATCACATGAGGCTCTCTGGCAGTGGGGAGCCTGCTTCTCCCTCTCCCTTTGCCCCTCCTGCCCCCTGCTCATGCACATGCACTCTCTCTCTCTGTTCTATAAATAAAATCTTTTAAAAAACAAATCATTAAAAAATAAATAAAATACCAACATAACTTGAAGTCTGGATATGTGATATCTCCAGCTTTGCTTTTCTTTTTCAAGGCTGCTTTGGCTATTCAGGGTCTTTTGTGGTTCCATACAAATTTTAGGATTATTTGTTCTAGTTCTGTGAAAAATGCTTTTGATATTTTGATAGGGATTGCATTAAATGTGTAGATTGCTTTGGGAGGATAGGTTAAGTAGGTGATGGGGATTAAGGAGTGCACTTGTGATGAGCACCAGGTGTTGTATGGAAGTGTTGAATTATTATATTATACACCTGAAACTAATATTACACTGTATATTAACTAACTGGGATTTAAATAAAAACTTTAAAAAAATCAACCGTAGAAAGACCTTAGAAAAGAGTAGATTTTGAATGACTTTATAGTCTAATTACCCAAAATGTTTCCTATCCGGATGCCACTAGTTCCTACGAAGGGTTTCTCTTTAAAAATATGGATTCCACCTCACACCAAGGTTTTAAAGACTATATTTTTTCCACTTTGCAAGAAGGACCTAGGTAATAATAGAAAGTGATTGGAGTAAAATAAAAACTATAACAAAGGTGGTAAGGAAGCATTTTTTAAAAGTCACCTACTCTTTTTTTAATTTTATTTATTTGAGGAAGAGTGCATACAAATGGGGGTGGGAGGCCACAGAGGAAGAGGGAGAAGCAGACTCCCCGCTGAGTGGGGAGCCCATGTTCAGATAGTGAGGTTTATCCAAATGGGTACATGGAATGGTCTTTTCACCTATATATATGGGCATAATTCAGCTCTTTGTTCAGCTACCAGGAAAAATAATTTTATAAAGTTTTGTAGGAATTTGTGGATTTTTCCATACTCAATGAGTTTTAATATTTTTAAGTATCTTTGAGAATTAGGAACAGGATGCCTAAAGATTAACTTCTTTCAAACACTATTCAAGACAGATCTCTGATTTGATTTTCCCCTGTATCTTGAATGTTAAACATTTTTTTGATTCTGACTTTCAATACAAAAACAAAATTAGCAGCAAGTGTGCATGCTGAGGAAAATGAAATAAGATTGCTTCCAGCAGCACCTTCAGCTGAATGCTTTTTAATGTAATGAATTTTTATCCACCTGGAGAATTTTGGCAATGCAATAATATTCAAAATTTGCTTGAATCTGGGGATAGCATGATCACCAAATTACTTTTATATTGCTGTACCCAAATGAAATACTATTAATCTTAGATTATAATAGCAAAAATCTTAATGGTATTATTAAATTAAGTAACAAAAAACCATACTCTCAGACTTTTTGCTGTTATGACAGAACTTTTAAATTATATCTCATGTATATGTAATTCACATAGAGTGGAACAATCGTGCACTTTGGAATGAAGAAACTTATATTAACTTCTAGAGCCAACTCTTACTGGTATGGCCAAGTTACCCGACCTCTGTAAGTCTCAATTTCCTTATAAAATAAGGCTATTAACACCTATTTTATAAAATTATTTTATAAGCAGGATCAAGTATTAAAAATGCCTGAAAAGCTTCAAGCACATAATAAGTACTCAATAACTAGTAGCGGGAGAGAAATTAGCTATGGTCCAAGTCAAGGGTTGTATCCATTGGGCAAATCATTGTTATTTCTTCTAAGGTTTGTGTAAACTGAACATAAAATGGGCTACTAGTCTGGATATGGCAAGGATGATGGTATGACATATTGAGTCACTATTTTAGGATCTTGTTCAATGCCTTCATGAGAATTTGGATTAACTCACTTTATCATGTCAGCATAAAATTGGCCTTTATCAGCTCTGCTCCCATTCATCCCAACTGATGGGACAGGAAAATAATGACAGCTTATTCCTACTCCGAATGTCATACTCCATCATGGGACAGTGACTCAAAAAAGGTCAGGAGATCCACAATTTTATTTATGCCTTTTTTTCTAAGAAAGTCAAAGCATTACCTTATGCCTTTGGTTCTGCTGATTAGCAAATGAATAATTTTAAAATAGTGTTACATCCTCTGCCCCTTGAAAGTAGCCTCGATTTAATGATTTGCTTCCAAAGCACAGAATATAAAAAGGAAGGGAAAATAATTTTACCATGGAGAAACCTGAAAAACACTACTTCTGCCAGGTGATCAATGTCAATACCTATAGTGGTAAGTCCTGTTGATAGCATATACTCCTTATATGGGGTATGGGATATGTCGAGAATGGCACTCAACTCTGGTATTCTTCCCTAAAACTCATAACCCCAGTCTAATCATGAGAAAATATTAGACAAACCCAAACTGAGGGACATTCTACAAAATGACCAATATTCTTCAAAATTGTGAAGGTCATGAAAATTAAGGAAAGATCTCACAACCCAGAATAGACTATGGAGACATGTTGAATAAATGCAATTTCTATTCCAAGATAGAATCCTAGAATAGCAAAAAGCATTAGTGAGAAAAAACAATTAAATCTGAATAAAATCTGTACCAATGTTGGTTTCTTAGTTGTGACAAATGTACCACAGTTATATAAAATAGTAACAATAGGGGAACACAGATAATGAAGATATGAGAACTCTCTGTACTATCTTTGCAACTTTTTTACAAATTAAAGTTATTCCAAAATAAAAAGTTTAGTAAACAATTAATAAAAAATAAGTCATAAAGCAGAATTAAAGACAAACAAGGTAAAATACATCTAAGCACCTACAGTCTTCATTTTCTCTTTTAATCAAAATAAAAGACTTGAAATGTATCAAGTATTAAATTATCTACCACTTATTTATATCACCTACATTATGAATCAATCATTTGAATAATTTGAATGATTTGGGTCCAATTCAAAATATAGAGACATCTGCTCATTTTCTGTACTCAAAGCTCTCATAAGTTTTTCAAAAGGTTCTAGAACTCAAAGAAGCCTTTGGAAGAGGAGAAAGAGCAGAAGTAAGAAGAGGAAGAGGAGAAAGGACATTCGTGGAATGTAGCATATGGGATAGAACTGTGTTCGTGATTTTATCTGAGTTATCTCATCAGATCCTCATTATTATCCCCATATTCACAGTCAAGCAAAAAGAGGTTATGATCTTGTCCAAATTCACACTGCTAACAGTCAGGAGTATCTAATTATAGAGCCAAAACAAGGGTGCACAGTATTATACTGCCCTCTTGTAAACCAAAAAGGTTTAAAGGCCACTTGCCCCCATGGATGGGGATAACCGAGTTCTAGCAACTATTTTAAAAAGAAGGAAAAAGAAAAAAATTTAAACAAAGCCAAGAAGGCAATGACAAAACTTAATGAATTATTCACTCATTTTTTTAAAGGTGCTTAATTTACATTTGGTGAATTACCTAAGCCGTGCAAATATCTGGCTTTATGCATACCTCTATGCTGCTTTTGATTGCTGTTCTTCTAAAACATATATATTTAGAATTTAAAACAATGTAAAAGCCACAAAGAAAGTCTGTTTCAATCTTGAAGCCTGGGTCAATTTAATCCTGGTGACTCAAATGGCAAGCCTCGATTAGAACTCAGATTTCTGGACTTCTTGTTAATTACTCCCACCCTTGGAAATTTCTAATGTTCATGAAACTTAGGCTAGAAATCATGGAAACAGCAACAGTAGTGTAATAATAGCTAAAGAAAATGAGTGCATTTGGGAAGCCTTATCAAAAGTGGAAAATGTTCTTTCCTTTCATCAACTCGGGATTCTAACAAACTGTGCCAACTTACATATTTTCACCATAATTATTTTTCAGTGGGGATTACTGCATCTCCCATTGACTAAACTGTTGGGCATGCTTACAAGATTGTGAAATCAAGACCTATTTCTGTTGCTCAAGTTTACAATCAAAGGAATAAAAGCAAAAATAAGTTTCATTACACAGGACTGGCAAATTCAGGGGATCTGAGACCTACCCATTATGAAAACCTAGAGGGAAGATTTTGCTGCAAAGAAGGAAGGGATGGCAATGAGATGGATATTGGTATTTGGGCTTCAAATGTCTGGAGCCATTCCTGTATTATGAATACTGACAGCCACTCCAGTCCATTCTTTTACAGAAATGCATTCTGCCTTTTGGAAGGAAAACACAATGATCTTCAGCTCACTGAATTAATCACGGCACACTCTTAACCCAGGAGCACTCATAATCATGTTATCATCAGAGACAACATGGAGCTTTGGAAATAATGAGTTCCCTGATACAGCTCCATGAAAGTGGTAAGTTCTCTGTGCCATATAAACACAACCAAAGCGACCTGGCCAAATCATCCCTCATGCTGCATTCTGTCCCTCTCAAAATAAGGGAATTACTGCTGTTTTTGAAGTGACTCTTCAATCTTTATAGTAAGTTTAAGAGACATAAAAGTCTGCTGCCAGGAATGAGTTCTTCGGTGTGTGCAGCCATCATCAACTTGAATGCTGAACACATATGGAATCCACATAGACTGAACTACCTTATTCATAACCATATTTGAATGGGAAAGTGGTTGCAAAGTTCTTCACACAGAGCTTACTACATAATAAAAAAAATCCAACAAATCTTGGCTATTATTTGATTATTGTTAGTTTTTCACAGCCCTCCCTCTGACATTAACCCTTGAAAGAAACAACATTTGTGAAATCATAAGTAGAGACAACTAAATCTTGAGAAGTCTATCAGCTTACAAGCCAAACTAGCAGAATAAAGGGCGGGAGGGATTTTTTTTAAATAATAAGGACAAAGGAATCTAGGATTTCACAACCTCTCTTCCTGATTCATTTTAGTGTTTAATAACCCTGTCAGGAAATTTCTCAATTACTCTAACCTAACTACCTCATACTGCAATTTAAGTTTATTTCCCCATGTTCTGGCTTCAATGGAGATAGAGAACAGATGGTCGCTATCCTTTGCATAATGATAACTTTTAAAATGTTTTATGGGTTCAAAGACTTAGTAAATCTTTCCTTGATTATTTTCTTCACCTCAACAAATAAGTCTAGTGCATTAAACACCATCAGTAGCACTATGTTTGAATACAGCAGACAGCTGGTAAATATCAAGGAAATCATTTCCATCATTATTAACGTGCACAAAACATCCTCAAATTTGTCTATTTTGAGCAGGAATCTGTATACACCACACATCAGCAGGAGAGCAAGTGCTTTCTTTGAAAATCTCTTTGAAGAGGAGATTTCTAGGAAATAAACACAAACCAAATCAAGAAAATTCTTAAGTAACCAGCAGAATAACTTCTGCAAAAAAATGAAAATGATCAGTTTTGCCATATTTTTTACTCATGTTCGATTTAAGAGGAATCTGAATAGCATTAGACTAATTTACCTGGGCTAATATTAACTTCAGAACAAATTATAGAGATTTATATTTTAAAGAAACAAAACAAAATTCTGGATAAGAAATAACACACATCACCAAAGAAACTTTGATAAGACTGATGAGCAGACATCTGTTAACTTAGCTAACAAGATTTGAGAACACATCACAGGCTGAGTAGATAAAAACAAATTTTTACTAAAAAGTATCGTGTCTGAAACATGGACAGTTAGTGCATTTTTGCATATATTTTAAAAGTGAAAGAAAGATTTCTGGCATCAAAAGGACAGTTTACTTATCTGCATGTTCAGGAACTGAATTTTGTCATTTTGATTGTCATTTTATGTTTCTCTTTCCTGTGTGTTTCTTTTCCCCCATTGAATTTGTTTTTGACAGCCTCTCTTTCTCTCACTTTCAAACATTTCCAAAAACTTTTGAGCTTTAAAAAACTATTCCATTATTAAAATCATATTCTATCACTGTTAACCAATCCCTTATATTTTGGAAATTGTAAGAACTCAATCTAAAAAGTGTGAATAGCTTTTTGTTTTCTTCAGGCTCTGGGATAAAGTGTTGATGCTTTATGAGTCTGACCTCATTTTCACAAGAATTAGACAAACATGTACACAGAACTAAGCATCACATATTTTCCTAACTTGTTTTTCTACAGATTTATATTTACCCAAATCCAACATGCCGTTTCTTAGGAAATATTCCATTAAATTTCAGCCTATTTTCAGGAAAACTTAATCCACTTGTATGATTCTGCTGTGGATCATCTTACAAAGTAACTTAAAAATCAAATTTAATTTATTTAAACAGGAGTTAAATTCTTTTCTAAAACATAAATATGTCCTCTCTCATTTAAATCAATGTCCATCTCACATGTCTGAGAGATTTGTTATTAAGAACCCACAGCACCAACATATCCATGTTTTTGGTAACAGAGAATGTCAACTTCTTTTTCCTAATTCCTGCATATTTTGCTCTTTGAGTTGTCCTATAACCATACTACACAAAAGTAGAGTTTCCATTCATCAGTGGAAATAGGCAAACTATGCCAAAATCCTATTTTATTTTAGATAAAGAATTAAAAATTAACTCTAAAGGAGTCTTCTTTTAAACCCCACATTACAGTAGACCTTTCTTTTGACTATCTTCATGATACACTGGTAATATTAGTTTTTTAATCTCTCCCCTGGAAAAACCCAGATTCCACAGGGGTGAGAAACATGTCTCTCTTATTCACTAGAATATTGCTGCATAAAGCAAATATTTATCATATGAATTCATGAATTTCAAGTTTCTGATATGCAGTTAAAATTGGGAATAATCTCCTATGGCTCTAACAAATAGCCTTTAAAATTTTTGATCTGTTACACTAAAACCAAATTCCTCTGGACCACTGACACTCACTATTTCAGCTTTGTTGTTGAGCACGGTGCCAGTAAGTATAGAGAAAGTAAGGATAGTTTTCTCTGGTTCATTAAACACTTCTATAAATGACAGAAACTGACTATCCTGATAGCCTCTTTTATTTTAAACAATTAAAAATAGCTGCATGACAGTTCTATTATAGAACAGAGTTAGTCCATTAAGGATTTTACTATAAAATGACTTTGTGGTGCTAATCATATCCCTGGAGATGGTTATATAAAGAAACTTCTTCAATAAATTAACAGAAAACAGATGCTTCTCTTGCCCTTACACGTCAGAATTGTAAAGGCATTCTATTATATAAATTGTGCATCAATTTATGTTCATTGTATCCATGACAGTGTAAAACTAAAGGCAAATCCCTGGAGTTCTTTAGCTTTCATCTTCCCTTTAGGACCAATTACATAAAGAAAATGAGCTCCCATAAATATTTTTGGCTCATCTCATCTTGCATTTGGTTTTAGTGAACATGAATATTTACTTTACTTGGACTTGTCAACTTTTGAACAAGGTGTCCTGCTTCCAAAAATATTTATTAGGATTCTGGCCCACTGACCAAAAAAAAAGATGTCAGAAATCAGGCCGGGTAATACAGTTATGCCAAAACTTACCTGACGGTCCGTCACAGGACAACTCATGCAGGGTAATATCCACCAAATGTTTCTCTCCGTTTCTTTAAATTCAAACAGTACTGCAAAAGTTCCAAATATCTGGTGGGCTAGAGACCCAATGTTCTAATTCTACTGAAACATACTAATGGGCCATCGTTTCTCATCAATACCAGTCAATCAATCCAAAGAGAGATGCTGATCACATGGAGTTGCCATAATTATAGCAATCTTAATAGTTCTATGATATTTAACATAAAAATAAGGAGCATCCAAGATATTTAAGTAAATTTGTTTAAAGGGCAATAGGAGAATGGATGGCATTTTTCCTTGACAACTCTAATAAAGCCTTTGAAAGCAAGGCAATCCAAATCATCCGTGGCTTTGATTGTTTAATACACAGTAAAAGGCTTCACTAGCCTCTCCAGTGAATGATTTGACAAAATAAAACTCTCGATTTGAACATTACATGGTATATTAGGCAGAAAATGCCAAGAGCAGAAGGCAATCACCAGATGTGGGATTCGTGAAGCAAATTTACTGGAACTGTTAGTAAATTTACTGGATCATCGCTTTTGGAATTCCACATAAATCATGCTGGTCACTGTATTTAGAAAAATGGTGTAACCCTAAATGCAACATCGAAAAATGATAACAGAATGCTCCCGGATATTGCTTTTGCTGAGAATGCCCTGCTTTTGCTTCAGCTTTTCCTTTCAGATCCAGACAAATGTGATTCAATCCTTATTTAAATAAAAGGCGTGGCACAGCTTTTCAAAATCAGTCACAGAAAATTGCTTTTGGAAAGCCAAATAGAGAATATACCTCCACTTGCGTCTGTTTGTACATAGCCACCACAGATTGCAGTCCTACATCTAGTTTCAATCTGCTTTTCAGCCAAAAGTGCTTATGAATAGCAAACACCCAACAGTAGGAAGTTGCTGCCATCTACAGGCTTCCTAGAACTTTATCCTAACTATATGAACATTTTTTCTGAAATCAAAGGACCAAGAGCCTCTATGGTAAACAGATTTGATACATGAGCCTATAATTCCCTAAAAAAGAATAAATGAGAAAGCTCCCTGTTTGAATCCTTCTGGATGCTCTCTGAAATTTCTTCATATTAGTTGGACTCTATCTTTTAAACCAGGATACATTTAATTTTTTTAAAGTATTTAAAACCTAAAATAATTTCAGTAAATTAACTTTCTTATACCAAGTAACATATAAACAGCAATAAATATTTCTGATTACCTTATCTATATTTTCACAGCAGTCTTAATCATCATCCAATTGTTTTCCTCTTATAGCCACCTAATTTAGTAACTTATAAAAATTAATATTAAATGTTGTGTGGCAAAATGATTAACAGAATCTGTACTCAGAGGGCTCATCTCCAAATTCTTACTATACAACTTATCACTAGAATGATACTGAACAAGTAACTTGGCAACCCTGTGCCTCAGTTTCTTCATCATTAAAGTAGAAAGAATACATAAGCCATAAGAGTATTGTAACGTATTTTTTAAAACTGCAGTAAGGACACCAATAACAGTCATGGGCATTTATCTCATTAAATGTTAGCCTTATCATAGTAAAAGTTACATATGCAAAAGTAAGGAACAGAATTTATTACTTTATTATCTCTCTGTGTATATGTAAATTTGTGTATTTTATATATGCAGGTAGTATGTACATTCCCATATGTCAACATAGTAGGTAAAGCCAAAGTTATTCCAATGATTCTCAAACCTGAATAAGCACTGGAATCTCCTTGGGAGCTGTTAAAAATTATAAACGTCCCAACTTCATTCCTAGAGATTATGGTGTTAATTTTTTCAAAGCTTCCCAAGTGATTTAATTGTGCGGCCAAAGTTGAGAACCAGTATTATATATCCGGTTGTGTGTTTTTATTATATAACATAATGAAAATTAAAATATGGATGAATTCTTTCAACCATGCTAATGATCTGAAAATTTGTTATTCATCAACGGTATAGCAACTTTTATCATGCCATATATACTCCCTTTCAGTTACGTCTATGTTGAAAATATTTACTTACAAAATAAATCATTTTCGTAGTTGTTAGCAGACTTTGACAGCGGATTGAAAAAAATAAATCCTATTTGTTTTTACCTATGAGCAACACCACCATTGACAAATCTATAATTAAAGTATACCCAATCATTTGGTTGAGGCATTTAAATTTGTTAGTTTGTCATTTAAAAAACTGAGAGATTTCTATAAGCCTGATTCTTTAGTAAGTTAATAACCTGGGCAAAATTGGAGTAAAGACTAAAAAGTTCCATATTTGCAATCTGATAACACAGGAGACATGAAAAATGAAAGCGAAGAAGTCATTATAGACCAAAGAGGTTAACAATTTACATTTCTATAAGTACATTTTGAATTTGAATTGATCATAAGATAACATTTACAGATACTGTGTCTTATCTTGATTAGGTAGCAACGAATCAACACAAATGTTTATTATTTTTTTAAAAAATAACTGCAGGTTTACGTTTCTTTATTCACTGCCTCATACCATAATAATTACTCAGAATAGAAAGATTTTATTTATCATAACTGCATATCTTAGTTCTAACAACTTCAGCATGGATAAAATGATACTCTTATTTACAGTATGAATATGCAAACATAGTACCAAATAAGTATCTTTCACTAGCAACCTTAAAGTGAAAATTTTTAGATGATTTCGTATTTGCAATGCAGTGCTCACCTAACAAATACTGGCATATTTTTAGAGTGTAAACAGATGCTTCCCTACTTCTTCCTAGAGTATCCATCCTCATATGGTCTATTTAGTCTAGTTGACACATAGTTCAGACATAAAAATTATAAAAATAAAACTATTTCACTAAAGTAGCAAATAAAACAGCACAGGGAGAAAAGTAGGCTTCTCAACTGTGAGCAACCTATAAAACATGGCATAATTACTTATATTTTGTGTGAATTTAATGCACTAAACACGTATACACATACAAATAAGCATAATAAGTACTACAGAACAGGTCTATAATCTAAACTAGATGGACAACAGAGGGAGAATTTGCCCTAATAATAAATAATAATAATAATAAACCTACCTCTGTTCTTTACAGCTTAATGCTACAAACTGTAAAAATGCTAAAATCAGTAACAACTGACTCCAAATGAGTAAGTCTCAAAACTCATTATGCCTAATAATATTATAAATATTTACAAATAATAAAGATGAAATAGCTATAATTTTGACTATTTGTATATAAAGCCATATGATGACAGAAATTAGGCAGAGTTATTTTGGTGTGAAAATGATAGAATTATAGGGATCCAGTCATGATAAAGACCACCTAGTCCAGTACTTCCCAACCTTTTAAAGATATGACCATCTTCAAGAAATATTAAATAATGATAGCTAATAATTGTGGATATATGTACTGGAGACTTATCACATGCCACATACTTTTGTGTGCATGTTATAAGGTAGCTATTTTTATTTCTCAGCTTTTTAGAGGAAGAATATGAGGAACAGGGAGGTTGAGTAACTTGCTTGATTTCCTGGCCTAGTCAGAATCCAAACCCAAGAAGTCAGCTTCAAAGTCCAGACTGGCATTTGCTATAAGATATGGCAGTAATAACCAAAAATATGTCCTCTCCCAATATTTCAACTTTAAAAATAGGTTTTAATTTTTCCAAGTATTTTACAAGATTTAATATACCTTTTGAAACAATTACACATGTGCAAGATTCTGATACTCCTCCCTTACTCTCCAGGATGAAAATCATGGCTCTTGTCCTACCTTCCTATATTACAGATTCATGCCTTTAGGAATATTTCTTAAACACCTTTTTGGGTGATGAACCAAATACAATCTTCTACTCGATGATAGTTTCAAAAATAATTGTACAAATGAGTAAAAGGTGTTAAATTTAATAAAAGAAGGGTAAATATCTGATAATTCAAAAACTATCAGAAGCCTTCCTGATAGAACTAGTATATTAGCCTAAATTCTAAAAAATGAGTAGGGCTTAGATAAATTTAAATGGTTAAGTAAGATGTTTCAAGTATAAGAAAATTATGAGCAGGAGGGCAGAGATAAAAAAGTGCATGATGAACAGGAAACAAAAAGTCCAATTTGCCAGAAACAAAGAGTATATTAATGCATATAGGAATAATGTTGAAGGTAGAGGAAGGATGTTCTGGAAAGTTAGACAATTCTGTAAACAAGGGTGTAATAAAACTAGAGCTTGGTTTTAGACAGGTAAATCTGGTGGCAATGTATAAAATAAATTGGCATGCTGATGAGAAACACCTGGCAAGAGAACTATAAGAATGGCAGTGGAAATGCAGCAAATGGGAGGAATGAGAATTACATATTATACAAATAGAATCCATACTTTTGAGGAACAAGTGAGCTAGATGAGTCTAAGAGAACACAAGTTCATGAGACAAATGACTGTGAAGATGAAGGGGCATCAACAAAATTAGTAAACACAGGGGAACATCAGATATGGGAAGGTAGACCATAATTTCAGTTTGAAAAGCTGAATCTGAAAGGTCAGAACAGTCAGGGAAAGATATCTAGCAGACATTTTTTAAGTGTTGCATTAAAATTCAAGAGCAAAACCAGGGTTGGGGACACAAATATAAGTGTTATATTGGTTATCTTATATTGTTATCTTATATATATTGCTGTAAAATTAGATGTAAGAGGATGCTGAGGCAGGGTAAACACAGAAGAATAAAGAATTAAAGCAGGTCCTTGGGACACATCTACATTGAAAAGGACAAAATAAGGAGTAAAAAAGACAAAAGTAGTCATCAAGGAGGGCAGAAATTCAGGTAAGTTGTAATTAGGAAATTAAGGGTGGGTATGAGAGTATATAGTAGACAATATCAAATGTTACAGGTAGGTCAAAGGTGGTAAAGCCTGAGGAAGTCCATTGGATTTGTTAATAGGCCGATGACATCCTTCAAAAACGCATTTGTGGTAAGCAGAATAATGGCTCCTAAAAGATGTCCATATCTAAATCCCTGGAACTTGTGAAAATGTTACCTCACATAGCAAAAGAGACTTTGCAGATGTGATTAATGATTCTGAGATGGGAAGATTATCCTGCATTAGCCAGGCAGGCCTATATGGAATCACCAGGTCCTTACAAGTAAAAGAGGGAAGTAGGAAAGTGAGAAAGAGATGTGATGATGGAAGCAAAGTTTGGAGCAATGGGATCGCTCACTCTGGGAGTTGGAGGAGGGACACACAAGAAAGGAATGTAAGTGGCCTCTAGAAACTGGAAAGGCAAGGAAACTTCTACTCCCCCAAGAACCTCCAGAAGGAACTTGCCCTACGAACATCTTTATTTTAGCCCCATGAGACCATTTCATATTTCTGACCTCCAAAACTGTAAGATAATAAATGTGTGTGACTGTAAGCCCCCAAGTTTGTAGTAATTTGCTACGACAGAAATAATCTAATACTTTGAGTTAAGGGGCTAAATTAGTTGCTACTCTTCAATCAACACTTGAGCTCTAGAGTTAAGAACCCCCAAATTAAATCCCAACAGTACAAATTACTTGACTTTTCCATGCTTCAGTTTCCTTGTTTGTATTAAAGTAATAATAGTACCTACCTCACAGAGTTGTTGGGAATATATGAATACATAAAGCAGATGACACCTGTAAAATATTCAGATTAGTGTCCAGCACACAGCATAATAAATGTTAAATAAATGTTAATTATTGTTATGTCATATAATGAAGGATTAAGGAATATCCTAGGCAGTGTAAAGCAGTAAGACAGTGAAACCTAGAAAAAGTGGAGACCTGTGGAAACTCGAGGTCATAAGACTGCTCTGAATTGATTCAAGTTATATTCCCAGTTGTGCTGGCCCCCGGTCCAACAGTGTTTTTGCACTATATCACATTATTTGTGGCAGAGACTACTAACTGACCCTTTCACTTTAGTAACAGAACCCCTGCATTTTTCCTGGAACAGGGTCACACAACTAGAGACTATCTCTCTCATCCTTCCTTACAGAGAAATGTCCCCAGGTGACTACATTCATTCAGTGGGATATAGATAGAACTGAAATATGCCAGCTGTGGGTCAATCCTCTAAAAGGAAGATGCTTGATCTCTACTTTCTCCTTCCTTTGTCTTAAGCTAGGACATGGACAAGGAGCTAGTAAAGCAGCTCTAGTCATGTTAGAATAGACATAATTCTAAAGGATAGTGGACAAAAAAATGAAAATCAGACTCCTAGATGACCTCATTGAACAGGGCTAACTACTGCCTTGGACCATCTACCTACTTCTGGACTAATTCTATAAGAGAGAATCAACTTCCCTTTTGTTCTGAGCTACTTAATCCATCCTCTATACACTTATACTGTTCCTATAAATAAATTAATGAAATAGAAGAGAAAAGGGGAATTTAGAGCAAAATTAGAGGAACCTGAGGCTTCAGAATGATAAATCTAATCATTACTCTAGAAAAAGATTGGAAATCTCTTTTTTGAAGAGTTAATAAAAATAGTAATAACTTTAATTGCAAGCATATTATGTTCTAGGAACCAGGCTAACTTTTTTTCATACATTGTCCCATTTAAGCTCTAGTATATTTCTGTAAGGGTAGTCCTAATGGATCCCCATTTTCAGATAAGAAAGGTTAGTCGAAGATATTAACTAAATTGCCGAAGGTCACATAAGGAGAAAGTGATTTTAACCAAGGTTGGCCTAATTCTACAACCCTAGATCTTAATAATTATATATCCTGCCACTTATGTAGGAAGAGTAAACAATATTTTAGCATTTGGGGGTAAGTTATGGTACTAAGATTTTCCATCATATACACTTTTATATTATATCCAAGCAGTCATGATTTTTTTTTATTTCTACTAGAAAACAGATTTTACATAATGACTTCTTCTTTTACCTAAACATTATGGGTATCTGGACATATTTTTAATTGGAAATGTAAATTTGAGCTACACATTTTATGTGCACATACATAAATACATCAAAATTTCCAAGGAGTTAATAGTGGGGCTGGCTGGCTTGAATTGTAAACAGAATGTGAGGGAACATCTGTATAGGATTTAGAACCTAAGCTGGTAATCTGTTGCATGTTCAAAGGAGTCAATATTAAGCAAGTTATAATTTCAAATTATTATATATTCTTCAAATAGACATTCTTCAATCAGTTACTAAAGATTATTTCTGGAAATTGAAGCCTATCTCCTAATTACATGGTTTTTGATCTTGAATGAGACTTCTCAAAAAAATAGATTGTAGTTTTGTTTAAAGACTACCCAGAAATTTCAGTCCTTTTTCTAAAGCTTATTATTTCCTCTGAGGATAATATATATATTTGGGCATGAGTACATACCACTAATTTGAAATCTGATTTCTAGACCAGCAGTCAGTTCAGAAAAGGACAGCAAAACCTGATCGTGAACATACTATTAACATTTAGGTCACTATTTAGGAATATAAAAATTATCCCATTAAAACCATCTCATCAAAACCATATAATACATTACAAGTGGGCTGTATATTTAGTGCTTAGTACTAGGTTTAATAGGACTCAAGTCTAGGCCCAGTGAAAGAGTTATTAGAATAGTGGATAATAATTTCAGGTTTATAATCAAAGCTTTGTTATTGCAATAGACTGAATATTTGTGTGTCTCCAAATTCATATGATCAAACCCAACCTTCAATATGATGATATTAGGATGTGGAACCTTTGGGAAGTGATTAGATCATGAGGGCAGAGCATTCACGAATGGGATTAATGGCCTCATAAAAAAGAATCCAGAGAACTCCTTTGCCCCTCTACCATGTGAGGACACAATGAGAAGACAGCCATCTAAGAACTGGTAAGCAAAAGCACAGACACTACCATCATGAAACTCTCAATTCACTGGCAGAGAGGGTAATTTCTAATCAAAGTGCTATGAATAAATGTTAAATCAGAGCTATGATAGGTTTTATGATGGAAATATACATACCATTATGATAGTTTAAAACATGAAGACATGATATAGCCCATAATATTAGATCAAACTTCTCTAAGCAAGAAATGTATCAGCTGTATCTTGAAAAATTAAAGGAAATGACCAGAGGGGAGAAGAGTGTGCACGTGGTAGGACTGTATGGGAGAAGAAGAGAACATTCAAGAAACTAAAAGAAAACCAGTGTGGAGCTTGGGACAAGACGAGGTTGGAGTGGGAGGCAGAGCCAGAGTTGGCAGGGCTTTATACACCATGCTAATGATTTTAATCACTGTCTTAGGAACAACAGGAAGCCAATGAAAGGTTTTAACCAAGGAATGACAGGGTAACAAAACAATTTTCTGGCTGCATCATGAAATTTGAAGGGGAACAAGAATGGATAATGGGAGAGCAGTCTGAAAGTATGTCAGTTCAGGTCCTCCAAGAAGCAGATGCCAAGATGGACTTAGAAACACAAGGAATTTATTGAGGGTAATGCATGTGGGGGGGGGGGGAACAGAAGGAGCTGGAATACCCAGAGAAAGATTTCAGACTGCACCATAAGTCTAAAACCTGTGAAAGAGAAATGTCAGCAAGAAGGATTGGGTAGGAAGAATCTTACACTGCTAAGCTGCTTTGACAAAGTCACTCATCCCAACAAAGAGCTTCAGTGCAAAGACTACTCAGAGAGGGGTTCCACACTGGTCATAACAGACCAAGTCCAACCACCCCTTCTATGATTAGTCATTGGCCAGGGCTGCTAGAGGTCAATCCTGGAGGCAACAGCAGTTAATTGTATTTTTTATGGTTGGTTCTCTCTTAAAGTGAGATCTGAGGAGTGCCTCTGTCACAGTAAGGAGTTGACTTAAAAATCCTGGTAAGAGATGAGGTAGGTGGTGGTGAAAATAGAGGTGAGGCAAAAAATGATGTACTCAAGAAATATTTAAAAGGAATGGAAGCAGAGTCGCGCAGCGGAAGCGTGCTGGGCCCATAAAAGGAATGGAAATGAGTGTGAAAGAAAGGGCAGCATTAAGAAAGCTCTTGTATTATCAGAGAAAGACAATTATCATATGATTTCACTCATATGTGGAATTTAAGAAACAAAACAGAGGATCATAGGGGAAGGGAGGGAAAAATAAAATAAGACAAAATCAGAGAGAGAGATAAACCATTAAGAGACTCTAAACTATAGAAAACAAACTGAGGGTTGCTGGAGGGGAGGGGTGTGGGGTATGGGGTAACTAGGTGATGGACATTAAGGAGGGCACATGATGTAATGAGCACTGGGTGTTATATACAACTGATGAATCATTGAACTCTACCTCTGAATCTAATAATACACTATATGTTAATTAGTTGAATTTAAATAAAATTAGATTAAATTTTTTTAAAAAGAAAGCTCTTGGATTTCTGGTTTGCACAACTTGGCAAGTGATACTTGATTCTCGGATACACAGAACCCTGAAAAATGGTCAAGGTGGGGCGCCTGGGTGGCTCAGTCGTTAAGCGTCAGCCTTCGGCTCAGGTCATGATCCCAGGTCCTGGGATCGAGCCCCGCATCGGGCTCCCTGCTCCGCGGGAAGCCTGCTTCTCCCTCTCTCACTCCTCTGCTTGTGTTCCTGCTCTCGCTATCTCTCTCTCTGTTAAATAAATAAATAAAATCTTAAAAAAAAAAAAAAAAGGTCAAGGTGTCTGTGTTAGTTAGTTAGTTAGTTAGTTAGTTAGTTAGTTAGTTAGTTATGGTGGGGATGCTAAGGAAAGATCATGAATTTGATTTTGAATACTGGAATGAGATGCTTTGAGGCATTCGAGCAAAGATGGTTGGTATATTAAGTCATAGGCAGATATAAGACTGATGAGGATCAAAGTACAAGAGTAAAAACAAGAAAAGAACTAAAACGAGGCCTTGAAAAAGTTTATAAATTGATGGACAGAGGAGGAGAAACACAGGGGAAAAAAGCAAATAAAGTCAAATAAATGTGAATGACTATTAGGAGTTTTGCTTAAAATAAAGCATTTAAAAGAATATGTCATTGGGAATGTAAAGAGGGAGAAAGGTCAAAGAAATGGCACTTCAACTAAGTAAAGATAAACTGAAGTTTTGCCTCTCATTGTCTTTAAAATACTGTCAAAACTGAAGGAGAACCAATTTCAGTAGCAAAACTGCCAAAAATAAAAAACTGCCCATGCCTTTTCTGGAAAGTAAAGGGACAAAAAGCCTTCCTCAGTTTGTAGGAGGAATAGGAACTCAAGTTTCCAGTGGCAAAATGCTAACTAGCTGCTAACAAGTGAAGAGTTTTGCCAAGGAAATACAGATATGACTTTTCTTTCTTTTTTTAATTCTTTCAATAATTCAATATGAGAAAGTCTGGGTGGAGGCACTGAGACACCCAGATAGTCCCAAAGCCAAAGAGATAAATAAATGTGACCTAGAAAATGTGACGGCAAGTTAGGATTCAGCACACCTCCTAAAACCAAGGAAGCATCCCTTGAGATTTCCAGAACTTGAGGTAAATTATATTCTCAAGAGGGAAATATGTTAAACTTGATTTCAAGACCTGCCCCTCTGAAGAAATTCTGTTGGGTTAATAGCAGTATAGCATGATGACCACTAAAGCAGTCATGTCATACATGCTTTTACTTAGTTATGTTACGTGTGAAATGAAGCTGATAAAAGATTCTCATCCTTTATTTTAATGTGCAAGTATAAATGTGTCTGTTGTATTTAAAACTGGGTTTCTAGCCATAAATATTCCTTGCTGGTAAGCATGTTTGTTTGTTTGTTTTTTTCAAAAGTGTTTACCTCAAAGCTTGTAGACATGTTTTAGACCATGTCAACAGGTTCTGAAATGCATCAGCTTGGAATTATATGACTCATAAAAGGTTATATAACTAGTCATTTAATGAGTTATTATATAACATTAATTGTAACCAATTTTAATATGGCTGATTTAACTGCTAACCAGTAGTCATGGTGTCCATAGTATAGTCATAGTATCCAAGACTTTAGTCAGCATGCAAACCTGGTCCACCAAACTGAAACTGAGAATCAACTCCCTACATCTCTCCACAGTGTTGAGCTGGCTGCAGACCACCACACACTGACCATAGAGTGACACCAATACAATGTAAAGCATCATGAGCAGAGGTCACAAGACGCACTGGCTAGCAGTGAACAGAGGCCAAGGCAGAAAGAGAGACTGACCCATCCTTGGACCAGAAGGGCAAGCCGTCTACCCCATTTCCCTTTCTTGCTCACAGTTTCAGCTTAGCTTATCAAAAGGAATAAATAAATCAAAGTTGTGACTGCTAAGTGATGCTCATGGCCAATTTCTCTTCATGCTGCCTCCACACTGACATCTGGAGCCCAGGTCTTTTTGTTGACCTTAAAATGTTGTTTCTCAGAAAAATGCATTAGGCCGAAGAAAGGGAGTGGGATTGGTGGGGGGTGGGGAAAGGGAGAAGAGGGAGGGAGAGAGAGCCCCATATTGAACTTGTTCCCCCAACATAAATAAAGCCTTGTTCTTCATCATCTCAAGGAAAGGGAAGTCATGCAAAATGCAAAGAAAAACAAACAGAAACAATTGTCTTGATGACCTATTGGCTATCTGAGGATCTTTAAAAAAGTAACTGTGACTATATGTGATTTCATTTCAAGGGCTAACTTCAGTACTAACATTCTACCACCACCACTACTTCCTATTAATATGTCTGCCACTAAATGTATACTGTACATCTGATCAGGTTATAAGGGAAGGTTAGAAGTATTAAATTCTGGCATTAAATTGTATTTTGTCACCAGCAGTTGGCTTAGTCCTTTTTCCACAGTTGTCATAGAATAACCTTCTTGCTTAAGTTCCCACTCACTATTTACCATGGATCCCTGAAATTCTAATTATAGTATTTGTGAAAATACAGCTACAATTCTTGTTAAAGAATAACCTTAAAGGTATGCTTTCCAATTTGTTTTAAATATCTCTGTGAGTTGCAATGAAGTTTTATTATAAAGTGTGGAAAGATAATATTACTTCACTAACATAAGAGAACACAAGTCAATTGCCTGAGAAAGTTCTAAATAAGTAAATAAATTCCTTTGTGAATAAAACAGAAGTCACAGAAATAATAATAATGTGACAAGCTGGAAGAGCCCAGGAATATATTTCTAACATTGTTTTAATGTTGTAAAACGATTCAGTGGGAAAAACTAAATTGATTTAAAAAATTATTTCAAATACTTTAAAAGTATTTTGTAGGACCTTAATTTTAAGTGTTTATGAAAAGAGAGAATAAACTCCTCTAGACTCAAAGGAATATAAGGAGAAAGGAAGGGAAGGGAAGGGAAGGGAAGGGAAGGGAAGGGAAGGGAAGGGAAGGGAAGGGAAGGGAAGGGAAGGGAAAGGAAGGGAAGAGAACGGAAGGGAGGGGAAGGGAAGGAAAAGAAAGGAAAGGAAGGAAAAAGAAAAGGAAAAGGAAAGGGATGCAGTAAAATCTAAATTATTATTATTATTCAGAGAAAAATATTAACTTCCTAAACTGAATTCTTGTAACTTAAAAACTGATTAAAGGAACTACTAAGGCTTTCTATATTACAAAACATTGAGATCCTCTAAACTATCTTTCAGGCTTTGGACAATAGCCATACCAGATAATATAATAAAATATGAGTTTTCATGTAAGACTTCTCTATATTAGATGTTGAACTTTACTGAGATAATAGAGAACATTTAAATCAATTTTTAATGACAAAAAAAACTACCTCTATCTGAATGACCTCCAGATCTTGAGAAAATCTTATTTTATGGAACAGACATGTCATCAAAACGTTATTCATAAATCTTTTATTTTTTCTAATAGAATCATATTTCTCCACTAGTTTATAATTTCTAACATGCTTTGTCTTTATCCCAAGTCATTCTTCAATTGGGAGAAATGCGTAACAATTTGGGTTCTAGTTTTTCTGTCAAGAACCTGTCCTATAGTAAATGATTTATAATTTTAGACAAAAGAATAGATATCACTTTTTTTTAAAGAAAAGAACTTTTGTGGTGAATATTTTTTTTTAAAGATTTTATTTATTTATTTGAGACAGAGAGAATGAGAGACAGAGAGCATGAGAGGGAGGAGGGTCAGAGGGAGAAGCAGACTCCCTGCCGAGCAGGGAGCCCGATGCGGGACTCGACCCCGGGACTCCAGGATCATGACCTGAGCCGAAGGCAGTCGCTCAACCAACTGAGCCACCCAGGCGCCCTGTGGTGAAAATTTTTATGACACAAAGATTCATGTACCAGAATGGCAGTTGCAAAGAATACTCATCTTACTTTCCAAACTATATTAGCTAGACTGGGGTAGCCAATGCTATTTTTTATTAGCAATGATTTTTTATCATCTCCTCATATTAGTTAGGGAACCCTTAAAATCATCTCTCTTTCATGTGGCAACTCAGGGATTCAGGCTCTTTCCATCTCAACTCATGGCTTCCAGGATTGCTGTGGCAGTAGAGAACATAGCTAGAAGTCCTAAAGAACTATTCCTGGTCAGGCCTATAATTTGCATGCATCATTTCTGCCCTTCATCAGAATTAGACATCTGGTCTCCATCTAACTGCAAGGAAGCACACAGATATTTGGTAAAGTATTACTCTTTCAGCCACCATTTTTCAGGTTTTATTATTTGCAGATGCACTTCAAAAAGAATCTGCAGCATGATGGAATTCATGCTCTAATAGGTTTCTATTAAGTTTCTATGCATGCATGTTTGAATAGACAGAATATTACTAAACCACACCCTGCCTGCCTGAACAGAAAAATCTCCATCTATAAGTTCTCATCTTCCCTCACAATTCCATTAATTAGAAACTTTCTCTCCTCTTCCATCTCTTTTTCTTTCCCTTCCATTAGTTGTTGCCCAGGAGCAGCTTCCCTTATCCATTCTCATTTAACCACAAGGCTAGTCCAAGGTGTGATCCAAGGTAGAAGTTAAATGCAGTAGAAGTTAAAATGCAGGTGACACAGAAGAGGAAGATGGAAATCATTAGCCTACACTCAACACTCAATTGCCCATTGCTACCACTAAGACTTGCAACCTAATGCTGATTTGGGGGACAAGACAGCATCCCTCCCAACCTCTCAATCTCCCTGGTTGCAACAAAGGGAAAGAAAAGCAAGAAACAGAAGTTTTAGGTCCTGAGAGAAGAGAGAGTGTTTTCTGCTTTATAACAGTACCAGGGAAAAAGGAAACAAGACTCAAGAAATAAATGGCTTTATGGTACACATAAGCAGAAACATAGTCTTTCAAACAATCCCTAAGTTCCAAGTTTGGCAATGAAGTGACAGAAACCTCCCAGAACTAAAAGAGCCATACTCTGGGAACACGGGATGTCATTTCTGGAACAGATAAAGTCACTATTGACACACACACACACCCCTGAGTAAGACCCCGGAACTCCTGGCATAAACCACAGAGAGTTAGAGGAAACACCAGGAGGGATAGAGATGACCTAATTCTAGCCCCAACCCATTACAACAGCAGAGATGAATGAAATGCAAAATGCAAAATTTTCATAGACAATAAACAGTTAAAATCTATGTTGTAAACTGGTCCATATCTACTACAGTTACATGTGATTCTTTTAAAATATTTGTATACACGGGGCACCTGGGTGGCTCAGTCATTAAGCGTCTGCCTTCGGCTCAGGTCATGATCTCAGGGTCCTGGGATCAAGCCCCACATCGGGCTCCCTGCTCCGCGGGAAGCCTGCTTCTCCCTCTCCCACTCCCCCTACTTGTGTTCCCTCTCTCGCTGTGTCTCTCTCTGTCAAATAAATAAATAAAATCTTTTAAAAAATAATAAAATAAAATATCTGTATACATGTTAAAGATAAAACATGCTAACTTCTAGGGATTATGAATAAATTTTATTGTTAAAATGTCTTCTAACATGGTTTTAATATACTAACAGTGCACACTTACTAATTACAGATGACAGATAGTTGTAAAGCTCTCAAAGTAGTAATACAATTTAGAGAAATTCGATAAAATATATGAAAATGTATTGGCCAATACTTAATAGCTAAATTACAGATAAATACCTAATAGCAAATACAATTTTCTTATATAGATCTGACCGTATCCATTCTAGCAAAATTTCCAATAAAACAATATTACCCATTTGAAAATAGTTATAACAAACAATATAACTGTTAGGTTAAAGCTAGATATGAGCAGTGAAAGGAACACGCAAAGGCAGAGTCCCAAGTCCTTGAAGAGGAACGATAGAGAAATGAGCTGGAGGCAAGGATGGTGATAAATAAGCTACACATTAAAAGCCCAGAGACACAACATCCAGATCTTGCGGCTTCCAAGACCTTGGGGCTGACAAATCAAGAGCCACAGGTGCAGAGCATGCACTCTCCTTCCTCTTCCATCTCTGTCCCATAGTAACCTCTAACCTCATAATGCATTTGCATTGTGGTTATAGCCCCTCTGATACAGTAAGGCAGCCAGCCATTGACATTCTGGTACAAACCTTGCAGAGTCAAAAAGTCCCCCTCCCAACGTGTGGGAGGAGTTCCCCAAATGACTGGAAGCAGCCTCCATTCCAACTGTACATCATAGCTCCTCCCAGCCCAGAGAGACTGAAATAAATATCCAACCCCTAAACAATCTAGGGCCAGTTCCACCTTGCAGGACCTGCCCACTCTCCCACCTTGTGACTGCACTTTCCCTTTAATAAACTGTTTTGTGCTTGCTACTTTCCTACCAGCCGCCTTTATTTGAGTCTGGATCCCCACATAAATCTTCTCCTGGGGAATCCAAAAACAAAAACCTCCATTCACACAATGCAGACTCTCCTACCAATAACATACCCTTTTGAGAGTTGACACCACTATTAAATTTTAAAAGCTAACTTCCTAATGCTATTTAAATTCATGCTGATTTTCCCTTTTCTTTACTATCTACCTGTCTTAGGTCATAATTGATTCACAGCTGAATTACGAAAACAAAGATTTAAACATTTTGTTAACTGTCTAAAATTGCTGATTTTATTCTTAAGGCATGCTTATATTTTGATCAACTCTAAAGCATTTGACTATTAACTAAATATTACCTACTGGTGAAACAAGCAATAGTCAGTCTAGTGAGCAAACAACATCATGAGTACTGGGGCCGAGAGAAAATTAGCAATGAACTGAGAATGGGTCCTTGGCAAATAGCAACAGTAATTTTTTTTTTAATCAGTAAGGAAAACTTACTTTATCCTTTGTTTTGGTGAACAAGGGAGAAAAAGTAAGGCAAATGTGTATAGCTAGTTGGAGTAGTAATTTAGGTTCATGATGGAAGAACACTGAGAAACCAACAAGCATAATTTTTTCATGAGTATCTTCTACAAGGGTCCTTTGGACTTCTCATTAAATGTTGCTTCCGGAAGATATGCTGAAACCTCAAAGTGCTTTTCTCTACTAAAAATGAAGGATTTTGCTGCCTGTCATAAATAATTTTGTTGCAACATTTCATTTAGTAAACAAGTAAAATGTGGCTCCTTGCTATCATTTAGTGAGGTAATGGTAGCTATTAAAGATGAAGACACCTTGTAATTTGAATTGCTTCCAGCTGAACAGTCATCATCTGGACATGCTATGCAAATGCTACTCCTCTTCCTGAACCACTCTGCATTTAACACCATTAGTTTTACCTCTCAGATTTTGACACTGAAACCAAAACAAACAAAAAATAAAGCTTTCAAATAAAAATTATGCAATTAAACTACAAATAAGTTATTCTGCCTAACCAAATAAAATAATAGTTTTTCATTATGGTTCATATTTGCCTGTACTTCTGTAAATTCCAAGGCAAATGTAATCTTTTAAGGTAGAAAGAAATGTCTTTCATACTACAAGAAATTATAATAAATCATAAAAAATTATTCAATTTATCAAACATACTGATTGGTTACAAGCATGGGCTTTGGAGTATTATGGTCTCAGACTTGCCTCCTCGTCCTATTACATTTTCTATGACCCTAGACAAAGTACTGGATCTCATTAGCCTCAGTTCCTCCTATGTAAGATGGGAAGAACAGTAGCTAATTCATTAAGTAATTATGAAGTTTAAGGAAAATAATAGTCTTTTTTTTTTAAAGATTTTGTTTATTTTTATTTATTTGACAGAGAGAGAGAAACAGCATGAGAGGGGATAGGGTCAGAGGGAGAAGCAGGCTCCCCGCTGAGCCGGGAGCCAGATGTGGGACTCGATCCCTGGACTCCGGGATCATGACCTGCGCCGAAGGCAGTCGCTTAACCAACTGAGCCACCCAGGCGCCCAGGAAAATAATAGTCTTAAAACACTCATCATAAAAAAAAAAACACTCATCATAGTGCCTGGAACAGACTAAGCACAAAAAAAGTGATTACCTATTAGTATTATAATGTATACTATTCATGGTATCAAAAATCAAGTAAGGGAAGATCATTGTAAACTTTGAAAGTTCAGGCTTAGCAAAACCCCCTATCCTAAGAAACTTTGAGGAAAAAGACACAAGAAATGGTTTGATAGCACGTATAGCAGAAAAATTCCTTGTTCAGCATTGTGTTCTTATTTTACATATTTTAGGAAAGAAATAATTGTGCCTTGCAATTATATCAAAACTGCTCTATTTGTTCAAAACTGCTTTTAAAATGTCAAACCTACAAAAGCAAGCAGAAACTAGAAAGACAACGGCCCATTATAGAAGAGAAGCAAAATAAGAGAAATCCACATTTGACTGGATTCTTCTCTTAAGGACACTCCCTGTTTGTTCTGTGCATGGATGTTTGCACTCAAGGAGAAAGTAATAGTCTTACTTTGCTGAGGAGTGATAGGTCAAAGTTCAGGGTTAATTGAAAGAAAAATCCTAGACATGAGGAAACCACAGAGGGGTCAGCCTTACACTCTGCATAAAAATCCTTGTTAAATATTTGGATGAGTTCTAAATTTTAGAGTGTAACTTGAGATTTCAAGGACTCAAATGGGAAGACTAACATTGTTTAGCATGGATTTCAGTAGGTTGTCTACTTCTGGGAAGATGAGTTTGGAGTTCAAGTCCAACCACCTGAAAAGAGATTAGCTTTCCATCAAAACTCAAGAAGTATGTCAGCTTTACAAATAATGACTATATCCCAAAACTATGGGCTATATCCTTGGGTTAAAAATAAAATAAAATAAAATAAAAACCACCCTAACAAAGCCTAAACAAATCCTCCATAAGATATAAGTGATTTGCCAGTGATTTAAATGCCTTTTAAAATTCAACACTGTTCAAAGCAAAAGAACAGAATCAACTGTGCACAACATATTACCAATAATGTTTAGTATTAGGTATGCAAAGAAGCAGGCAACATTGACCCATAATCAAAACAAAGTATCAACAGAGGCACAGCCACAAACAACCCAAATGTCAGAATAAGTAAACAAGAGGGGAGCCTGGGTGGCTCAGTCAGTTCGGCATCCAACTCTTGGTTTCAGCTCAGGTCATGATCTCAGGGTCATGGGATAAAGCCCCCATGGGGCTCCATACTCCGTGTGGAGTCTGTTTCAGATTCTCTCGCTCTCCCTCCCCCTCTGTCCCTCTCCCCATTCTCTCGCTCTCAAAATAAAATCCTTAAAAAAAAAATTAGTAAATAAGAACTATATATTATAACTATGTTAAGGAAATTGTAGGACAAGATGGATGTAATGACCAAAGTTATGAGGAACTTCAAGAGAGAATTTTCAACTCTAACCAAAAAAAAACTGGAATTCTGGAACTGAAAAATACAATATATACAATCAAAAATTTATTGGTTTAATAGTGGATTGAACTCTGCAAAAGCAAGGAACTGTGAATGTAAAGACAAATCAGTAATACAGAGAAAAACAGTAAAAATAAACAATGAATCAATGAACTATAAGACTATTAAGCTGTATAACACAAGTGCCATTGGAGTCCCAGAGGGAGAAAAAGGCAGAATAGTATCTGACGAAATAATAACCAAGTTTTTCCAAGTTTAAAAGAAAGAACCCACAGACTCAATAAGCTCATAAATCCCAGGCAAAATAGTTTTTTTTTAAAATCTACTTCTTATGTGATAACAGAAAGAATAAGTACTTAAATGATCATCAAACTACTGAAAAATAAAGGTAAAAAAGAGTAATCTTAAAAGCCAAAGGAAAAAAATACATTATATAAACAGAAACATTGATAAGAATAGCAAGTAACTTCTAGTAAAATAATAATAATAACTGAAGCCAGAAAATAATGGAACAACATTTTTAAAGGTCTGAAATGGAGAAGAAAAACATAGCTGTCAATATAGGATTCTGTATCTGGTGAAATGTCTTTCAAAAAATAAACACAAAATAAAGTCTTTTTATATACATAAAATTTGACGAAGTTTGTTGCCAGCAGATCTAAGAAATGCTAAAAGAAGTTCCTCAGGCTAAACAGAAATGATGCCTAGTGGAAATTCAAGCAGTGAGTAAAAATGGTAAATATGTGGGTAAACATAAAAGGTAACTTTTTCTCTTCTTAATTTCTTAAAAGACAATATACTATTTAAATATTAAATATTCTGGGGAGCCTGGGTGGCTCAGTCAGTTAAGCATCTGCCTTTGGCTCAGGTCATGATCCCAGGGTCCAGGGATGGAGCCCCACATTGGGCTCCCTGCTCAGCGGGAAGCCTGCTTCTCCCTCTGCCTCTGCTATTCCCCTTGCTTGTGCTCTCTCTCTGTCAAATAAATAAATAAAATCTTAAATGAATGAATGAATAAATAATAAATAAATAATACTCTGCTTACAGTATAGAAAGCTGTGAGACAACATTACTCCCATACTAATAGAAGAAGAAAAAAAAAAACCAGATAATCTACAAAAATTTTCTTGAACCCATCAGAGACCTCAGTAACAAGGCAACCAACTGAACTGAATTTCAAAGTGTGACAAGTCTCTTCGAAAGAGATGAACTATTTCATCTTTGGCAGAGCACAAAAGGAAGAGGCAGGTGCCAAAAAAGTAGGCAAGAATAAATCAGCTAACACTTTAACAAATTCCTACAGGCCAAATGTGGGCATGTAACAGTTTAGAATAATTTAGAGCCTTAGACAGAAGGTTGTTCATACTCACAAACTCTTTTTCATGGGCCTCTACTAGGTAGTCATAAGAGAGATTCTAGGCAGGGCAGGAGACCAGGGAGCATCACACGCATCAAAGGAGACATTCTGTGGGTGGTGGTCAGTCACCACTGAGGCACCAGCACAAAACACTGCTGCTTCCATCCTCCTACATGAGCCAAAACCTGAAGACACTGGGTAAGAGGTAGCAAAAACTCTTGTCACCACAGCCCAGGCACAAATCATTGCTTCTAAGCAGTTGAGGAATTCTTATCTCCCACCCCAAAGAATGAAGCAAAAATTGAATGCTTCTAGAAGAAGGATAGAAGCAAAAGCTATTTCTATGGAAGGGGCAGAATATCTCCTGAGTCTAGTATCCTGTGCTGATCCAAGGGTTTGCTTCCACTGGGAAAGAGGAGGAAAACTCTATCCTGCCCAAGACCCCTCCCCACAAAGATATAATACATAGTTTGGCTGCCAATGTAAGGAGGCAAAGCAATGCTCAGAAGTCCCCATTCTTAAGATCCAGAGACTTTCTGTCTAAGACTGCCTAAGACTGAAGCTGTACAGGAAGACCAAGTACAAGGACTGTTCAAATCCCAGGGTTGAGGAAGAACACTGAGATAAACTATGTGCTACCTCAGCTTCCATAATAAGCACAAGATAATGACAGGCCACCACTGAAGAATCTTAAGCCTAAGATGTAATAAGGATAATGATAACAACAACAAAACTTAAAACCAGGGCAACTACTAATTATATTGACTAAACTCCCACAATAATAAACTGGCAGAAAAAATATGCACATTCTAAAGCATCAATATTACTTCTCTCAGCCTCTACTGTTCTTCACACAATGGCTGCTATTCAGTGGAAAATTATAAGAGTTCATCAGTGTTCTCCAGAGAAATAGAAACAATAGGACATGTGTGGGTATTTATAGAAAGAGATTTGTTCTAAAGAATTAGTTCACATGATTATGGAGGTTGGTGTGTACAAAATCTGCAGGGCAGCCCAGCAGCCTGGAGACCATGAAAGAGCTGATGCTACAGTTCAAATCTGAAGGCCATCAGGCTGAAGACTCAAAGATGAGTCGATGTCACAGTTCAAGTCTGAAGGCTGTCTACTGGCAGAACTCCCTCTTGCTCAAGAAAGGTCAGTCTTTATTCTATTGAAGGCTTCAACTAACTGGACAAAGCCCACCACATTGTGGAGAGCAATCTGCTTACCCAAAGCCCACAGATTTAATTTCAAGTTAGTTAACCTACAGTGCAGCACTGGTTTCAGGAGCAGAATCCTGAATTCATCACCCACATACAATACCCTGTGCTCATCCCAACAAGTGCCTTCCTTAATGCTCATCACCCATTTGGCCCATTCCCCCACCCACCGCCCCTCCAGCAACCCTCAGTTTGTTCTCTGTATTTAAGAGTTTCTTATGGTTTGTCTCCCTCTCTGTTTTTATCTTATTTTATTTTTCCTTCCCCTCCCCTATGTTCATCTATTTTGATTCTTAAATTCCACATGAGTGAAATCATATGATATTTGTCTTTCTCTGACTTAGTTTAGCATAATATATTCTAGTTCCATCCACATTGCTGCAAATGGCAAGATTTCATTCTTTTTGACTGTCAAGTAATATTCCACATATATATGAGTACTATGATGTTAAGAATCAGAATTTGCTTTTTAGTAAAAGAAAAAAATAATAATAAGCACTAACAAGAGATAAAACAATCAACAGAACCAGAGGACAAAAAGCAAATTATTAACATCATAAATTTAAAAAATGACATCACTACAGATTCTGAAGACATCAAGATGATAAGGAAATATTATGAACTTTATGTCTATAATTTTGATAATAACATAGGGAGGTACTAAGTCACATAGCAATCATGAAGATGTATACTTCCCTTATGGTAATGGGGAGGAGGATGTTGTATAATTGTTAACAATAGAATCTGGATATCCAGGAATCCCACTTCTTTTAAAAACACCATGACAAATGAATATGTATATATGAAGGTTACAACATTATTTTTAATTGTAAAAACATTAGAAACCACCTGAATATTCATAATAGAGGAATGGGTGAATATATTTTAGCACAACCTTACGATGCAATATTTTGCAAATTAAAAAAAAAAATAGTTCTATAGCTATTTACCTGATATATTAAGTTAGAAAAATGTAAAAAAGAATAAACTGTTTTGTGTATGTACATGTTTTTATGAGCATGAAGAAAGATGTTGAAAAATACACTCTATTAATACCAATTACCTCAAGGGGTAATAATGATAGGAGTGCTTTGGTAGAAGATGATAATGAGTATGTTCCTTATATGTGTTTAGATGTTTTATTTTTTAAAAGCACACATTACTTTTGTAATTAATTTTAAGATGAATTTTTAAAATAACACTGTGTAAGTCTTCCAAGAAAAAAAAGTAAAATATATGAGCTTTTCAGAAAAATTAATTCTAAAAAAAAAAGCTTGGGAAATAAAGATCTAAATATTCCACTATTGGAAAAGGGGTTAAATCATCAAATTGCAGCATGACTGGAAAAGAATGTTTTATTTACACTGTATAAATGCAGTCCAAAGCTACAGTGAAAAACATACAAGGCCACCAAAACTGGAGAAAAGGTAGAGAGGTGCTTGCATTTTTGAGACACTGAGTACAGACAAGGCTGAAGAGAAGATGGGCTTCAAGATATAACTGGAAAAAGTCATACCTTAACTGTCAAATCTCTGGCCAAGAGGAATCTAAAAAAGTCAAACTCACAGAAACATAGAGTAAAATGGTGGTTGCCAGAGGCTAGGGAGTGGGAGAAATGAGATGTTGGTCAAAGTTATAAAATGAATAGTTCTGGGGATTGAATGCACAATATGGTAACTATAGTTAACAATACTGTATTAGATTCTCGAAAGTTGCTAAGAGAGATCATAAATGTTCTTACTCGCCCCCAAAAAAGATAATTATGTAACATGATAGAGATGTTAACTAATCTTATTGTGGTAATCATTTCATAATAGACCCATGTATCAAATTACCATGTTGTACATCTTAAACTTATATGATGTTACATGTCAATTATATCTCAATAAAACTGGGGACAGGGAAGCAAAGAACAAATGAAGGCATTCTGAAGGGCAAGAGTTACTTTCAGTATGATCCAGCAAAAGTTAACACTGAAATTATTGAAGAGTAACACTGCCAGAGACTTGTATAGACACCTAGAAAAGCAGAGATGAAAGAGAAATTCTCTGAATTCTTGATTTCCAATCCCACATTCTAGTTCATTCTTGAGTCCCAGCTTTCTGTTTTTGGATAATAGAGGATACTATGTATCCTTTTAATAAATTCTCCTTTTTGCTTAAGCTATTTCCAGTGGTTTCCTATTTCTTGCAAACTGTATTGTTTTGCATACTTTTTTCTCCTGAGACTTGAGATTTTGCCTATCCATATTATAATCATCTTCTTAACCTAGTGATATCTCAAGTTTGCACAAGAAACCTCTTAAGACATTTCCATCATCCTAATCATGAATTCGTCACATACTCAAACCTAGCATTGAAAAAAGGTCCTTTAAATATGAAATAACAATAAGGAACAGAACAGTTGATATCATGACAATGTTAATGTCAACTTTTAAACTTTATTTTCATATAAATCTTATCTCAGCTAATTTGAATTAGAAAGGCTTAATCTTCTGAAAACTATAACAATCTTAAATCTTTCAATTCCCAGTCCAACAACTGTTAATTATCAGTGTGACGGTCAAACAGCAAGGTGATTTAAAATAATATTTTCTTCTACAATACTATATACATAGTATGGTTGGCTATGTTTGGGAGCACTGTGACTACACATTTTCCAAAATAATTAACTCAACAAAAAATACTTGGACACTTATGATGTGCCTAGTTTTGTACTACATTAGGAATAATAAAATTTAAAAGATAGATACTTGCCTTTGAAGAACTTATATAACATTTAGTGAAATACAGAAAAACAGAAATATATACATTAGCTAATTCATTATTCCTTACTTAAAGGCAAATGAGCTTTGAAATGGTATATTAATTTCTCCCACTTTGTTCTCAGTTGGTGGCACTAAGGTCTCCTCTTCTATATATCTGTCAATCCATTATATTTTATAACACTATATTGAAATAATCCATGTGAAACTTTTCCTCATAAACTATAAACACTTCTACACCAATATATCTTCATCTTGCTTACATTATGAGTATGCAATAGACCCTGAGTAAATGCTCGCTGAAGTGGAATAAAATTGATGCTGCTTATACTAACCCAAATTACGAAAAGAGGACTCCAGGAAGAGTAGTGAACAGTTGACATGTTTCTCTATTGCCCCTGCATGCTCGGAATACCCTTCCTATGTCTGAGGAATTTCCCACCATTTAAGCCCTGCCTTGCCATGGTAGAAAATCTCCCACATGGCTTTGGGCATTGTTCCTGGACACTTAGCCTTGAATCTGGTTCTTCAGATCTCCCATGGTCCTATAAGCTCCCATTACCCTATCAAACACCTTTTATATTTAATTCACTCAGACTCCCTTTCAGTTGCTTGCAGTTAAGAACATTAATTGATGTGGTTAGTTTAAACAAAAGAAAGCAATTCTACGTGTCACTGATAGATTAAAAATTGATACTTTTCTGCATATGTGAGAAACGGGTAATCCTAGTTAACAGAAAGACAACACTGAGAAGAAACTCACTTCGTAGGGAATGGACCAGGATAAGTTAGAACCAACACTCAAAGCTCCATTCCCTGAAATTCTGAGTCCTGGGAAGATCAGACAAATCAATGTGAAGAAATCAGCCTTCCAATCACTCCAGGCTCATGCAGGGAAAAACTTTATGGCTTATTTTTCTTATTTCAACCACTATTCCCAAAATGTGCTTATACACAGGAACTCAATAGCAAAATTATGCAAGGACAGAAACAATAACATTTCTGAGGATCTATGAAGCCAAACATATCCTATGTGTGCTGGGTTTTTATTTAAATAATGTGGTGCACGTTTTGTTTTCTCAGCTGCAGTCTATTGTAATGGAGTAATTTGACTTTGTTTATAAGTGATTCTAAAGACCACTGGAGTGAATCCACCAGCCCTTGCCAATGATGAGGGACTATAATCTTCTGACCAGTGGTTTCTCAAGTCTAGTTGCACAGTGGTATATGCTGGGGGAGATTTTAAAAGCACTCAAGCCTAAGTCTCAGTACCAAAGATTCCAACTTCACTGTTCAGGGGTGTGACCTGTGTATCAGGATTGTTCTATTTTCCCAGGTGTTTCTAATGTGAGCCAATGTTCAGAACCACAGTTCTAGACCCTGGCTACTCCACAGACCAACAGCTTGTGGCCCTATTTTTTAATTTGCTGCTTATAGTAAAATGTGAGAAGAGAGAGACAAATTGATGGAACAGTTAAACTGTAAGGAACAAGGACTTGATGATTTGGGGAAGTCTCAGCCTGTCCTGATGATGAAATCTACTAAAATAAAGACCTTGTTTCTGAAAGTGTAGCACAGAAAAAGAGCTAAGTGTATGGCTGAGTATGTGGCCTTTGCTCAAATCTTAGAAAGATCAAAAGGTCAAGATATTAAGTGACATTACTTCATACACCTTCTCAATCAAATCAGAGAGCTTCTAGGAAGCTTAAAGGGTGCTATGACCCTCAGCCATTTCAAAAGAAGCCAAACATAGAGAAGGGATTATCTCAAAATAATTTGTGGACTTGAGATCTGTCTAATGGGATGAATTACTAACACCACAGAAGACTCACAAGATTCTTGAGAAACACTGCCAGCATAGATTGAAAGGGAAAAGAGATTACAAAATGAAAGAAGACTGTTAGAGCCCTGAAATCCTACTGGCAGAAAGTGGGTCAAGGGCCCAGAGAATGGAACTGAGAGCTCAGGGGAAGAGCCGAAAGCCACAGAGAATTATTCCCACACTTTGAAACCTAAAGGAGTCTGCCTAAATGAATTTCAAAACTTCTTTGAACAAGTGACTCCCTTTTGTTTTCTTTTTCTCCCCATTTTGAGCCATAATGTCTGTAACTCTTGCCTTCTTGATGCCTCACCATTTTATTTAGATTAAATGTTTATTTAGTATTGCAGATCCACAGATGATAAGAATTATGCCCAGGAGCCTCATCTGTACTAATTTAGATGCTTTAAATGATATGACTTTGAATTTTGAGATGATGTTGTATTGGAATGAGACTTATGAGGAGCTTGAATTTGATTAATGTATTTTACACATGGAACAGTTATAAATCTTCATGGGGCCAGAGGGGGGACTGGGATAGATAGAACTATATGGTCTTCCAGAGACATCCTGCCCTAATCCCCAGAATGTGAGTAATGACGATGTATCATTCCCATGATTACACAATCCTGTATAGAACAGTTGACTTTAAGATAGGGGATCACACAAGCCTGAAATGTAATCTAATCTAATCACAAAAGAACTTTTCTAGCCAGTGGCAGAAGGGCAAGTCAAGAGAAGGATTCGACATGTCACTGTTGACTTTAAAGATGAAATGTTCATGAGCCAAGAAATGCAAATAACCTCTGGAAGCTGAGAACCACCTCCAGCCAGCAGCCAGCAAGGTAACAGGGACCTCAGTCCTACTACCACAAGGAACAGAATGTTAACACATTCTGTTAACAGCTTGACTGATCCTGGAAGCAGACTGCTTCCCCTTCAGAGTCACCAGATGAAAGCCTCGGCTAATTTGCCCCCTTAATTTCAGTCTTGTGAGAGTACAGTACCCAGCTGAGCTCACATTTTTGCCTTCAATAACTGTGAAATAATAAATGTTTTAAAGCTCTACGTTTGTGGTAAATTGCTACACAGCAATAGAAAATGAGTATGTTGGAAAAAACAAAAACCTTTGCAAAGACTTTGTCCTCTTTTAAAGTACCGTCAAAAACCATCTTGCTATAGGAATGCTATTATTTTAATGAAGTAACAGATGTATTTTCTGTGATTACAGGAATAATTTGTATTGGAATTGGAAATAATTTGTATGTGGATTTAGAAATGAAGTGAGAAATGAATCTTAATGAATTCCTCTTCACATTGAAACTTTACATATAAAAACACAAACTGAAAAGGAATGAACAGGGTTAATGAAAAAGAGATTCTGATTCTTAAAGCTTTCTTAATTAATTTAACAAATGTTTTTTGAGCATCTACCATGGACCTGACTCTTTATGTGCCTTAGCAATGTAAAATAGACCAGACATAACTGCTATCCTCAAGAAGCCCTTGAACGATAATCCTAATAATAATGACCAGCACTTACTGAACACAGTTTAGGTGCCAGGTGTACTAAGATTTCATCTGTATTCCCCTGTCAACAAACAAGTAAGTCCACGATAAAGGTCAAGTTAGAAGAACATACTAGGCAACACTTATAATACAAAAGAAATTAACAAACATTGCTCATGAAGAAGACTGAGAAGTTTAAGGTGTTAAAGACTAAAGACTCACAAGACAAGGCAAAGATGAGCATTCAAAGCAGAGAAAATAGTGTATATTAAGTCTTGAGGGATTGAAACAGTGAGGTTTATTTGGGAAAGTTATAGGCACACTAGTTGAGCATGAGAAAAGAAGGCAACATTGGAGAGACAGGCGGAAGTCAGTTAATGGAAGAACCTGTATGTTTAGCTAAGAACGATAGACTTGTGCTAACTGTCCCAAAAATACTGTCACTTTGGTTGTAAGAATAGACTCTTTTCTCTTTGCCACCTACTTCCTCGTTCTTATATTCAAGAAGGCTGACCTTGAAGAAAATACATAACAAAAAAATAGGTTATTTTTTAAACCCTAGTGAAAAACTACTCTGTGAGTTTCACCTGGTCTCACCCACTTATTTTAACCACTGGTAATAGTGAGAACCAGAGATGTGACACTATCTGCTTAAGTCCCATGACTAGAAAGATGCTTATTAAGAGTCTGTGCTCGACTATTCTGACTCACACTCCAGGAATCTTTCCACTACGCCTTAAGTTATTTTTGTAATTTTCACTTAACAATGTTTGAAAACTAAAGAAGTTTTTGTCTTTCAAAGATCTGGAATATTAGTTTAAAAATAAGTACATCATGAGAGACTCTGGACTCCAGGAAATATACTGAGGGTTAGAGAGGAGAGGAGGGTGGGGAGGATGCGGTAGCCGGGTGATGGGTATTGAGGAGGGCACGTGTTGTGATGAGCACTGGATGTTACACACAACTAATGAATCATTGAACGCTATATCAAAAACTAATGATGTACTATATGTTGGCTAACTGAACATAATAAAAAAAGTAAATCTTTTGAGGCAAATTCTCCGAGTGAGTTGTACAGTTTTATAAGTCTAATATAATGCATATAACTAAAGTAGTTGGCTCTCAATTACTCAAAAGATGGAAGAAATAAAACAGATGAGAAAGGAGAGTATGAAAAACACTAATCTCAGTCTTTGAAATGCAAGCCTTTTGGTTGGCAATAACCTAGCCATCCCAGAGTCCTCTAGACAGCCAGAGTACCTTAAGGTCCTGGACTGTGCAAAGATGACTGGCATTAATCTTCCTCACAAAAATCTTAGAAAATTTTATTCTCCTCATAATAAGAACATCATGCTCAGGAACACCATGGAAGCAGATTGGACTCTTCTTAAGCCTGACATAGCAGAAAACTGGCATTCAGATTTTCATAGATGAGTGACCACAATTATAATCTCTTCTGTAACTCTTTTTCATCTACACACACACACCCTTTCCCATTATTATATTAATTCACATTCATAGTTATAATCTATATTCTTTGACAAATGGGTCTTCCAGTGCTTCCTTTTTGGTTTTCCTATCTTTTTAAAAAATATATCATTTACTAAAACAAATCAGTCATAGTCTTGAACCACTCCAGATTCTGTAGTACCCTCCCCAATAATAACGTCAACCTTAGAAGATAAAAATCCAATACCCAGTATCCTCACATCAAAATTCTCAGGCGCTCAGGTTTTGTATCAAGAAAAAAAGTATGCATTTTTTTCACTTTCCTGTATCTATCACAATAGTTATAACCAGACAGAAGACAGAGAAGGCCAACAAGTTATCTTCATAAGAGAAGTTTTTCTCACCCCCAAAGCTATCTAAGTGAAGAAAGATATTGATTATTTAAACAAGACTTTTTTAAGACCAGGGAAGTTTACTTCTTTATTCAGGTAATTCTTGGGTTTAGAAAAAGAGAAAGAGGGTGAAAAAAATAACTCCATGGCAATAAATTCAAAATTGTGAACAAAATGCTTTATAAAACTTAAACAGATGTAGCTATCAAAGAAGTTGAATATATCCAATGTGGGCAATTATATTAGTGTTCAAAATATTTGCAGCCTCTCTTTATGATACTCTATCCCTAAAGGAGGATTGTATATTCCCAGTCTGTTTAAATCAGGTATGGCCATTAGACTTCCTGTGGTCAAAGAAATGGAAGCAGATGTGTCCCCTCCTCCAGAAAGAAACTTTAGGAGCCATGACACTGTTCACCATGAACTCTTTCCTTCAGCCATGTAAATGGTAGTGTCATAGAGGCAGAGGTTAGGTAAAAAGAGCCATGACTGACCCATAAGGGAAAAGAAGTATGAAGGTATGAGCCACATATAAACCTTTCTGTGAAAGCCACTGAAGTGTTAAGGTCATTTATTATTACAGCCTAACCTGGCCTATCTGAAAATAAGAGTAAATTTCCCATTTACCCAAAGCAAAAATATCACTAAATAATCAACATTAGAAGTATGTTCCCTGGGATAAAGCTAAGAATGCCCACTCTCAACAATACGATATAATATTGTATCAGAGGTCCTAGCTAGCTCTGTAAGACAAGAGTAAAAAGATGAGAGACAGAGAGAGAGATAAGTAGATACAGACAGACAGATATGAAAGAATAAAATAAAAGTGCCATTTTCCCAAGAGAACTGACAGCCAAATAAGTAATCAGAGGCTTCAGCAATGTTGCTAGATGAATGGTTAGTGTAACAACCAATGCAGAAAAATCAATTGCGTTTCCATATACAAACAGCCAAAAAAGTGAAATTTTTTTAAAGTTTCCATTTATAACAGCAATAAGATACCAATTAGATAAATCTAACAAAAGATGTCACAAAGAAATGATAAAATCTTACTGGAAAACATTGAAGAAGACCTAAGTAAATGAAAATCTACACCCCAAATTAATCTATTAAATCATTCAGTTACATTCAAACTCACAGAAGTTCACTTCATTGAAGTTAAGAAAACTTATGTATAAGAGTGAGCAAAGACCCAAGAATACTAAATATAATATTGGAGAAAAATAGTAAGAGTCAAGATAAATAAATAGAATACTGACGAAAAATAATAAGGTATGGAGAATCACCCTACTGATATCTTGGCTAACTATAAAGTAAAAGCAGTTGAGACAATGTGGTATTGGCAGAGGAATTTAAGAAAAACAGGTCAGAAAGACATACTAGAAACAGGGCCATGCACATATGTGGACTGGACATGATGAAAATGAGATTATTATGTATAAGAAAATATGTTTAGGTATTCACGATTAGAAGAATAAACTGCTGGGGGAAAAACTGATAAATTGACTATATTAAAATTTTAAACTAATGTACATCAAAAGACGCTATGAAAGAAAGTGAGAGGGAGGGAGAGAAGAAGAGAAGGAGGAAGCCATGGAAAGGATATTTGCACTGCAAATAACCAGCAGAAAATTAGTAGACAAAGTACATAATCATGTATAATCAATAAAAAAGTACAACTCAATAAAAATGAGCAAAGAATTTTTAAAAAGTAAGTTCCTAGAAAAGAAAAACAGAATGGCCAATAAACATATTAAATTATGATAAAGCATTAGTAATTAGAATTAAATAAGATACAATTTCATACCCCACAAATTGGCGAAAGTTTAAAAACCTGACAGTATGAAGTAATGGGAGATCTCAGGTATGGCTCAGAGGGTAAAACGGTACATTCACTCTGGAGAACAATTTGATCTCATCTAGTGAGGTGAAGATGTGCATTCCGTGTGACCTGGAAATTCCACTCCTAAGTATGTACCTCAGAAAAACTTTCCCACAGACAACTGTGAGACATGCATAAGAGAGGTCACTGCACTAATGCTAATGTTGATGAATTATCTATAACATGGGGATAAAATGTAATACTTACCTCATGGGGTGCTTGTAAGAAATAAATGAGTTAGGACTTGTAAATTCTTAGACCAGTACCTGCAATAACGTAAATGCTTAGTAAGTGTTATCTGTTGTTAATCCATTTCTGGGGCTCCCCTTACATTATTTTAATTCTCAGCACCTACTACACTATACTCAAAACTTGAGATATTTTCCTTGCAAGCTTTCTTCTCTCACAAAGCTGACCTCATTTAATGGGTTGTTCCCTAGGTCCCAGACAAGTTGGCTTGCCATTTAATAAGTCTGCAGCCAGGCCTGCTGTGATCTGGGTGGGACTTGCTCATCCTCTCAGGTCATGTTTATGCTAAACCTCTTCTCCGGAGGTGAGCTGGGCAACTATCCCATCTTACATTTTCTAGGGTGAGGTCTGCCAAAGTTCTTAAAAACAATTTTGATGTTTCAGATCAACAAATGATAAACTATGCCAGTGGACATTCAATTTTACCACTTAACAGGACTGTTAATTGTAAGGTTCTATTCTAAATAAATGTAAAAGGAAAAAGTAAGGGAAGGAAGGAAGGGAGGGAATAAGGGAGGAAAGGCAGGAGGGAAGGGAAATTGAAAGAGATTCCAAATATTTTTTAAAGAAGGAAAAACTATATATAATTAACAACACTGAGAAATGCTTTTGTCAACCGTATCCAAAATTTCAACCTGAGTAAATTTTGCATTCCACCCTTAACACTTTTATGATCTTTTCCCTCTTTGAGCAATTACTCCTACTCCCTCAGAATTATGTCTTTTGAAACTCTCAATCCTATAAACAAATCAATATTAAGGATTAATGGGTACTAACATGAAATGCGTCAGTCTTTCCAGATAGCATATTCACATTTCTTTTTTTTTTTTTAACATTTTATTTATTTATTTGAGAGACACCGCAATAGTGAGAGAGAGCACTAGGGGGAAGAAGGGGGAGAAGCAGACTCCCCACTGAGCAGGGAGCCCGATGCAGGACTGGATCCCAGGACCCTGGGATTATGACCTGAGCTGAAGGCGGACACTTAATCAACTGAGCCATCCAGGCACCCCATGCATATTCACATTTCTAAATACATACAATCCATTCACCAGAATTCTCTAAAAGCCAATTCCTCCAGTGTTACAAGTTTTAGTCATGATGGCCACTGAGTATGGGAGAAATGACTCATTTATAAGTAAGATTAGTTTGGCAAGACCCCTCTATCCCACCCCAGACCTGTTCCATGTTATAATCACCAGGGAAAGGGGGCATGAGCTAAATTTGAACATAACCAACATACATTCTTCTTAATGACCAATTTATTTATTTTAAAATATTTACAAAGCATTACAGTGTTTCACACAAGTATTAACCCACTTAGTTACAAATCGTTACTTGATTTTTATTTTACCCCTTATTTAACTATACCTTTTTTCAATTCTCACAGCTAAGACCTATTTCTGTTCCTTAGTCTTTCCCCCTTCCTCAAAACAGATGGAAAATAAAGGTCTGAGGGCAGGGTCCATGTCCTGGGGGGAAGAAGCTGGCAAGAGGTAGGCTAATAGCAGTAAATTAGGAAACAATCTAAGATTCAGTGAGGTTATAACACAGATGTCCAAAATGAACCAAACCTCCCAACACACAAAGATGCTTTCTCTGGAGTTCTTTTGCTAAAACATTGAAAGATTGTATACCTTCCTTCTCTTAGAAGAAGCTGCTTGCTGAAAGAATCTGTGTGCATATTTTGTGATGGGTCTATACATGTATGGGGACAATCATTTGATACCAGTTCGATGATCTCAAGTGATATACTATCACAGTATGGCCATGAATGAGGAAGACTAAAAATCAACCCTTATTTAAGTTGTCAAACGGATGAAAGACCACATACAGAATTAATCAAATGCTATTTATTCAGAGCTTGGACTCATAAAAAAAAAGTCAGCTACTGTCAGTTTAGTCTGTTGGACTGAAAGAGCTTTGAAAGTAGAGTGGATTTTAGAGAGTGAAAGGAGAAAATCTTAAAGTCTTTGATTGGTCATTGTTCGTTTATGCGAGGATTTTCTATTACAGTGTGATCTGGGGAAGTGGGATGAGAAGACTTTCTGATTGGCTTTTGGCAGCCTTAGATTGGTGTGCTATCTACCGGTACACAAAGATTTCCAGGCTGGTTAGGGTCAAAATGAGCTTTCTTGTTTCAGTAAAAAATTATCTGGTCCTCCACTTTAGGCTTCAAGTTTTGAATAAGCAATTCATAAATGTAAGCTATTTTTCCAGTAAATTCACTTTTAATGATTTTTCATCTACCTTTATTGTCTCATACACCCCAATTACATAAGCATTTACAAAAATAGCGGTTCTTTCCATTGTTCAGAAACTCCTTATTCAGCACTTTATAGAAAGTTTGTGTGTAAAGTGTCATTAAAAATAAATGCACAATAAAACAACAGGGCAATAAAATAACTTGATTTAATTATATTATGAAGTAATAAGACAAGTGAAATGTTACGAAAAGCAGATATAGGTTTTTTTTTTCAGTCCAAATGCATGGCATTTGAAAAATAATAGTAAATTCAGAATCTGGATCTCTAATCTGAAGAGCTCTATTCTTTATCAAGTCCTTAATTTTTTGTTTCTTTGCTCTTGGAAACAAAGTTCCCTAAGAGGGGTTTTTTTTCTTTTTTATTTATCAACAAAGGACAAGTAAACAGCTTCTTTTTCTCCTGGTGAAATGGTATATTTGTAATTTTTTAAATTAGTGTTTCTTCCAACATGCCAGGATGGCCAGTAATCCTCCCTGCTAAGTATTATGAAGACTGTTGCAATTCCCCTTTCCTTTCTCTAGTTGAATCAAATACTCTAATCACTTCATTCTGCATTTGGGTCTTTATGCCCTTCAGCTGTGTCTCTTCCCAGGACCACTTTAAATCTTTTAAATTTATAGTTGTAAATGCTGACTCATTCCTGCCTTTCATCGTTAAGTCAACTCCTCCTAGACTCCTCAATTATCCACAGACTCTTACTTTCAACATTTCCCAACTGGATTGCACAAAAGTAGTTAAGTTGGTCCAGATTTGCTTGTTAATACTAACAAAGACATCCACTTAGTGAGTTTGTACCCCAGATGAGGCACTTTGCTAAGGACTCTCCATACACCTTTCCATCCAACCTTCCCAGTAATTCTATAAAGTAGAAATTACTACGGAAACTAAGACTTGGTGATTTCAGGAACTAAGAGCTTTCATTTAATCACATAGATAGTAACTGGGGAACCAGTATGTGGTCAATTTGATCCCAAAGTCTGTGTCCTGCCTTAAACATTCATCAAGTCATGCCTGAGAAAATCATTGTCGGCACCACAATTACCCGGCACCACAATTACCTGGAATACATAGTAAAAATACAGGCTCCGGGCCCAGCCCAGCCCTTTTGAATTAGTATCTCTGAGGAAAAGAACCAGAGATTTACATTTTCAACAAGCCCCCACATGAGCCTTAGGCACACTGAAGTTTGAAAATCATTGAACTGCAAAGCTCACATCTTATGTTTCGCTTTGTCTCCCTCACCAAGCACAGTATTTGGCTAATAAATGATACATGCTTGATGAACTAAAATCAGCTAAGCCTATCATAATGAAATGGTATTGATATAGTGCCTTTGGCTCTTTAGAAAAAGGTTCTATAAAAACACTAGGTGAGATTAGTATTTTTACATCAAAATGGAGTACTCCCAGCACTGGCATTGTGTCAGCTTAATGAGAGTCACTCATTTAGCACACACCATAGTAAGGCCTCATTCCATAGGTTCTGTTATGGGGAAAGTTGGTGGAAGGCTGACAGAATATCTCAAGACTATCAATGATTTAAAATGATGTAAGCCTCAAATTTTAAAAATTCTCTTGCTCGAGATATTCTGCTCTAGTTAATGATAATGGTTGCTTAAAACTAACTTCCATCATCCTATGGTAGTACTGACCACCCCTTCTGTAGTCTAATAATGTGATTGTTAAGAACATTTACTACGAATCATTATCTCAAGCAACCATCTGCTAGTGACATAATTAGTTATGTGCATAAATAAAATCACAGCTAGTCAGCAAGAGCCTTTGGCTTAGAGTAATGGGAAAACTGATGGCTGTAAAAGGTAAAATTTAAATATACATCTTTCTTATTGTGGGAAGGACATGAGAGTGTTGACTGTGGTATCAGGAGTCCGTGCCTCTGTTTCTCTTTAACCTTCTGCCTTATGGGAAACAGTACTAAGTCAATTGTTAAGATAATGGTAAAATCTTTTCTAGGTAATTAAGAATGCTAAAAAAAAATCAAACGAAATGAATTCTCAAAATTCCAGCTCTCTTTATTCACTCAGTATCCTGCTGGCTAGGTTTTGTAAGGGATGGGAAATTGGTAGATATACATATAGATAGAGGTAGAGATACACAGATACACACACACACTTCTCCACTGACCCTCTTTAGGATAGACAGGAAATGATAAAGAGAGCTACAGAAACTTTTGTATTCAGGATAGTGACCTCTGCGTAAAAAGCAGCCTGGGTATAAACAGGAATTACTCAATGACAACATGGAGTTCCCTTAGCCCCTCCTTTGGAGAAATCACAGTCTTAGTCCTCAAGTTAAGGCTCCTCCATTAGGCAGCCAAAAATTATCAGTATTACCCCTTCAAAGGAGTTTTTGCCTTTAGATGTTTTTCTGTGCCAATTAAGCTTCCAGTTCTGCTTGCTTGCACATGTAGGGATGGCAACACATTAAGCCCTCTTTCTCCTTACTTCCTTTTCACAAGCGTAATGTGTGAGAGAATGCCCCGTGATGATCATTTCTCATTCCAAACTATTATCCAAAATGCAATTCTATCTGGAACTGAAACTATCTTACTTTTCATCTCACATCTAATTGAGCACAATAATCATATAACTTAGTAAACTACTCTTGGGTAGTTAATACTGAATTAAAGGTTGAGTACCCCAGCGCACCTGAAGCCCTCTTAATAAGTGAAGACAATTATATTTATTTTGTTTAATTTTCACAACAGCTTCATACTCACAGAACTCCCTTAAGGTTACTGTGGATGTTTCCCTATTGTCCCTTTCCTTCCTACTTGAGTCATAGACCAGATGTGGTTCTTTTTTTTTTTTTTTTTAAAGATTTTTATTTATTTGACAGAGAGAGATACAGCGAGAGAGGGAACACAAGCAGGGGGAGTGGAGAGGCAGAGGCAGGCCTCCCGCCGAGCAGGGAGCCCGATGTGGGGCTCCATCCCAGGACCCTGAGATCATGACCTGAGCCGAAGGCAGACGCCCAACGACCGAGCCACCCAGGTGCCCCGACCAGATGTGGTTCTAAGAGTTCTTTTCCCCCATAACTTCCTCACAGAGGGCTCAGAGGCTGCAGGTAATTCTTGCCTACTCCTCTGGGCCTGACCATGATTTCCTCTTCTTGTGCTATAATCACTACCAGCTGCTTTGTGGATTTCTTTCCTTGTTTTAATAGCCAAGAGTCCTCTAGCTCCTAAGGTTTAACCAGAGTATTATTAGTCTTTTGTCCTTCGATGAAACACAATGAAGGTGCATCCATGTACTGAGAAAGAAGCAGTGAAGAAGTGTCTTGGGGCCAAACATTCCCAAAAATTGAGGGCAAACCACTGGACAAAGTTTCTTAAAATCCAAGATTTCAGGGCAAGTCCCATCAGATACATGCAACATAGTAGATACATAACAAAACATGTAATTAAGCAGTATAGTAAGAATAGAGAGATCAAAGGAATAGAAAAACCCCAAAACAAATCTCAGATACAACAGAAGAGACACCATAAATCATAGATAAGGAGATAAGGCTGAGACACTTGAGTTTTGGAAAATATTCAATTTAGATATTCAATAAGTATAAATTATACATGGATTAGAGTTATATTTAGTCAAATATACATACATAATCTAGAAGAGAGTTTTCTAAAATAAAAGCAATAAAAGTAGTAAAAAGAAAAGTTTGAAAATTTTGAATAACCCAAAAAATGCAAAAACTGAACAAAATCTGAACAAAATTTTTTTAAATATTTTGCAAATACAACAAAGGCTCATACTTATAAATAAGAAAAACACTAACACTCATTGATAAGTGAACAAAGATAATGGGTGGACAATGTGTAAAATTGCAAACGTATAGCAAACATTTGAAAAAACTGTTCAATTGCATTAATAAAGAAAAATGCAAAGTAAGTAAAATGGGATGCTACTTTAACCCACCAAATAAGAAAAAGAAAAGATGATATTTAATATTTATAAGAGCTTAATAATATGAGCATCCTCATACACTCCTGGTAAGACAACTGATAGAACTTATCTGAAGATATCTTGGCAATATATTTACATGTCTAATAATTTATCACAGGGGCGCCTGGGTAGTTCAGTCGTTAAGCATCTGCCTTCAGCTCAGGTCATGGTCTCAGGGTCCTGGGATCGAGCCCCGCATCAGGCTCCCTGCTCAGGGGGAAGCCTGCTTCTCCCTCTCCCACTCCCCCTGCTTTTGTTCCCTCTCTCGCTGTGTCTCTGTCAAATAAATAAATAAATCTTTTAAAAAAATAATAATTTATCATAAAAAGTAAATAAAATATAAGACCAATATTTATGTACAAAAATGTTCAATACAATATTATTTATAAAAATTTTAAACAATGAAAGTCTAACATTTGAAAATAAGTTATGATACATCTATAAGTGAAATAGTATATAACCAGTAAAATTATGCTTAAAAGACTTAAATGCTTATGTTATAATGAACATGAAGGAAAAAAATCACAAAATTCCTTGTAAAAAAAATTCTTAACTCTAATTTTAAAAAACCATTTTAACATTTTTAAAAGTTAAAAAGAAGCCAAAATGTTAACCAGCCACCCCTAGGCAGTGGGATCATGTGTGATTTATTTTTCCATTCTTTGTCCTGATTAGTACTTTCCACATTTTTCTTTTAAAAAAAAAATTAATACAGCATAAAAAGAAAAAAAAAAAAAAAAAAGAACAGCCACACACCAAATAAGGAAAAAGTTTGCTGTGATTTTTTTCAGAAGGTCAAGAATAATATAACCGAGAAAAAGTAAGGTACAATTTTTAGTATAGTTCGGTTCTAGAAATCCACCTTAATAGTGAAAGTTGTATAAAATACTTCAAACATATATACTTTCATATATAAAATGTAAAGATACACATCAAAAACCCTAGAGTTATTGACTATGTGGGGATGGGAGAAGATTAAATAGAGATAAAAGGGAATAAATACAAAAATAAACTATTCTCATAAAAGCATAAAACAGCTTCCTTCAATCATTAGCAAATATGTCCCAGGCTCGATTAAGTCAAACTAAATTGTAATTTTAAGAGTCTATGTATGTTTAGGTTTCATTGTTTATTTTTGAAAGGTTAATATCTACTTTTTAAAGTTAAGTTTATAAACATTACATAATGAAACAACAGCAATGCCATACTCCATTTACAGCATGAAAGCCTCCAGACTAGTTTTCTGCCACAAAATGTTCTTCTCCCTTTATTCCTATTGTTAATTATGAACCACAGTGGATCTGCTTATAAAACTCAGGATAATGGAGAGGCCCCTCAAAAAAATAACCAAAAACTCGTCTAAAATACCATCATTATTTTTATGTATAAGAGAACTTTAAAGTTCTACCAACCCTAAATGTGTATCTAATTGCCATTCCAGGTAAACCTGAAGGATATATGTACCTTAAGGATATAGCAGTGATTTCAGAATATTGCAGGTTAATTTGGTCTATATAGAGAGAATAGAAACAAAAATGAAAAGTAAGCATCATTTCATTTTAAGAGAAGCAGTTGTTTTTTATTCCTTTCTTCTTAGGTATAAGTACCTCACAAATGACCTCTACTCACAGAAGAATTAATAATGTCCATCTTGCAAGTTACAAAAGGTTCTTTCTAACAGTTTTGTTTGGCAATCAAATTTAATGTTACTCATTTGATGATAGGATAAATACATGATTACTAAAACATCCTCAAAATGGTTTAAAATTCATCAGACCTAAAAAAAATGTGTCCTAGAATTTATAATTCTCTATCTTTATTAATAATGCTTTTCACTCCCTAAGCCATCAAAACTCACTAGAAAAGATTTTCATGAGAAAACAGTCTCATAAAGATTATGCTATAAAGGGGCGCCTGGGTGGCTCAGTCGTTAAGCGTCTGCCTTCGGCTCAGGTCATGATCTCAGGGTCCTGGGATCGAGCCCCGCATTGGGCTCCCTGCTCTGCGGGAAGCCTGCTTCTCCCTCTCCCCCTCCCCCTCCTTGTGTTCCCTCTCTCGGTGTGTCTCTCTCTGTCAAATAAATAAATAAAATCTTTAAAAAAAAAAATTATGCTATAAAGAAGTACTAAGAGAAATTGGACATTCTGAATGCCATTCAGCCCACTGCCTGATTCTCATTCATTCCACACTTCATTTGGACTCGGATTTTTGTGCTAAACTTCCTAGTCTTTCCAAAAACATGTTTGACTATGTAAACTAAGAGTCTAAATCAGTGAACATTGAGCTACAGAGTTCGTAGGAATTTGTGTTATATACAAATTAGAAGAGTAGCTAATCATGTTTGACATTAGAACAATACAAAACAAAAGTTTAAAAATAAAGCAACAAACTATTTAGAAAGAGAATACCACTTATGGTAAGCATTAAACTTATCCAGAATAATTTATGCCAGGTAAGAAGTAAAGAATGTTGATTTTTTCCCCACAGGATAATGTGGTCTGGTTAATTTGCCGTACTTATGGAAAACACTAGCTTAGAGACTGTCTTAGATACTGGGTTTTGGTATCACATGATATTTTACTCTTATTTCCTCCATGAAAAAGACATATTCCTGGAATTTACATATATGTCCTTTTTTCCTTTGTACATTTAGCTTCAGCAAATCCCTTCTAAATGTAATCCCTTCTGAGTAAATCAGAAACTGAGAAAATATAATTTTTTAATCCTTTAGCTGCTCCCTGTCTATAGGATAAAATCCAAATTATTTTATTTTACCACCTAAGATCCTATACTCTACTTTCTTCTACTTTCCTACATATCTTTTCATTCATGTAAAAAGCTTCATTCATTAAACTGTCCATTCTGCTGAAGAGATTGTAGCAGCAGTCCAAGTGTAAAGCTGGTGGAATGAATGGCCAGAATAAAACAGAACAGACACTCGAAGGTTACTTTTAAGGCAGGGAACACTGAAATTTCTTCCTTGAGAAGTCCTAAGTTATAGAGACAAAGAATATGAAGGGAGAGGAGAAAGAAAACTAAAAAAATGATAATGCTATCTTGTACTAGTATTTGAATGCTTCAGTTTTATATATACTGTAATCCCCTTAGAGTGAGAACACTTTTTATAGCTTTTCTTTATATGCTCACGTTTTTCATAGTGATAGCTACCCAGTAGGCATTCAATTAGTACTTGCTGAATGAATGAACATCAATTGTCCTGATTGCCATTTTATTACTATCTCCTTTTGTTTAAAAAATTATTTATGAATGTTCATATTTATAAGACAACATTTTATTTGTGAAAACTTGAATGGAAAAAATTGAGAAGTCTGACATTTTCAAGTGTTAGAAAGCATAAGGGTCAACTATAACACATAAAATATGAAGAGACGGTAAATTGGAAAAACACCTGGGGAAAGTCCGGTATTACTGTGTAAAGCAGAACATGCGGATGTTCTAGGATACCCTAGAATTTCCAGTCCTAGAGAAATTCTTATGTATATACTAGAGAAATGCTTGTACATGTGCTCCAAAGGGCTCACAGCAGCAATGTTTGTAATAATAAAATAGGATTAGAAATAAACAAATGGTCATCTAAAAGAAAAGAGATTGTGACGTGTCACACGTGAAATAAAACAGTACAGATGAGCAAACTGTGACTGGCAACAACATAGGTCCCTCTTACACATATAATTAAGTGAACAAAGCAAGCATCAGAAGGCTACATACAGTATGACACAAATTTTATAGCTCAAGACAAGCAAAAATATTGTATTGTTTAGGCATACATACAATTTTTTTTTTTAATTTAAGGCAAGAGAATGATATATCTCTGTGTTGACTCTCAGGAGAGAGGGGAGAATCAAGAGGGCAGGAGAAAAAGCAAGCACCCAGTTTAAATGTAAAACATGGGTAACATTTTTTAATTCAATGACAGATTCCTTGGTGTGCATTATATCATTATACCTTAGAACTCATATACATATGTTACATATATTCTTGTAACATATCAGGTAACGTATTTTTAACTGACAATAAAGAGAAAATGTTCAAAAAATGGCAACCTGAAAAAAACTTTTTTAGAAAAAAAACTGGGTATAGTTATACATGAACATGACATGTAAGTCCTACCATAGAGAAAGGGCAATGGAAGAACTAATAGCAACATATGACAATGGGAGATTCAGAATTATAATGAATTTACTGGATTCATTACTTGTTTTTACTTCATTAACTTTTTGCCCCATCAAAGTACTCTAAACAATAAACTTAGTTTGTTCAACATATGGGAAGAATTAGACAGAAAATCTTTTATTTCACATTGTCATGCCCAGAACAATCTCTTTGTTTAACCAGAACACTGGCTTTGTCCTCAAATTTACCAGGGACAAGTAGGAGGAGAAAAGTTATGACAAACATAAATTCAACTGTTTCTGTTTAGTTTTTCTAAGTATTTTTGCAGCAATTTTTTCACCAAGAACTCTTCCAAAACTTTATGTTGTCTGATTGTGGTACGAAACTTTTACTCTTTGATTTAATATGAAGGTGATTAGAGATTACAATGTACCTAGAAAACCTTGACCCCATTATTTCTCATCTCCTTTCAAGAGATTTTTGCCACTATTGCATACTTAGCATACTACCCTAGCATACTACCATCGTACTTGCCAGTCTCTCTGAATCCACATGTCTCCTTCAGGAAGTCATTCTGTTGCAGAGGTAATGTTTTAATTATCAAGTCACATCAAAAGTAAAGCATGTCCCTGAATAACAACAGAACACTTCTAATGACAGTGATCCTTATATCTATGAATTTAAAATATTTACTTTTCTATTACAAGGTTAAGTTTTCGGTCCCCATGTTTTAGGGGCTATCTCTTAAATGTCTTTTATTCCTCAGAGTAAGAGATATGAGTGAATGACTGACCAACATTTTTTCCAATCATAGAAATCTATTGTGATTGCTAAAAATTAAAAGAAACCCAGAGAAATTCTGCTTAATTAGCGTCTCTAAATTTTTCATTTATTTACTGTAGGAGAGAAATTAATAAGAAGACAGCATAGAAATTTAGCAACTAGGAATTAACTAGAAATTCCTGGATCTCCTTAATGACTTGAAGAGTCCTGTTCCTTCCAATTCTTTATGCTCTGATCCCTTTATCTTCTCTTACTTTGGTTCATTCAAATTTACAGAAGCAAACTAAGAGGTATTAACTCCTTAAAACTAATAAATGCCAAGTCAATAAATATTTCCTGAATACGTTAGTAGATTAAAAACAAAAATCTGCAGCACATGCCCTAAAGAGCTTGAGAATCAGAAATCTTTTTAAGGAATCCTTCCATGCCATGAAGACTCCTTTATCCAGTCTATCTGACCAATGGTCATTTAGCCTCCAGTGATAGGAAATGCCTCACTGTCAAAGGAGGCCCATTCCATCAGTTGACAGCCTAGTTGGTTAGAAAATTCTTATACTAAACTACAATTTACAACTTTGTAGCTTGCCTACATTTGCTCTTTACCAGCCTATTATAATAACAAGCCTGTCCTCATGTTTACATAAGGATTTTAAAATAATGCCTATTTAAAATCTTCCCTTTTTCTTCTTTGTTCCACTAATAATGTTCCCCACAGGACACAGTTTTCATTTTTTCTTCAAGTTTCCAGTTTTTTCTCCTGCATAGTATTTTGTCACTCTGAGTCTAAAAACATGGTACCCAGAAGCATATGTAATATGTTAGGAATGAATCACCTTGTACTATAGACTCTATAGACTTCTATTACTGTAACCGGACAAAATGCTAGCTTTTCTATAATTCAATAATTATGCATTCAGCAAACATTTACCAAGTACCTACTAAGTGCTTGGTTTAGGCTAGGCCTTGGGGATTCAAAATCAAGCAGTCCCTGCCCTCATTTGGCTGCATTAAACTATTAGCTCATGGGAAGCATATAATCAGTTAAAATCCCAGCTCTCCTGCATTTGTGTTTCTCCAAGCAGATCACTAACTCTTGTCTACTGATGTGTAGAGAAACTGACCTTCAACACTGATGAAGTTCACTGTGACTTTAATCACAGCATTCCCTTTAGGAATGATAGTTTTAATTCTGGTTATCAAAACTGTATACTCTATCTGCTATTCCTTTAAAGGAGAGATTAGGGGGGAAAAAAAAAACTTGGATCTCTCATCTCCTAGGTGGCTTTTATAAAAATGAGTAACACAGTAAAGGACAGATACCTATGGTGAGCCTTTTACCTCTCTGCTCTCTGTAAATCATCATGCAACACACCTTAGATACAATGTTTTTAACCAGATAAGATTTTATCACTTTTTTTTTTTAAGATTTCATTTATTTATGAGAGAAAGCGCAGGGGGAGGAGCAGAAGGAGAAGGACAAGCAGACTCTGCGCTGAGCATGGAGCCCAACTCAGGGCTCAATCTCATGACCTTGAGATCATGACCTGAGCTGAAACCAAGAGACAGATGCTTAACCGACTGAGCCACCCGGGCACCCCAGAATTTATCAATTCTATCATTCACCTTACATTTGACCAATTGATTCACAAACAAAAATTAAGATATGTTGTGCACATATTCTCCTGATTTGCCATATTAGCAACTCTACTAAAAAAGGACATAAAATTTTTTATGCCATGTTCTTGGTGAACTCATTTTGAAGCCTTATGATGTCACAATTCTCCAAAATTCTCCAAAGTACTCACAATTTTTTTACTACTCCATTCTATACTTTTGCTAGAGACTGCGATTATCATTTGACGTCTATTCTTCTCAATACCCTTCTTTTCATCTTCTAAAAATTAAACAATCTACATTTTCTGTCACTTTTCATCTCCCACTCTTCCCCCTCCAAAGAAAATTCTGATTCTTATGGAAGCAGGAAGTCAATAATGGACTTAAGAGTGAGAGCAGCAATGACTGAGAGGAGGATCCTTTGCCTCCCAAACAGCAGTGACTTTCAAACTCCTTTCAGTTCCCTTTCAAATTCTTCAAGTGAAAACTTAGCAGTAGTCCATAACTGAAGCAGATACAACTGAAGCTTTTCAAGTTGAAGGAAGGAAATAGAGTCCCTCTCCTAGAACCTTGCTTCTCACATATTAATATGCATATGAATCTCACCTGAGGATCTTGCTAAACTCTAAGTCCGGGATCAGTAGGTCTGTGGTAGGGCCCAAGAATCTGCTCTCTACCAAGCTCCAGGTGATGCCCGTGCGCTGCCCCATGGAGCAGACTTTGTAGAGCAGGACCCTGGGCCATCTTCACTGTATTTCTAGGGTTCCCCCAAAGAATTATACTTTGTGGCTCTAGCATTTCCACCTGTTTTCTCATAGCTACATATCATCATCTCCCATTATGGTAAGAACAATTATGTATGCCCCCTCCCCAAAGATGTCTGTGTCCTAATCCCCGGAGCCTGTGAAATGTTACATTATATGGCAAAGACGAATTAAGTTTGCAGATGGATTAAGTTTGCTCATCAGTTGACCTTAAAATAGGGAGATTATCCAGGTGGATCTAATGTAATCACAAGATTTCTTAAAAATAGAAGCATAACTCAGAGTCAAAGATGTGACTCTTAAAGACTTGTTATGGAGATACCGTGTTGCTGGCTCTGAAGATGGAGGATGGAAGCCAGGATCTAAGGAATGTGAACAGTCTCTAGAAACTAAAAAAAGACAAGGAAACAGATTTTGCCCTAGAGCCTCCAGAAAGGAACGTAGCCCAGCTAACAACTTGATTTTAGCCCCATGACTTGTGCCAGACTTCTACCCTATAGAACTGCAAGATAATAATTTGTGTTGTTTTAAGCCCCCAAATTTGTGGTAATTTGTTACAGCAGCAATAGAAAATATACCCTCCTCACCATGTTTTTCACTGGATAACTAAAGAGCCACTCTAATGGCCTATATAATGACTTTCTCTTAAAAAAAAAAAAGAAAATATTTGAGTGAAGCTTTCTCCCTGAGTTGCTGCTTCATTTTCACGCTATGAGTTGTACAACTGCTCCAATGGGTCTCTTTATGTAGAAGTCCATGATTTCTGCATATGACAATATAGTATACATTACTAACTCTGCATCTGGATTTAAAAAGAAAACAAATTGTTAAAAAATATATATAACTAAATAAATAAAAAGAAAGCAATTGTTTTTGCTGGTGTTAGAACAAGATTTACTACTCAAACTGACTGCCTAGGGTCTAACTTTGAAGGTGACATTCTGTTTTTCAGTGTTCAAAAATGTGTCAGCATTACTGCTTTAGAAAAAAATAACTGAAAACCCATAAAATGATTTTTGTTACTACTTTTCTTCCTCATGGTATTTAAAGAGAGCTTTACCACATTTACCACCAAATGAGTTTAAATGTCAGCATAATAACTTTTCCATAATTCCAAATTAGTTAGAATTTTGGTTGGAACAAACCAGTACATGTACTGAAATTGAAAGCATCAGGAGTTAGGCCTCTTACATTAACAATCTTTAATTTCCCAGAAATTTTCGGGCAAGGGTGGGGAGGAAATGTCAATAAAATTAAAGCATTCTAGGACTGCATGTCTCTGAACAATTGAAGCTGAACCATGAAACAGTTCAACAAAGGAAATGACCTAAAAATAGATGCACGGCATTTGCATGGCAAAATCTCCCCATAGCAAGTAATGAAATTATCACAGAATGTAAATGAAACATCATCACAAAACCTGTGGATAAGCTTTATTCAGATATAGTGGCTTCTGCTTCACACATCATTCAATGACCTAGATGCAAGAAACGGTCACATCCAGGTGAGAGCAGGGCTAGTTCTCAAGGTAAAATGTGTGACAGCAAGGCTTATCACACTGTCTGCTCCCATCTCCCACTAGGAGGGGAGATCAGAGAAGAGGACAAAGGAAAGTCAGGATAAGAGGGGCATCAAAGGAGGCCATAAAGGGAAAGAAAATCAGGGAAGGGCTCCAGCATAAGAACAAAGTAGAATAAACAGAGGGGTATGGGACACTCTTCAATCAGGGTTTATAATTTCAAACAACATAAACTGACGATTATTTTAGAAAAAAGAGAATTTCTTGGAAAGTGGAAAGGTTACTCACAGTTCTGTGAGTTAAAGAACAGGTGCAAATGAGGGCAAAGAACCATGGCCAAGCCATTCCACAAAACCAATCCAGAGAAGTTACTGCTGCTTCCTACTACTTATGCTGAATGTCAAGAGCCGCTCTGCCACTGCTTCTCGCACTGGCCCTAAAAACTTGGTATTACTGCCGCTACTGCTGCCATCGGCCATCACCAAAATGGATTTTCTCCAGTGTCTGCTCTTTGGGATCAATACCTTCCGGGATGCCTGGGTGGCTCAGTCGGTTAAGCATCTGCCTTCAGCTCGGGTCATGATTCCAGGGTCCTGGGATCGAGCCCCACATCAGACTCCCTGCTCGGTGGGGAGTCTGTTTCTCCCTCTCCCTCTGCCCCTCCACCTGCTTGTGCTCTCTCTCTCTCAAATAAATAAAATCTTAAAAAAAAATAACTTTTATTCAAAGCTGGAGGAGGACACATTTGTCTGATTGGTGGAATATAGGTTATGTGCTCAGATCCTAGATGAAAGGAACCCTGGGAAAGCAAACATCAAGCTTTCTCAGCCTCTATCTTATGCAAGATGGGCTCTGCCTCTCTCCCAGACTAATTATAGGGGAATTCCAAGAATATAAGAAGAGACATCAGATGTTGGTCAGCCCTCCAGCCCCTCAAAAAAATGAGGCAAATATCCATTACAAGAAGCCTGAATTGAATGAGAGAGTGGAATTCATGTAGTGTTGATTTCATTCAAATAAGCCTAAAATATTTTAGAAGAGCAGCAGACAGAAAACCTCTTTCTACTTTCCCACTATCTCTGAATCACTGAATTATCCCTCATGCTGCCTGTAGATACTGGCTTCCAATGATTCCAAAGGTTGCTAATCTTCTTCTCAAACTGTAAGTGCACAAGACAACCACAAATACAGTCTTATCCCGAGTATGTGGGAAATGTAAACAACAATTAATATACTGGTCATGTTAAATTTAGTAGTCAGAATGTTATAGTATGAATGTAGAACAACACATCTTAAAATAATGCAATAATGTTGACCACACTCCTGCCTTCTGCACACTGCCCTAGAATAGGCATAGGATCCATGGGCAAAGTAAGAATGGTTCCACTTACACAAGGAATGTGCATCCCTTAACTTGCATGGCTCCTTGAGAACGGCCTGACACATGACAAGAAAACTGCAAAGGAGTTAAGGTGGGCACCCTGGGTACCAGGAGCAGGGATGGGGAGGCGCCAGAGGATAGGATGCATGCAATCCCACTCTACACAAGCTTTGGGGTGTACTATATGCAACATGTTTGGTTTTGTAAACGTTTTGGTTTTTGTTGCCTCTTTATTTCATTATCTCTGGCTTAAAATAAATTATCTAAAGAGAATTACAAGTGTAAGAAGTTTTTGAAGTCAAAAATTCTCTATAAATAATCTACCCCAATCCTAGTGAATTTGAGGACATCATGTTACCATTTTTCACCAGTTCTCTTGATTCCCAGTTTAAATATCCTGCTCTTCCTGTTACATTATATATAAAATTAGTAATTGGTTAATATATTGCAATGGTTCATATTTTGACAAAGCCTGTATGATGCTGCCTCAAGAGCAAATTATTAAACAAACAAATGGATCAAATACAAAAAAATCAAGAAATACAATCTACTAAATATTTGCTGAGTAATCTTGCCTTTGGCTGAACAAATACATATGCTAGCTGACATCTGTTTGAATCTATCCTCCCTAGATATAAATTCATAGTTTTGATCTTGTATTTTTGTGTTGCTAATAACTGTGATCAAAGCACTCTTTGACAAAGCACCCTATGTAAAAGGATTACTGAGAAAAATGACATCTGCTGGAGACAAGTTAGATCAAATCATGGGGGGATAAGTATAAAGTATACTTAGTATAAAATTAGTATAAAAGTATAAAATTAGCAATGTTGAAAGGTTTTTGTGTTTCTGAGCTTGTATCTATGGTGAAAATAATGTGTTTAGCACAATATACAGAATTTTGTTATTTTCTGTTATTTTATGTTGCCTTTTTTCTACAGAACAATATAGTTAATGTTTTATCACAAGGTTATCATTAATCTTTTTCAATATGTGATTTTATTTTTTTCTTAAACAGAATTCTAACTAGCCAAGTGTCATCTCTAATTCAATAATGAAAATAACAAAAAAATATATATAACAGAATTCTCTTAACAAAGATTTAGATAGCAAAGTTTTCTATTCCATTAAAGGAAGGGTGGGCAAGGGGCTATGTGTAGCTCATACTGTGAGATACCTTCTCTAGTTCAAATAAATGCTTATTTTTGACACCATCTACAGAAAACTGAAACATATGAAGAAAGAATCAGAAGTACTCCCAACAGAAATTCCTTTAATTTTTGATACAGGCCAAGCTCTTCATCCTTGAGAAATAGTTTGTATAGAGAAGTGTCCTAAATTCTTCCAACAGTGCACTTCTTAGCTGCTCCAAGTAATACATTTTGTCCTTGTATGTGAGAAAGTGTTTAGTAAAACCAGATGGCCAACTGTTTTCCTGTCCTGAAGCACTTAAAACTGGCAAGAAGATATTTGAGGTCAAAAACCTTACAGATCCTAATGACGTGAACAGACACTTGAAAACTCTGGTTCTTCTATAATTAGATTATTTCCATTATTCTCCTCCACCCAATTCTTATTAAGTCACAGTTTCTTATCTGAGAAATATTATTCTAATACACACAGAGCTCAAATCTCCTTCATTTCCACCTTTGTGAAAGTCTGTACAGACCACACTGTCATCTGAAGCCCTAAGAAACCAATAGGAAAATAAATTAGATTTCAAACCAGCACTTACTCTACCCATCTTTATTACTGGATATCCTGAGTATTACCCCTCAATATTCAACTCAGGGAGATCCACTCATGCACAGCCACACAATAAAATCTGTGTGCAAAGACAAGTGGATGTTGCAGGCCAGTGCTTCTCAAAGGAATCTCCTAGGGAGCTCATTAATATGAAGTTTCTGACTCAGCCTGCTGTCCAGAGTGGGGCCTATGGATCTACATTTCTAATAAGCTCCTGGACTGCGGGCCATTTTGAACACCAAATTTCCAAGTCTAGACAATATTCAGAATTCTACTGCTGCCATGCCTCCCAGCTTCTCCCATGATGTTCCCAACCTCTACTCTCTCTCTTTTCCATGACCCACCTTTCATGACACCCCACTCCAACCCCTTCTATTAGCTACTGGTGCATGCATGACGTTTGTAGTTTTGTCTACCTCTCCAGCCTCCGTATTTCTCATCTCACGTAAAGATTCTTTCTTCAGTCTCTGGCCTTTAGAATCCCTTCCTTCATTTTGACATCACCTCCAGAGCTCCTTGGAGGGTAACCAGTGTCTAGTTAATAACAGTGGGAAGAAAGGGTAAAAGAAGACCCTGAAGTACCAAAAGGAAGTATAAAATAGGAAAGGTGCCTTTGGGGAATCTGAAATCCATTTGAAAGATATCAGATAATTAAACCTAAAAATCTCTTATCAGTGCAAGACTGCATGAATGGGCCAAGTGACCGACCAGTACTTAAGAGTTGAGAGAGAAGAGTAGTTAATCACAATAACTAAAGTAGGGGAGCTTCATGGGAAACTGGAGAGATAAACTGTACTTTAAAAGCTGTGTAGGGATTAAACAGGTGAAGTGGTGAGGGAATGACATTCCAGGAAGAGAGTAACAAGGGTGAAAAGTTTAAGCAAAGAACGTGACAGGATCAGTGAATTCACCCATCAGAAAGACATAAGGAGTTAATATGAAGTTCCTGAATGCCAAGTTAAAAAAGATTTAGTTCTATTCATAGGTGGAGGAAGACGCTGAGGTTATAGAAGGGAGCAACATGACTAGAATGATCTTACTTCCCATTTTGCCTGGGACGGTCCTAGTTTACACCACTGTCTAAGCTTAATTATAATTACTGATACCCCTGCCTTTCACTGTCCAAAATGCTCCAGTTTGAACAATATATTATGTGGTGTCCCTAGACATAATGGAGTTTTAGTATTTCACTCAAAAGGATTAGAGAGGGGTATGCAGCCTGAAGCCCCAAGATGCCTGGTTCACAAATGGAGGACTGTACAGGATGCTAAAAGAGCATATTTGCTTGGTGTGGTTATGCTGATTATCACATGTGGACAAAACTTTTATTGTAGGGGCGCCTGGGTGGCTCAGTTGGTTAAGCGACTGCCTTCGGCTCAGGTCATGATCCTGGAGTCCCGGGATCGAGTCCCGCATCGGGCTCCCTGCTCAGCAAGGAGCCTGCTTCTCCCTCTGACCCTCCCCCCTCTCATGTGCTCTCTCATTCTCTCTCTCTCAAATAAATAAATAAAAATCTTTAAAAAAAAAAAAAACTTTTATTGTAGTTACATATTATGTATCTTAGACTTATAAAACATAAATTAAGTACCATGCCCACTTACAAATGCAGTTTATCATTAGAACTTTTCAAAACATAAAATTCAGAATGAGAAAATAAAGGGATGTATGGAAGTTGCAAGTGAATTAGAATACAGTAAGAATAAGTTAAGAAGGCAGTGGCAGGGGTACCTGAGTGAGTGGCTCATTCAGGTAAGTGTCTGAGGTTAAGTGTCTGACTTCAGCTCAGATCATGATCTCAGGGTCCTGGGATCAAGCCCCATGTCAGTCTCCCTGCTCAGTGGTGGGGGAGGGGGGTGTTTGCTTTTCCCTCTCCCTCTGCCCCTCCCTCTGCTTATCTCTCTGTCTCTCTCTCTCTGTCTCTCTCTGTCTCATATAAATAAATAAATAAATCTTAAAAAAAAAAAAAGAAGGCAATGGCAGCTTGGGGAGTGTGGGTAGGAAGCTGATTAGGAAGGCAACAGGAGTGGGAAAAAAGTTAGATGTTAGATACATTTTAGACCGCGAATCAACAGGGCTTAGAACCTGCCTGGTTACAAAAGACCAGAGAGAGAAAAAGAGAAAGGATGATTTTTTTGTTTGTTTGTTTGTTTTGTTTAGTTTTAAGGTTGATGCCTGAAATACATAAGAAATAAAAAAGAGGCTACAGAGTAGGAGAGAGGGGAGTTCAGAAGATGGGATGATGGCATGATCTTTAAGTGGACGTATCTAATAAGTATTTCAATATCTTTTTGCTTAGGAACTGGATCCTTTGCTTTCACTTTTTATTTATAAAATCATATCTATATTTCCTGTTATCTCTTGCATACCTATAGATCCTGAGAAAAGAAAACTCAGTGGGAATGAATCCTTCCATTTTTGTGGAGATGTCAAATTTCTAGTTTATGTTCCTAGTTTCAGAGATGTGGAGGCTCAAAACATTTATGTCATTCAATCAACAGTGCTTTTTAAAAATTAAGTGATCCTCACAGGAAAATTAATGAAGTATGGTTCACACTATGTGACCTTAGATATCAAGTCATGCCTAAATTCAATGACATATAAGAAAGTGCCTCATATGTCAGAGAAAACTGATTTGATTTACATATGTAAGGATTATTCTGCCTTCTTCTTTACCTAGATTCAGTTTACATCATCAATATATTCCTGCTGTCCTTTCTCTTTCTTCAGTTTCTAAACCAGACATAATTGGATTTGAATATTGCCCGAACAGGGAGTATAGAAGAGATTGGGAGGCAAACCCTGAAGTTTTCTTGTAGCTACTGCCTTAAATCTAGTCTTCTATTCACTCGCCCTACATTTACGGCTCTTGTGAGTCCCATAGGTTCAAACTTCTCAGACTTTGAAACCTCTGGCTTACCTTGTCCTTGGTCATATGGTCCCTCCTGAGTCCTATCAGGGTATCTGACTTCCACATGCAAGTATACCTTGACTCTTGTTTTCTATCCTAGTTTCTAGTAGCATTTCAAACTAAATCTTTTGTAGCCAGGGATGTTTCTGGGCTTATTTCCACCAGGTAGTTTGATGATAGTAGTATCAAACCCAGATCATAATGTTAAAGTGGGGGAAAAAGTCTTGTGGAACACACAATAATTTTACAGATAAGGAAAACTGAACCCAGAGAGGTAAGTACTCAGAATCATATAGCAAATTGGTGGCAGATTTAAGACGAGAAGCCAAATGTTACATCTTTTAGCTCAAGGTTTCATTTACCACAAGTTTCTTTATTCCTTAGCTGTGGTCCCAGTGCTGAGATCAAATTTAATTTTGTATTTGTATTGTATACAATAATTTGTGTTTTGATCTTTAACATACATATATATATCATCCTATCATCCGTGCCTCCTTCCTACCCTCTTACTAAGCTTCATTTACAAGATACAGATAATTCATTTTCACCTGAAAAATGGAGATACTCCTAGGGTGAAATATAATAGCCACTGAAGCAATTCACTAAAAAAAATTAAATTCAAACAACAGAGAAATAACATTACCAGTTTGAAGGACATAAGGAATCTAAATGATGCTGAGTAACTATCAAAATGAAAAAATAGATACAGCTCAAATACACTGTCACCTTAGTAATGTTCTTGGGGAACTCTTATCATCAAGGAGAAGTTTCATGCTGTTCTTGTAAGAAGTTAGAACTTTAAGATTTCCCAGGAGCACAGAACTAATTAGATTGTAAAGCACTGATTTATTACTATTTCAAAAGAATAATTCTATATTCTAGGTCGCCAACATTAATGCTCTAACAAGCTACAAACTCATTTTGTGTACAAATTTCAATTCCTTTTAAAGATAAACAGCACAAATGCAATATCCCAACTCTGATAGTTGTTACAAAAAAGAAAAAAAAAAGATAAAAATCACTGTGGAATTCCCGAGTCTCAAATGCACAACTTGTTCCAGCAACAACCCACATGAATTTTATCCTTCCCCACTAAAAACCAAAACACTAATTTAAGCACTTCAAAGCTAGCATGGTTTTTGTGCAAAGCACTTATTGGATGCTTGACATGGAAATAAATCAAGAGATGGTGAAAAAAATGTTTTGCAGGAGAGAATGAGGATTCAGAATCCAGGTCAATGTATTCCTGTCCTCTCTCTTTGCTACTTTCTATAGCAATCCCAAAGAAGACGAGGCATAATGAGACAGGAAGAAGAAAAATTTGAATATCTAAACTCCCAAGCCCTTAACAGAAATATAACAATAAAGATAAAGCTGGGGCTTGCTTGGGTTTCTCAGTTACACTGACTGGGTACTCTTTTTTGTTTAAAATCCTTTTGTGTATGCATCTTTAAATAAAATAAAGAGATAAAAATAACAAGGTTTTTAATAAAATTAACAAAATGAAGAGTTGTTCCCTTTGCTTTGCTTTGAGGAAAATGGATATAGACTTCTGAGCTAATGAAAGTAAGAAGATATTTCACATTTATATCCAACATTAGAAATTACTGTCTCTGTTAGATGTTTTCTCCATCAGTAAGTTACAGAAGCATAGATGATTTTATTTCTTACAGCTTTAATCTCATAAATATTCATGGTAATAGCAAAAAGCCCAGGCACAGGTCAATCCCCCTTGCTACCCTTCTGAAAATCTCAGGAGGAAAAGTAACCTAATTTATTGAACAACTACTATGTTCCCATTTTGATGCTGAGGGCATTAAATACAATATTTACAGCAATCTTAGGAAGTATATATTATTGACTTTCTATTAGTAAAAGACTATCATGGCTCAGACAGTGGGCAAATGGGGAAATGAGAATTCAAACCCAAATTTTTCTAACTCCAAAACCCATTCTCTCTCCATAGCACTGCGCTACTGCTAGTAACTGCCCATGATCAACCGAATATGTGAATTAGACAGTGATGTACTGCATTACTAAAAAGATTTTATAAGCTCATTTAGTTGCATTTACTGATAGCTAGAGAGAAAATACTTATATAATTATTTTAACGGGCTATCTTGTGAAAACATTGTGATTTTTTTAATTAAAATATTACTGATGCACATACAACAAACAAACTCTTCTAAGTAATGTAGAAAACTCCCCAAACTATTCAGTGCTTCAATGAATAGGTACTTACTTGCGCTCTTATTTTCTACCACATTTCCCTACTAGAAGGGATGGTTTAGTGATAAGATGATTTCACAAATGAAATTCCAAAGAACTATCATAAGAAGCAAATTCAAGTTGATTTCCATTAATAAATGTATTTACTCCAATCTTCAATTTTTGACAAGTATATAAGGAACAGCTAACCAGAGACCTGAATAAAGCCTCTGGCCAAGGAACAGTATGTGTTTCTGTGTGAAGCTAACTAGCACATGGAGAGAGGTAATATTGACCTTATTGAAATCAATCTGTCATCAAGTGAACTATCTAGCTTGAATAATCTTCGTGGTCCCTCCAAAAACCCAAAAGTTAGCTATATGCATTAGTTCCAAATATATAGTCATATATTTGTTACCAAAAACCTCAGTCACACATGACAATTTTAGAAAAAGTCTTCTATTTTCAATCTAAAAATCACTTTCTGATTATAGTAAGAATAAAAGTGTTGGTTGCTCCTTTATCATACAGAGACAGCAATAATCCACATAACATTCAATAATCAGAAGCCTCTTAAAGTGAGATATCTACTCCTTTAAGACTCTGAACTTTGCTTTAGTTTAGAAAAGAGTGTTTGGCGCTGGATTAATATCCCTCAAAGCCACATTACTGCTGAGTAAAATAACAAAACTAGATTATTTAAGCATGGCAGCCTGCTAGGCAGCACATTTCTGAGTGGTTATCATAGACCATACCTCAGGTAGCTGTTGTAGGGCTCCAGACCAACAGCAAAGTGATTCATAAGAACTGCATAAATCAACAGAAATTATTTTGTTTGGCATTCATATTGCTATTATGCAGTGAAATTAATATAGACGAATAAAGAAAAATCTGCAACATGCTAACCTCTTCCTGTGCCTTCTCCTCATGTTCACAACACCCTTTGGTTTGAATGTACCACAGGATAGAAACCACATATAAAATTCTCTGGCTTAAAACAGAAATTTTGCAGCTTGTACCCAGTGGCTACTCTACCAAGTACATTACCTACAGAAACCAGACACATTGTCAAAGGTGACAAATGAGGCAAAAATTTTGACCATGCATACATTGAGGTAAAGAGAGGGAAATGTGTTTTTCATACATTCAGAAGAAAAATGTCATCCTCAAAGAACTTAGAAAAGGCTAATCAATTTTCAACAGGTGATTTTGAGTCTCCTGCTTGGGAAGCTCAAGAAAGTAACTAATGAGGGACGCCTGGGTGGCTCAGACGGTTAAGCATCTGCCTTCAGCTCAGGTTATGATCTCCAGGTCCTGGGAAAGGCCTGTGTCGGGCTCCCTGCTCAGAGGGGAGTCTGTTTTTCCCTCTCCCTTTGCCTCTCCCCTCCACTTGTACTCTCTTTCTCTCTTTCAAATGAATAATGAATAAATATTTATAAAAAAATAAGCAACTAATGAGCAGCATACAACTGTATATGTTACCAAGGAACTTCAGACTGCTGGCCACTCTACCTGGAATTTAGCAAATTTAAAAAAAAAAAAAAACGCAAAAGCTTACAGACCAAAAAGAATATAATGATAATAATAATAGGTAACATTTTGGGCACCTGGGTGGCTCAGTTGGTTAAGCGACTGCCTTCGGCTCAGGTCATGATCCTGGAGTCCCGGGATCGAGTCCCGCATCGGGCTCCCTGCTCGTCAGGGGGTCTGCTTCTCCCTCTGACCCTCCCCCCCTCTCATGCTCTCTCTCTCTCATTCTCTCTGTCAAATAAATAAATAAAATCTTTAAAATAAATAAATAAATAAAATAATAATAGGTGACATTTCATGAGTACATACTATGTGCCAGGAACTTAACATTCATTACCTCATTAAGTAACAATACCCTGATTTTAGGAAAGTTCCATTTTAGAAATGAGGAAACCTGAGTTCAGAGATCAAATATCATCTTCATTCACTTGAATATTATCTCAATCAGGGCAGACCATATAATTCACTAATGTACCCTCAGCTCCAAAACAGTGCCAAGCACACAGTAGGTGTTCAATAAATAATTGTTGATGGGAAGTCAGAACAATTCCAAAGTTGAAGGCACTTTTCCCTATGCCCCCCTATGCATAGGGAGATGTGGGAAGACAAGAAAGAAGGAAAGAGCAAAAGAGAGAAAAAAAGGAAAGAAGAAAGGGAAAAGAAAAAGAGTATTATTAGTGGGAAGAGAAATCTTTTATATTTTCATCAGTTTAAAACCAATGTACAATGATTTTTATACACACATCTGTCTGGCTAATGAACAACTTTATGCTCATAAATTCAACAAATTAGATGAAATGGATAAATTCCTTAAAAAATAGAAACTACCAAAGCTCATTTCAGAAGAAATTGATAACCTGAACAGCCTATTAAAGAAATAAAAATTAACTTTTCCACAAAGAAAACTGTTTCCACTGTCACTATCTTTCTCCCCTTGTATATAATCAATAATCCATGCTTATCAATTTTTCTTTAAAATTTCAGTCCCTGTCTTCTACCACCACCTGGCCAAAGCCTTTTTCAACTTTTGCATGAATTAGTATAACAGTTTCCAAGCTGTTACTCTGCTTTAATTCTTTCCTGGTAAAAATTTCTGTATTTTTTAAAGCACTTCCTTTATTTACCTGCTTAAAACAATTTTAGGATTCCCCTTTGTCTATAGAAACAGTCCCAACTCTTTTGGGAGTCAATTTCCCATAGGCCTATCACATTTTGCTCATGGTGTGAAACAAAGCACTGACTCCCTTTGTTTTAGATTATTATTTTCTTTTTTTTTTTTAAAGATTTTATTTATTTATTTGAGAGAGAGAATGAGATAGAGAGAGAGCATGAGCGGGGGGGAGGGTCAGAGGGAGAAGCAGACCCTGCTGAGCAGGGAGCCCGATGCGGGACTCGATCCTGGCACTCCAGGATCATGACCTGAGCCGAAGGCAGTCGCTTAACCAACTGAGCCACCCAGGCGCCCTAGATTATTATTTTCAAGGATGTTTATATAGAAGATAGATACAGTGTCTCTCCCTCTGGAGCAAAAGGGAGGCATGCTACTTTCCAGTATAGAATATTCTGGTCCCCTAAATTCATTAATCCTCGCCCATAATGAAACCTGCTATGTGTACAGATGTCATTTGTATCACCCTATGGGAATGAGAACTCAAGGAACCAGCAAAAAAAAAAAATGCTGATACTCGGGCTTCTGATATTCTCTGAGCCATAAACTGTCCTCTCTGACAAAGGAATCTCAGGCTTTATACCAGCATCCTTGAAACTAACTTTTTAGCTATCAGAGTAAAATTTCAAACCCTTCACAGTTCTTGAGAATTAGAATTTAAAAACACCCATGTCCAGTCTCCATCATATCAATTAAGTCAGAATCTCTGACAGGGTGCCCTAAACGTTGTTGTTGTGTTGTTTTGTTTTGTTCTGTTTTACTGGCTGCTTGGAGTTTATTTTCCACTTGGTATGACGCACGGTTACAGGGTGTCAGGAAAGCTTGCGTGTGGCTTGGATAGTAAAGAGTGGAGTTCTCTCAACTTCCTTGTTGGTGTTTTGCTGTTTTGATACAAAAGAGCCCCATTGCTTCTGCTTGCTGCAGCCTGCCTGGTCTACAGGGAGGGCGGGGGTGGCAGAGGGGAGGAGCTCAGGCAAGCCTAGCACTTACTGAAGCCAGGTAGTGGCCACTTAGGATTGGGGCCTGGTGCTGGCTTTGCCAGGCAGGTCACCAGGCTGCTTCCTCATAGCTTCCAGAGCCAAGTCACAGGTGACCAACCGTGCCTCTGGTGGCCTGGGAAGATTCCAAGAGTTCTGGGGACTCCCAACACTCTAGCCATGATGAGACAGTAGACTTCCCCAAAAAGAAGCGTGCCCACCCATGACCCCAGAGGGCCTTGGGGAGACAGGGTGGTGAGGGATGGCTTCCCCAGGGTACTCTGCACTTCCGCAGAACTGTTACTGGGAGTGGAACCCAGGCAGTGCTAGAGTGAACCTCTGGAGGGGATGGCTGCTGTGCTGTCACTTGTGGCCTGGTGGCAACCTCACCGGTGACACCCCCCACCCGCAGGCCTCGGGGCGTGATCACAGGTGGCAGGAACAGGGACACTGGGTCACAGAGCCCATTGGCAGAGGAGACCGCCAAAGGCTGCTCCATGACTGAGGTGCCCACAGGGTCTGAATATTGGATTTTTTAAAGTTCCCCAGGTAGGGGCGCCTGGGTGGCTCAGTCGTTAAGTGTCTGCCTTCAGCTCAGGTCATGGTCCCGGGGTCCTGGGATCCAGCCCCACGTCGGGCTCCCTGCTCAGTGGGAAGCCTGCTTCTCCCTCTCCCACTCCCCCTGCTTGTGTTCCGTCTCTCGCTGTGTCTCTCTCTGTCAAATAAATAAATAAAATCTTTAAAAAAAATAAAAAAATAAAAATAAAGTTCCCCAGGTAATTCTAATATGCAGCCACATTAATCTATAGAATAGGATTTATATTCAAGGCCTTCTAAAATCTGACTCAAATTTGCCTCTTCAAACTCATTTTTCTGGTAGAAAATTGGACACAGGGGCACCGGGGTGGCTCAGTCATTAAGCGTCTGCCTTCGGCTCAGGTCATGATCCCAGGGTCCTGGGATCGAGCTCCCCATCGGGCTCCCTGCTCGGCGGGAAATCTGCTTCTCCCTCTCCCACTCCCCCTGCTTGTGTTCCCTCTCTCGCTGTGTCTCTCTCTGTCAAATAAATAAAATCTTTAAAAAAAAAGAAAAGAAAATTGGACACAAATAAAAGAGACAATCTAAGCTAGAGGAAGAGAGACATCTTCACCAGAGAAAACTGAAATACAGAAAAAAAGGATAGACAAATATAATGGAGAAAACGAGATTCTGAAGGCCACAATAGAAACATAAAAAGGGGGGAAAAAAAAAACACGCATCCAGTATCCAGGATTGTTTGCTGTTAAAGAATGCATTAGGAAAAAATAAAAGAGGAGAAATAGAGAGAGAGATATAATGGCTACTAGGGCCTAACAACATCTGAGAGAGGAAGACAGAGGTAAAATCTCAAAAAACAAAAGAAATGATTCCCCTACGGAGACCAGGATCCTGGAAACTATCAACAGGCGGCTTCTCAAACTGCAAATATATAGTCCATTGTCAAAGTAGTTGGGAAACAACCCTAAACAACTTCCTAAGCTTAGGAAAGCAATACTAAGTTGTTAAAATAAAAATCTGCATAGATTTGAGGGGAGAAAGTCAGGACCATCATAAAAGTACAACAAGAATTATTAAGTGAGTTTCAGAGTGATACTTGCTCTGAAAGTAGAGTATCTCCCAGATGGGATTATCCAACTCAAAATGTATAAATTGGGGGGTGCCTGGGTGGCTCAGTCGTTAAGTGTCTGCCTTCAGCTCAGGTCATGATCCCAGGGTCCTGGGATGAAGCCCCGCATTGGGCTCCCCGCTCAGCGGGAAGCCTGCTTCTCCCTCTCCCACTCCCCCTGCTTGTGTTCCCTCTCTCGCTGTGTCTCTATCTGTCAAATAAATAAATAAAATCTTTTTTTAAAAAATGTATAAATTGGACAAGATATATTTGACAAGCAACGGTTTTAATAGTCCCAGAATCCCATTATCCCACTATCAGCATCTACACATAATCTGGAGGAATGGGTAGAAATACAAAGAATAAATTAAAGGGGGAAAAAGCATTTATAGCAAGCAAACGGTGCTAAAAGAAGGAAAGGAAACAATTTAAAAAGCTGATTAAAAATTCAGTTGAGCTTCTCTAAAGATTTAACAGGACAGTAGAGAAAAGTGAAGGTAGAGACAAATATCCTACAGCTACAGAAAATGATGTGGGAGAAAATAATGTTACTCAAGACCTGGAACATTTAAAAACCAAGAACAATGCCTTAAAGAGCAGGCCCCTAGGGACACAGTTTTCAGAATTACCAAAGGGAACTTTGGTTCAGAAATCTATTAGAGCGACTCTCAGGTAGGTGCTAAGGAGTAACTTCCTTACAGCAAGTTCCTGGTATTAGGCACTTCATATTAAAAGAAAAGAACAGGGCGCCTGGGTGGCTCAGTTGGTTAAGCAACTGCCTTCAGCTCAGGTCATGATCCCAGGGTCCTGGGATTGAGTCCCCCATCGGGCTCCCTGCTCTGCGGGGAGCCTGCTTCTCCCTCTCCCACTCCCCCGCTTGTGTTCCCTCTCTCGCTGTGTCTCTCTCTGTCAAATAAATAAATAAAATCTTTAAAAAAAAAAAAAGAAAAGAAAAGAACAGGTACAGGGTTAAAAATGCCTGCTCACAAGATACTGGATGGCTATGTCTATAGACAGAGTCCACACTCATTAAGCTCTAGAGTGTCAGAAGCAAAAGATTCAAAGAGAAAAATTGAATTGGAAATTGAAAGGGTATAAATATGCAAAAGGAAAAGGAAAACACCTCAGATGAGACCTATGGGCCACCACCCATTTCTAAGCTTACAGGAAATAAATACAGAGTACAAGGATAGCTTCCCCTCCCCGATTCTGGTCATCGGATAATGCCAAAATTAACTCTTGCTAGGAGAGCTCTCAGGCTCTCAAATTCCCTGATCATAGATCTGAAACTGTAATCATGGATGGGAATCACAGCAAGTCTGAACTGAGAAAAATACCTCCACCTAACTTCTTTCTCTCAAATACTACTGGAACTTTAGCAACACTAAATACAGGGTCCTGAGAACACACTTTCATTGGGATTTCTGCTCTGCGAGATTGGAATTGACCTACTTTCTAAATTAGGTGGGTGTGGGGTTGGTGTTCAGATCATCTTTTGTTCTATTAAATCTTTGGACACTTTTTTTAAAAGCAATGGTACGTAACACAACTGAAGGAACTACCTGCATTTTAGTGAAAAACTGACCACAGAAGCTAAAAGAACCTGACTCTACCCAGGCACCAGAGAGAGAGAATCTGAAATTTGGGAAGACTTAAAGTCCTTTGATTTTAATTAAATTTTAGCAATATAATTTGATTTGAGATTTCAAGTCTTTGGAATCTCCCTGAAATATTATAATTGGAAGACATTTATATTCAAGTTTGGGACATCTTTGTGCTGATGGCAGTTTATTACCAAAGTGTCTTAATGTTTGCGTTCAATCTTATTCCAAAACTGACAAGTGATTTGGGACATTATGGTCAGCCTTGGTTACAAAATGTTACTTTAATTATTGCACTGGTCCAATTTATTTCAGGTGCTAAATCTACACCGATAACTAGTATTGTAGAGGAGGCACAGCAATTGGTAGGAAGGGAGTGGCCTCATAAAAAGGGAAGCTGTCTCAAAAGCTTATCTGGTCCCCTAGAAAGGAGGGCCACAATCCTGACTGACCATAGAAGGCTTAATGGTTAAACCCAAGGGTTAAAAGCAACAAAAACAATAACTCCATGGAATTTGGCAAATAGAGGTAACAGGAAACTCCATGTATTCATTGATGAATTTGGGAACAGGAACCAGAAAAGCAGAGCTGAAATCAAGCAGAGCTGAGATCCTACCCTGCCCCTCCTCCTTTGCGGGAACAATTTGCCTGCAGAGAGTACACATTATCCTCTATCCTTAACACAACTGAAATGTTACAACTCTGCCCCAGGGGAAGAGGCCTGCCAGAATCCAGACAGGCCTGTGGGTGGGAAAGTCTGTGTATTTATGGGATTCGGTATTGATGGAGTTCAGTAACTCTGCCACATTACCCAAGTGTCCTAACAATTCTGGCAATAATAAAACTAACATTTAGATCCTCCTCAGCTAGACTTCTTTGTCTATCTCAATTGAATCGGAATTCAAAGGAAAGATTCAGATTGATGTTACGTACTGCTCTTCTCCAAACCCCAAACTCTGGCTCTAAAAGCCCAACCAACACCCTATTGCCTCACACCAGACAGCTCTGTTACCCTCCTAACCCAAGCAGATATTTGAGTGTGACCCCTGGAAAAGCATTAACATAGGTGGATTAAAGAAGAGTTTACTGAATAAGTGTGGATAGGATTGGGTGATGATTGGTACCAGGTTGGTAAAAGGAAGAAAACTTCACAGATGACACCAAACATTTTATTTTGGGGGGCAGGAGAGGAATCTGAAAAATGATGGTGTTGCTGTTAAAAAAAAAAAACAACAGTGTGAAAGCAGAGCTCAGCCTGATGTCACTACTTTTTCAGCTTTACAAGCACTTACTTGGTACATCCTATGTGCCAGGAGCTATGTTCTGAGTTAACATACACAAAGAAAGGGCATGGAGGGGCGCCTGGGTGGCTCAGTTGGTTAAGCGACTGCCTTCGGCTCAGGTCATGATCCTGGAGTCCCTGGATAGAGTCCCGCATCGGGCTCCCTGCTCAGCAGGGAGTCTGCTTCTCCCTCTGACCTTCCTCCCTCTCATGCTCTCTGTCTCTCATTCTCTCTCTCTCAAATAAATAAATAAAATCTTTAAAAAAAAAACAAAAACAAAGAAAGGGCATGGAGGAAGGTCTCTGCCAATTACCCTACTGTCTCCTGCCTGGCAGCACTAACAGTAACATCAGTGGGACACAGTGTACAACAGAATGTAAGTTTCTGGCTTAAATATTTTACTTTAATCCATCAAAGAACATGAAAAGAAGATCCAAATGCATATATACAATAATAAAGTAGAATCCCTTTCTTCTTCTCAATTTCACTGCTCCCACCAGATTTCCAGAAACTCTCAGTCCCCAAACCCCCAGTTTCTTAACCCAAGATTTTTTTTTCTGCCTCTTCTCATTCTTGGTTCTCTTTTCATTTTCCTTTGCACCTGATGTTCCAAACCTTCCCCCACAGACTGCGACTTCCTGAGGGATGTCATCTGGAACATCCATGACTTTTTTCCCTATGGATCAGCCCACTGGCTTTTTCCTTTCCCTATCTGTACCTACTGTCCTCACTTGACATTACGAAAATGTAATATCCTTTCTGGAAATGTCCAAATTCCTTTGAAAGGTGGTAAAGGCAAGGAAGCTAAGTGAACACAACCAAAATCCTCTTCAGGGGATATTGGAGGGGTAGGACTGAAAACACTTACACAATTTTGTCCAATCATAATTATAATAATAAACATAATAATTAAAATATTGAGTGTTTACTACATGCAAGGACCGATGCTGAGCACTCTTACACAGGCTATTTCATTTGATGTACCAGTTCTTTGAGATAATTACTATCACTGTTATTACAGTTGACCCTTGAACAACACAGGGGTTAGGGGCACCCACCACATGCAGACAAAAATCCATGCATAACTTTTGATTCCCCAAAAATTTGCTAATAGGCTACTGTTGATGGGAAGCCTTACCAATAACATAAAGAATCGATTAACACGTTTTATATGTTATATGTATTATATACTGTTATTCTTAAGCTAGAAAAAGAAAATGTTACTAAGAAAATCATAAGGAAAATTCAGTTACAGTACTGTATTGTAAAAAATCCACATAAAGGCAGTGCAACCCGTGGGCCCACAGATCTGTCTCTTGCTTTAACAGTGTTTGGACGGAACAAACCCGAGGCCACCCCTTCTTCCAGCCTCGGACCACCCTCCAACCTTTCCAGGCCCAACCTTCAAAGCCATCCTCGCAGCCATCCCCCGCCTCTAGGACCAGCCAACACTGGTTTTTTGGTTTTGGGTTTTGTTTTGTTTTTGTGCGCTTAGCTCCTCATTGCCATCGACCATGCGCCCCAGATTCATGGGAATTATTCCAGCGACAACATGCACCTGCGGGGCTCCTACACCTACCTCTCTCTGGGCCTCTGTTTGCAGCGTGATCATGTGGCTCTGGAGGTCGCCGGCCGCTTCCTCCGGAGTTGACTGAGGAGAAACGGGAGGCCTCTCAGCTCTCCCGAAATGCAAAACCAGCTGGGAAACCGCGCCCTCTTCCCGGGCGTGCAGAAGCCGCCCCAAGACGAGTGGGTAAAACCCAGGACGCCCGGCAGCCGCCATGGTCCTGGACAAGAACCCGTCCCTGGGTTCTGCCGAGGCAGCCAGACCACACGTCGGACTTCCGGAAGAGCCACTTCCGGATGAGAGGTGAAAAGCGTCAGGAAGATGGCGGCCACCCCAGTCTCCCCTGAGGCTGGCCTGGGACAGTCTCTCTCCGAAGATTTACGGTTGAGCAGGAATTCGGAGCCCCCAGAGCCCAGCGGGCCTTGAGGGGCGCCTCTGGCATTCCCCTGGTGTTAGGGCTTCTGCCTGAGCCTCTCCCTTCAGCCACTGAGCAGCTTTTTAACCACCTTGGAGCCTTCTTTCAGGCCCTGGACCAAATGGAAATAAAGCTTTTTACAGCAAAACAACAACAACAACAAAAGAAACGTATTTCAAAAGCCATGTGTAAATGGACATGTGCAGTTCAAAGGGTCGACTGTATGTCTGTTTTAGAGAGAAGACCTCTAAAGCTTAGGAGTTAAACATTGCTTGAGATCACAAAACTAAAAAGATGTCAAGTCGGAACTGAAACCTAGGCCTGCCTGACTTGGGAACCCTTAACTTTCTCATATCTTATTTAATCCATGACAACCATATCTTACCCTTTTCTTCCCATCACCCTCTCCAAAATTCCAATTATTTTAGACATAGTACAAAATACCAGTAATCTTAAAGTACTTATAGCATCACCATATATAAACTCATGTCTGTGGTGCTAGCACATGGTGAGCGCTACAAGTAATATTTGCTTATTTCACTTATAATGTCTAATATAAAATACCTCCACCCAGTCCTTAGCATCTAAATTTTCTTTCTTCTATAAAGTGTATCATTTTACACATACACACTAGATCACAACATCAATCTGGAGTTCACTCTCTTGCAGAATCTGTTCAGTGAGTATCTCCTGTTTTTTCTTCCTTGAAAATGTCCCTCTCATTAATCTTTTCAGGACTACTATCATGCCTAGCATAGGCCCTCAACATTTTAGACTTTGAAGTACCACAGTAATACCTTAAGTGAATTCCCATTTTTAGTTAACCAATTTTGACACACTACATACTGACTTTTCACAAACTCTTCAATGATTCATCAGTCTTTAGACTAAATTCCACATTTTTATGTCACAATCTGACCCCTACATCTCTAATCCCCAAAGACTCAGCTCCAGACAAACTGCTTGCTCATCACTCCCTGAATATACGTTCACATTTTTTTCTTGTATGTGAAATACAAACAACCAATAGTATTTTAAAAATGGGCTTATCTTTACTCACAATTAAAGGTATATTAATTTAAACAGTGAAATATAATTTTTAATCCAGCAGATAAGCAAAGACAAAATTTTAAGGTGTTAAAAAAACATGGGAAAATAGGTGCTCTAATTCCTTAACAACAAAAAGTACTTCAGTGTTTGGAGGGCTATTTCTATCAAAAAATGTAAAAGGCAGGGTGCCTGGGTGGTGCAGTTGGTTGAACGCCACTCCTGATTTTGGCTCAGGTCATGATGTCAGGGTCATGAGATCGAGCCCATTGAGCCCCGGGGTCGGGCTCCGCACTCAGCACAGAGTCTGCTTAAGACTGTCGTTCCCTCTCTCTCTCTGCCTCTCCTGCCCCTAAAATAAATAAATAAATCTTTAAAAAAATATATAAAAGTCATCCCTTGTAACTCTAAGCACTTGTGTTATAGATACTCTAACACAAGTAAGCAAATATATATATACATACAAATTTATTTATTAAACATTGTTGTGCTATTAAAAATAATACCTAAGAAACAACCCAAATGTCAAACAAGAAATAAGTAACCAGCTAAATAAATTATGATGCATCTATACAATGGTATACTGTGCTTTTGTAAATATATGTATTGTGTACATATGTGTGTAAATATATATGATTCATCTGTATGTATTAACATAGATGTTTCTGATATAATGTTAAGTGCAAAAATCAATTGTTGCACTAACTTCAATGAATCTCAAGGGAATTATGCTGAGTTTTTAAAAAGACAACCTTAAAAGGTTACATACTATTTAATTCCATTTATATCACATTATGAAAAAATAAAATTATAGAGTTGAAGAGCAGATTAGTGATTGCCAGGCGTTAGGGATTGGGGTTGTAGCTGTAAAGAGAGTAGCATGAGGGAGTCTTGTGGTAATGGAACTGTTCTAAACTTATTGTGGTAGGAACTACAGGCAGATATACATGGTCAAATTGCACGAAGTACACACGCATACTCACACATCTCAGTGCCTATGTAACTGTTAAAATCGGAATTAGTTCTGTGGATTGTACCAATGCAATTTCCTGGTTTGATACTGTACTATAGATGTTAACTTTGGGGAAGGGTGGGTGAAGGATGCAGGGAACATCCCTGTACATATCTTTACCATTTCTCATGAATATATAATTATTTCAAAATAAAAGGATTTTTTAAAACATAAGTATTCTCTCTTCATTCACAGAAAAAGCAGTATCGAATATAAAGATTATGCAGCTCTTACTAGAAGATTGAATGATGTTAGAAGTTTAAGAAGGCTACAGATGTTGTATAAAGAGGAGTAGAATTGTTATAACATGCTAACGTAACCCTATAGTCTCATTTTTTTTCCTTACTTAGGAGATGGGTTATTGCAGATATAATTAAGGATCTCAAGAGATCCTCCTGGATTGTCCAGGTGGGCCCTAAATCCAGTAACAGGTCTCCTTATAGGAAACAGAAGCACAGAAGACACAGGGGGAAGAGGAGAAGACCACAGGAAGACACAGCCAGAGATTGGCATGAAGCAGCCCCAAGAAACACCAGGAGACACCAGAATCTGGAAGAGGCAAGGAAGGATCCTCTCCCAGAACCCCTAGAGCCTTAATAAATCTTTTTGTAAATAGGAAAAAATAAAAAAGGACAATTTGCAGAATAGACATGTGGTTAAATCTCATTGATGTAAAATATATAAATATTTATGGATTAAAATATCCCTATGTCCACACCTAACTGTTAATAATGACTGCCTCTAGAGAATGTGTTAGAGAGATCTGGGGACAAGGAGGGGGAATTTTCTTTTTTACACTACACATTTTTGAATTTTTACTTTTTTTTGTATTGGTATGCATTTCTTTTTGTAATTTAAAATTGATTCAGAAGATAATAAAGAGGAAGAAACTGAAGGGGAAAAGAGGAATTTCTTCCTCTGAGCCTTTGTTCATCCTGTTTTTCAAGGCCCATGTTAAGACCTTCCTTCTTACATGAGGTCTTAACAAAACTCTGAACTCCAGAGGTATTTTACTTACTGTCTACACTACATATTTGGGATTTAGAAAAGCCTTTCTTGAAATACTAGATCCTGAAATCTCAGGGTTCCCAAGAAATGTTTATCATGCTAATACTGATACCTTATATTTGCTAAAAATGCACTGCATTATCTACCGTTATGAAGAGAAGAAGAAAGAAGATAATAGTTTGAGAAACATGGGCTTTAATTATAGTCTTAAACTTCTAAGTCAATTAGCGATTTAGAAGAAAAAAAATACAACCTTAAATAATTACTCAGATGTAATAAAGGAAGACTTCAGGGTTATTTGAACATGACTACTTATTTTAGAAAAGCAATCTAAGTTTTAAAGACTATTAAAACTCATATGAACCCCTAGAAAAGGATACTGTCCAGCTATACCAGACCAGTGCTTATCAATCCACTGCCATACTATTTCCTACAAAAAGCCTGCCCTGCACTCTTGTGGTGACTTCTGTCCTATGCAAAAAACAAGGGGAAAGATAATCCAAAATGTATTATGCCACTGCATCCAGACTTCCTATTCCTTTCATTGATGTTAGGGAAGAAATGGGAATTGTTTGGTGTATATGAAGGCATGGCAGCAGTACATAACCTCCAATAGCTAATCTGAAGTACTTGGATGTAGACCTATTTTTCATTCTACGTTTCTAGTTGTATGGTTGATGATGGTTTTGATATTTGGATATTTATCCTTCACTTGAAATAACTGAAAGAAATAGATATATCAAAATTTTCTTCATTAAAGGCTAAAAAATAATTTTATTCCAATACCAAGAAAAAAATCACACCTGAGTTTTATTGTACTTCAAGCAATTATTGTATACATGTCAATATCTCAAAAATATGAAACAATATCATCTCAATTATTACATTATAGTAGGTAGACAAAGGAGATTTGATTTTATTCAAATGCAGGATAAAATAGAAAGGCTTTAGGTAGTTCCTATTGATTTTTCAACATAACTGTGCCTTGTGCACCACCTAGAGGAAATATGTAAAATTTATCCTGAACATAAACACTCCCATTGAACAGTCTCACCATGAATTATAAAATAGAAACTATTTTCACCTGCCTGAGATGATTTTCAGTAGTCGTGACTTCCAATGATGAAGTCAGATGCCAGTTGGAATCTAGCATGGATATTTATACTTGCAATTACTTAAAATTTTTTCTTGAATATAATTTAAACTCCAATTTCTCTTAGTAAATTAGAGAGCCTAAAGCTAGATCTTCTTTAACATTAAACCAAGCCTATTTATTTAAAATTAAATGTAACACAATAAATAAATAAAATCTTTTTAAAAAGGGAGGGGGACCTGGGTGGCTCAGTTGGTTAAGTATCTGCCTTCTGCTCAGGTCATGATCCCAGTGTCCTGGGATCAAGTCCCACATCAGGCTCCTTGCTCAGCAGGAAGCCTGCTTCTCCTTCTCCCGCTCCCCCTGCTTGTGTTCCCTCTCTCGCTGTCTCTCTCTCTGTCAAATAAGTAAATAAAATCTTTAAAAAATAAAAAATTTTTAAAAATTAAATTAAATTAAATGTAACACTGTGTTACCAAAGAGTAGCTTAAACAACAAGGAAAAACCTCTCTCTTTAGTTCTCAATTAAAAAAAAAAAATCTGTATTCCTAAAAGGGAAACTGAAAGGTAGATTATAAAAACTTTCAAACCTAAATGTTTTATTACCAAAAGAGAAGGGGAAAGAATTGAACCTCATCACCAAAATGTTTACCAAATATCTTTCTGGGTCTCAGCATTATTGTAGCTGAGTAAGCTGAATTAATAGTTACACTACCTTCTATGAATAAGTATTTTTAATATACAACTCTATATAGCAGATATTCTACTTATTTTCTAAAATTAATTGGTTCTATGACTTACAAATACATTTTTTTAAATGGGAAGAGGCTCCTTACTCTTAAAATCCTATATTGAAAGCACTTAATCAGAACTAAACCTCTATGCCTTCGTTTCTTCTCCCTATATGATCTTTCTTCCTAATTAGTCTCATTCAATAATAAAGTCTTAGTTAATAGTTAAATGCCATTGACTCCAAGGTAATACCTGTAATACAGCTCTCACATCTATATACTCAAAAGCCAAATAAGAATTTCTATTTGTCCGTCTCAAGGACATTTCAACTCAGCATGTTCAGAGCCATCATATTCTTTACCCCCGAACTTGCTTCTCCTGCAGTTCTCCTTGGTTTGGGCTAAGGCACCATGAAATTTGAAAGTTATCTTTGAAAACTGCCTCTCCCTCTCTTTCCAAATCTAATCCATTGTCCAGACCATTGATTTAGCCTCTAAATGACTCTCCAATCTGTTTACTCCTGTCCATCTCCACTCCTGCAATTCTATCTTCAAACAGCCAACACTTCTGGCTTGGGCAATTATCATAATTTCCAAGCTCATCTCCCTTCATCACTAATGCCTATACTCGGTTCAACACACAACAGCCAGACCATTTTTTTTCACATTGTTCCCACCCCCTCCCCCAAACCCTCTTAAAACCTTCATTGCCTTCCCAGTGCTCCTAGGGATGGAGGCTCCAGCTCTGAAGCTACATAAGAAGGCCCCGATTCTTCCATCTCATCTGGCCAGTACCTGCTTACCCCTCTCATATAACCTGGCTCTTTCGTGCTCTTTGTCCTCCATGCTGTAGCCACCCGAATTCTCTCAGTTCTTCTAAGCACCATTCTCTTTTCCAACCCTGGAACTTTGTATAAAAGATGCTTTCTTCCAAGAACATTATTCCTCCTACTCTATTGTAATATATCTCATTCTCAGTTACCCCTTACATCTCAATTCAAACTCACTTTCTCAAGGAAACTGCCCCCTGAGATTAGGCCAGGCCCCCTCTTATCCGCCCCCTTTGGCATCCCCATGAGCACAGAAAAACTCTCTGGTCTTGCTTATCATTCTATTTTCAGTGCATGGCATAGAATTAATAAGGACTTAATAAATATTTATTGGATGAGCAAATGAAGTCCTGAATGACAATGGCCCTTTCTATCTTCATTACAAGAAAAAAAATCAGATGAAAGACAATGTTTATCTCCTCTCTTGCTCAAGACTCAGTGAAAATAATAGTAGAGGTATATACAGAAATGGTATAAAGAAACAATGAAAAAGAGAATGAAAGCAGGACAATCCACAAATGATTTCAACAAATTTGGGGAAGACTGAAAGCAGATAATGAACCAGTGACTGATAAAGTAAAGAAAAATGCTATAAAGTATACACACTGAAAGGGCTACATAGGAAGTTAATCTGCCCAGTGGAATCCAGAGGACTGAGAACTAACTCTGAAGTGCCAACTACAAGGAAGAGCAGAAGTGAGGCACAGGTTAAAAATGGAGAGATTCATTGAAAGAGTCAGACAAAACATGTTTTCTCCATCCATACCTTTCTCTGTCACCCAACATCTTTCTCAGAAGGTCCCACACCTAGCGTTTTCCTTCATCACAGCTCTGGGTGAAAGAAAGGAAAAAAGAAAGAAAGAATGGGGAGGGAAGGAGAGAGGGAGGAAGGAAAGGAGGAAAGAAAGAAGGAAGGAAGGAAGGGAGGGAGGGAGGGAAAGAGGGAGGGAGGAAGGAAGGAAGGGAGGAGTAAAAGCAGCCATTCCTCTCTATAATAATTGAAAACACTGCTTGGGAAGAAGTAGGGCAGCTTGTGTGGGAGTTGGAACTCTGACATTTAAGAGTCCCAAATTACAATGTTCAGTTCCCCACCCACACACCTTAAAACAAAGCTTGCCCATGCAGTCACTGCCTCTGGCAGTCACTCACTCAGCTTTTCTATTACCTCAGAAAAGTAAATGGACAGGCAAGGACCACCGAAAATCTGAGGAAAAACCTGCAATACGAATAAGAAAGATCAAAATAAGCAAAAATGACTCCAGGAAAAATATAGGTAACTCATCAACAGAGGGATCTTTAAACAATACTACTTAGTGTATCTTCAGATATTCAAGAAGATATTCAGAGACATTCAAGAAGATACTATATAATATAAGGGGCACCCAGGTGGCTCAATGGGTTGACTGTCCGGACTCTTGATTTTGGCTCAGGTCGTCATCTCAGGGTCATGATCTTAGGGTCGTAGGATTAAACCCTGCATCATGGGGCTCCTCACTCAGCAGGGAGTCTGCTTGAGATTCTTTCCCTCTGTCGTGCCTCCCACCCCCACTAAAATAAGTAAATAAATCTTTAAAAAAACAAACAAACAAGAACAGGATGGCATTAAAAATTAAAAACCAGAAATCAAATGTGTTAAATTAAAATATGTGCCAAATTAAAATATGAATACTAAAAATTTTATGGAATAACAACTATAAGATAAGAAGTGGAAAATATCAGAGATGATTACTCTAAGATGTCTGACATTAGAGGGAACAGAGATTATGGAAGGGAGGGAATAATAGCAATAAATAATCATCATCATCATAGAAAAAATCTTCTACAGCTGAAATATTTCAGTGAAAGTCAAATTGAAAGAGCCCATGATGTGTCTGGCTCAATAAATAAAAGAAAGATATACGCTGAGCCATATCATTGTATAACAAAACAATAAATAAAAACAATATATTTAAATTTTCCAGTGTGAAAATAAAAGCAAGTTCCTTAAAAAGGAACAAAATACAAACTACCATCAAAATGATCACAGTACTAGATGATAGAAAACAATAGAAGAATGCTTTCAAAATTCTGACGGAAAATGATTTTCCACCTAAAAATCTGTGTAGAGTAAAACCAGTCATCAAATGTGAGGGCAGAAAAAAGAAATATTTTCAGACATATAAGCCACCAGAAAGTTTAGCTACCATGGAGCTTTCTGATGAAATTCCTTTAGGATATACTCCCAACAAAAGAAAGGAAGGAAAAGCCAAGAAAAAAGAAAATGCTAGGAAACAGTGAATCCTACTCAGAAGAGCAGTGAAGGTGAGTTCCAGGATGACCAGAACAGCAAGTCATACAGGAAGAAGAGCTCCAAGCAGAGGAACTCGGTGGTAAAAAGGTCCACAATATCATAGGCTGTATGATAGGAAGTTTGAACAAAATTTAATATGTAATAATGACAAATGATTCAAGGAAAAAAAGACACCAATTAGAAATTCCACAAGAAAGAAACTACTTGGGGGCGCCTGGGTGGCTCAGTAGTTAAGCGTCTGCCTTAGGCTCAGGTCATGATCCCAGAGTCCTGGGATAGAGCCCTGCATTGGGCTACCTGTTCAGCAGGAAGTCTGCTTCTCTCTCTCCCACTCCCCTTGCTTGTGTTCCCTCTCTCGCTGTCTCTCTATCACTGTGAAATAAATAAAATCTTTAGGAAGGAAGGAAGGAAGGAAGGAAGGAAGGAAGGAAGGAAGGAAGGAAGGAAGGAAAGAAGGAAGAAACCACTTAAAAGAAATATAAATGTAATGCTTAATTTGACTTTCCAGGGATCAGTATTTACACAATCACAAGAGCATTTTCAGTGTCTATTGAATTTCATATTGTAGAATCAACTTACGGACAATGTATGAAAGTATTATGGTTTTAGGGTAGAATGTAAGAGGTGTGAACTTCAATAAAAGCAAAAGTACAGTGACAAAGGGTGAAGATGGAAGGGAAAATAGAATTGAAGAATGAAGAGGGCTACTGCCTGTGTTTTACAGAATGGAGACAAAAGATACTCTCTATAGTTGGAGAAACAAGAAATAAAGGTAGTAAAAAAAGTTATACTACCTCAACTAAACTAAAGCTATGGCATAGAAGATCAAATTCTTGATAAAAATACATTTGGAGACAGGCAGATGTTGGAAAGTTTGGTAAAAATAAGCTAAATTCTCAGCTATCATCACAAGAAGTCAATAAAGAATATCTAAAACTGACACATTTAGGAATAAAGCACACTTTGGAGATATCTTAGAGATTTACTAGCTGTGAGAGAGCTAAGTTACTTAACCCCACAGTGCCTATTTCCTCATCTGTAAAATGAGAATGATAATGGTATTTCATGGTGTTTGTGGTGAGGATTATGTGAGCTAATATATGTAAATCCCTTATAATACCTTGTGAGTGCCACATACAAGTGAATAAATACATATTTGATGCTTTTGATGACTAATACCGTTGGAGATGGGGACAGGAACCATAGGGCTCTTAATTTTCATATTTATCCTTTATTTTACTTCTTTTAACAAGGATATTTACTGCTTCGATAACAAAAAATTACTTGTTCAAATAACTTTAAAAATCATGTTTTACCATTAAATAAATCCAATTCCAAAGCTTGGAGATGCCAAATTTAAACTTACACAATGAATTTTTAAGCTTTGCTATAAACTAGTAAAAACCTAGATAAGGTCAAATTGAATTAAAGGATTAATGTGAGTGCTATCAAGCCAAATTCTCATCCTTCTGTGATTTTTTGGGCAAGAGTGTTTGGGTGCTCTACTCCTCTTTGCTCCGGTACATGATTGTTCCTTTCTTTTTCTCCTTCACTTTCTTTCATTCCCGCCCCACCCCCATCTCTTTTTCTCTTTTATTTTCTTCTCTCCCTTTGTACTAGTTGCCCTGCCTAAGCTTTAGTATGCTATGGCCCTACAGTGCTTGCTTATCCCTGTTGGAGGTATTTCATACTCAGTGGCTTGGTGACCATGAACATAGATATTTCAGAAATTAAAATTTGTTGATCTCTATAACACAGTCATTATTGTAATACATGTCATAAATACCATTTATTCATTATTATAAATATAATGCTGAAATGGTTTCCTAAGAACTCAGAAATGACCACACTTTTTAAATTTAAGAAAATAACTTTTTAGAAATATTTAAATAAATATGAACCATACTATAAAAGTATTCCAAAATTCTATTGTCCCAATGAGTCATTGAAATAACTCAGAGAAAACATATGCCTTTAAAATCATCTAGACACTTCAAAAAAAAAATCATACCGCCAATAAAATCATTTACTGTGCATTCATTTCTTATCATTAATTTAAAGAAAACTGACATCATATGTTAACTATCCTTCATTTTTATTTAAAAAAGAAAGAAAAGAAAAGAAAACTTATATTAACCAAGGGGAAAAAATCTGATCCTCGGGAATACAACTCTGGAAGTATATTCAGTGATGTAGTTTTGCTAAGAATAAGAAATTCTAGTGCTGGGAGAGTGGAACTTAAGAAATTAATCATATTAAACACCAGTTGGGGCTTCTTAAGATGAGATTCAAATTTCTCTAGTAGATATATTTTTTTATAAGTGCGGTCTCTTTCTGTGGTCTTTGTTTTTAGCTCAGCGTCCAAAAATAGTGCATGCATCTACAGGTCCAGCAATAACGCAGCGTGAACAGCAGAGGGAGCTGAAGGGGCAGGCCAGAAGGTTAACGTCAGAGAGTCTAGCTAATTTCACGACAGCCTAACCCCGCTTGAACTTCTCAGAAGCATGCATATGCAAAAACTCTGCACCATGAGGGTGTGCAAAGCATATTCATTCGAAATAATTGGGAGATTTCTTAAAAGTAGTATAAAAAGGTCAACTGTCTTTAATGGTGCCTATTGTTGCCAAATATTATTTCTGGGACAAATGTAATGAAGGGAAGATCTTATTGTCAATTTATTTTTTAAATACTCTGGAAACACCATTTTCAAATATTTCAGCACCTCTATAATTCCTGAGTACCATCAATTAGTGCAAAGATTCAGGGCTCTTTACCTGAAGATTTTCTGTCTGGGGTAGGGAGTTAAGCCAAAACAAATCTGACTTCTACAAAGAGTTTTTAGGCTGGCCCAGTTACAGACTTACTCCCACAAATGAAGCCATGTTTAAATTCCTTTTCACTATCTCTTTCCTACTGTCTCATGTTTTTCTCGCTTATTTTTTTCATATATTTTCTTTTCTTTGAATTTTACTTCCATTTTTCTTTCATTTCTACAACTCCTTCTCTCCAAATGTCTCCCAATTATTCTTGCCTAGTTTTACTCTATTTCTTGCTCCAATCACATTTTATTTCAACTTCTGTTTTTATTGCTCTTTCATTTCTTTTTAATAATTTTTTCTCACCCCTCTGGTTTTTTTCCATCCATAAAATTCCCTTATTCTATAATCTTAGCCATCTTCTCAAGAAATTTTTTTTCTCTCCCTTTTTTCACATTTATTACAAAGCTACCTCTTTTCCACTTCTGTGTTGCAGGAAGAACCGTATCTGTGACTTTTTTCACTAGTTTACTTATTTTATAAATGCTTGACAGATGCCTACACTATATAAGACACTTACAGGGACGCCTGGGTGGCTCAGTCGGTTAAGCGTCTGCCTTCGGCTCAGGTCATGATCCCAAGGTCCTGGGATCGAGTCCCGCATCAGGCTCCCTGCTCCGCGGGGAGCCTGCTTCTCCCTCTGCCTCTATCTCTCTCTCTGTCTCTCATGAATAAATAAATAAAATCTTAAAAAAGAAATAAGACACTTACAAGGCACCAGGGGTGGGGGGGGGTGTAGCAAGGAGGAATGAATAAGGAAGATGAAAATGAAAAAAAAAAAAAAAAAATGATTCCTCTCTTCTGTTGCCCATGACATAATAATAGACACAAATAAATATGAAAGCAGGGGGGAAATCGGAGGGGGAGATGAACCATGAGAGACAATGGACTCTGAAAAACAAACTGAGGGTTCTAGAGGGGAGGGGGTGGGGGATGGGTTAACCCGGTGATGGGTATTAAGGAGGGCACGTATTGAATGGAGCACTGGGTGTTATACGCAAACAATGAATCATGGAACACTCCATCAAAAACTAATGATGTAATGCATGGTGATTAACATAACATAATAATAAAAAAAAGAAAGCAATGTAATATCAGTACCATCAGAAAAATATAATATTTTTCTCTGGGGATACAGGATTAATGTGAAACTCTTTATAAGGAGACAGCCTCTGTGAGGAGTCTTGAGGAATGGAAGGGTATCAATGAGTGTAACTGAGGAGTGTAACAATTCATATTGTTATGAACAATAACATGAGGTGAAAGAGGGAATGATTTAATCGTGGGGGGGTATGTAAAAGAATAGTTGGGAATTTTGTACGTTATTTGTCAGACAATAAAGTGGTCCCTCTGCAATATTCATAATAGGCTCTGCCTTTTGGTAAACCTCTCCCACCTTTCTGTATTCTCGATGGGAAAGACTGAATATCGCAATTACCAATTCACATCCTTTTTTATCTTTTTTCTGTTGTAAAATGGGTAAAAAGAGTACTCAATGCATTGGGGTTTGTGAGAATTAAATGACTTAATAAATGTAAAGTACTTATAACTGTTCCTGAAACATATTAAGTGCTGTAAAAGTGTTTCTTCTTGTTGGTGTTTTTGTTATATTAAGGGTTAATTGAGGACAACTCAAATGCCCCGGACTCTTTCCATGAAGTTTTTTCTAATCTCTCCAACCCTCTCTGATCTTTTATTTCACTGTACTCCTTGTTTGTGTTACCTAGTTAATATTTAATTACTCTGTAATTACTTTGTGTATTTTCATTTTGTGTGATCATAAGTTCCTTTGGCAGGTACCACAAAGCTTTGTATACTTGCTTGATTTACGGAACTAATATGATTGAGGACACCTAATAAGACTCAAAGAAACATTAGCTAAACTAATCAATGCATTCCATATCTTACAAGTGAATAAGTAACTAGTATGAAATATAAGCCTACTCATTTGTTAGTGGAAATTGAAAATTATAAATAAGCTTGGGAGATATCTAAGAACTGCTCAAAAAAACAAACTGTATTTTACTCTTTGGGAGATATTTGACAGTATCGGGGACATTTCTTGGACATTTACTATTACATACCAATTTATCCACAATGAATTCATTATTTAACTAAATTCTCACAACAACCTTATGAGATCTTTTAAATGACTGAGGCTCAAAGAGATCCATGGTCACATTGTCAATAATAATGACAGAGCTAGGGTCCAAATCTGTGTCTACAAAATTCCAAGTACAATTGACCCTTAACGTGGATTTGAACTACACGGCCCCACTTACAAGCAAATTTTTTTCAGTACAGTACAGTACTGTACATATATTTTCTCTCCCTTTGATTTTCTTTTTTTTTTTTAAGATTTTTTATTTATTTATTTGACAGAGACAGCGAGAGAGGGACCACAAGCCAGGGGAGTGGGAGAGGGAGAAGCAGGCTCCCCGCTGAGTAGGGACCTGGAGGACGGAGGATGCAGGACTCAATCCCCCACTTGCTGGGATCATGACCTGAGCCAAAGGCAGACGCTTAACAACTGAGCCACCCAGGTGCCCCATCCTTTTGATTTTCTTAATAACATTTTCTTTTCTCTAGCTTACTTTACTGTCAGAATACAGTATATAATACATATAACATACAAAATATGTATTAATCAACTGTTTCCATTATTGGTAAGGCTTTTAGTCAACAGTAGGATAGTAGTAGTTAAGCTTTGTGGAGTCAAAGTTATACATGGATTTTCGACTACACAGGGGGTCAGTCCCCCAACCCCCACATTGTTCAAGAATTTTTCTTCTATAACATCTTTAGTTATAGAAGTAAGATAAATGGAGAAAAAATGTTATTTTTCGACTAAACAATTATGGAGATACAAATAAAGTAAGAATAAAAAATCAAAAGGCATATTTCTAGAGTTATCCAAGGAAAGCTAGCAAGAACTATATAATGTCGAAATTTAATTGATTTGGGACGCCTGGGTGGTTCAGTCGTTAAGCGTCTGCCTTCGACTCAGGTCATGATCCCGGGGTCCTGGGATCCAGCCCCGCATCGGGCTCCCTGCTTGGCAGGAAGCCTGCTTCTCCCTCTCCCACTCCCCCTGCTTGTGTTCCCTCTCTCGCTGTGTCTCTCTTTGTCAAATAAATAAATAATAATAAAAAATTTAATTGATATAAAAGTTTTGATTCCTGCAAGTTTATTGCAAAGTCTCAAAACATATTAATATTCTAAGTTTTCAATGATGAGAAAAATACTTTTATTTTACAGATGGTATGGAAAATGTTGGACACATATTTATTGAGGGAACAAAGTTCATGAGAACAATAAGGTACTTTGATTTTTATTTCCTGTTTTTAAGGATCAGCCTATATTTTTTCTTGATCCCATGAGCGAGCCATTTCTTTAATAACTTGGAGTAGGGTTAAGGCATCATTAAACAGAGTTTGCCTTTATGTCAAGTCCTTTAGCCAGCTCTGGTTATTAACTTAGTTGATAGAGTGTTATCTAAAAATTTGTTCCTCTCATGCATTCATTTATTCATTTTTCATAAATTTTTACTGAGTACCTATAATGTGCCAGGCATTCCTCTAGGATCTTGGGATATATCAGTGAGAAAGCAAAGATCCTTGCCCTTGCAAATAAGGAAAGAATAGGAAAAAAAGATCCTTGCCCTAATAAAAGGGATTAAGGATGCATGAAAGGGTGGTGGTAAGAAATTGTTGCAATTTTAAATAGGCTGGTCAGGATGGTCCTCATAGAAAAGACGGCCTTTGAGCAAATACTTGAGAGTAGGGAGTTAGCTCTGAGATACTGAGGAAAATGCATTCCAGGCAAAGAAGCTGTTTGTGCAAAGACCCTGAGGCAAAGTGTTCCTGATGTGTTTGAAGAGCAGTAAGGAGTCCAGTACATCTGGAAAGAAATGAGAGTAGTAAGAGATAAGCTTGTTGGCTTTTTTTTTTTTTAGATTTGTTTATTTATTTGAGAGTGAGTGAGAGAGAGAGAGAGAGGGAGAGAAAGAGAGAGCAGGGGGAAGGGCAGAGGGAGAGAGAGACGCGTAGGCTCCCTGCTGGATCCCAGGACCCTAAGATCATGACCTAAGCCAAAATCAAGTGTCAGATGCTTAGACGATTAAGCCACCCAGGTGCCCTGAGCTTGTTGGCTTTTACTTAAAGGGAGAGAGGAAGCCTTTGCAGAATTTTGAGCAGAGTAGTAACATGTTTTGATGTATATTTGCAGTTAAAAATAAATAGCATAAAGCCATATAAAAACTATTTAAAAATAATTTAAAAGTAAGGAGGCTAGCAAAGGGGAAAAATGATTTGACTACTTTTAAAATACTGATGGTTAATTTTTTTCTTCTTAGATATTAAAAATGGCATATTCCTTAAAACTTTTCTAGTTAATGATAAATATCATGGACTAAACTATAATTCTAATAGAGAGAAATAATTATCTATTCACTTAGGCTTAGAGTAATACCTTATTATATCATCACAGAGTTTTGATATTAAGATAAAAATATTAATAGCCTTTAAATTGTATGTATCAGTGTATCCAGTAATAAATCAACTAGGTTAGTAAATATTTTGATTAACATTGCTTTAATATGCAGAATGGTTGGATTTTTTGGATGACCTGAGTTTTCGGTGCAGCTAAAGGTTACAAATCTCAGGCAGAGAGCACATTAGCATCTCAGTTGCAAGACTTCCAACAATGCCAGTGTGCAAGGGAGGAGGGGTGGATAGGTAGAATCATGGCAGGACAGGGAGCCTGGCTGAGGCCCAGATGAGAGTGGCTAGTCAGCAGATCTTATCACAGTATTCAATGGGTACGGTGAATTTCTTCCCTACATAGGCCAGCACTGATGCCCAAAAAAGGGAAGCCAAGGAATAGCTGGGCTGCTGCAAAGCTCACCTAGATATTAGTTTGTTAAGGCTGCCATAAGAAAATGTCACAGACTAAAGATCTTAAGCAACAGAAATTAATTTTCTCACAGTTCTGGAGGCAAGAAATGCAAGAGCAATGCTGTGGGGTTTGGTTTCTTCTGAGACCTCTCTCCTAGAGTTGCAGATGGCCACCTTCTCACTATGTCCTCAAATGCTTGCTCCTCTCCCTATGTGTTGTCTGTGTCCTAATCCCTTGTTATAAGGACACCAGTCATACTGGATTAGGAACCATCCACATGACTTCATTAGTTACCTCTTTAAGGGCCCAATCTCCAAACGGTCACATTCTGAAGTACTGGGAGTTAAGATTTCAACATACAAATTGTGTGGCCTGAGGTAGGGGAGGGAGGGAGGACACAATCCAGACCATAACACCTAGCATCAAGATCTAAACGATCTATCTGGTTGAAGCAACACTTGGGACCAGAGCACCCAATGATGCAACTAAGCACTAGGCAAAGTAGGAGAACCAGACATGTTTTTGCTTGTGCTTGTTTTATTTATTGCAGATTTTTGTATTTTCAAAAAGAATCAAAGCAGTCATCATGGGAAATGCAGACCTTGATTGCACTTTCTTTACTTATTATCATAGAGTCTTACTTTGAGGACTAAGGGAGCAGCCCAGCCTACAAGGTGGGCATTCAAGCCAGGGCCCTGGACCTAGCATCAGAACTGGAGTGCAAATCAGGAAACTATGACTGAATCCCAGTTATAGGGTCTAGAGGAGTACAGAGAGTCAAAAGGGAAGACTGTCACTATTGATTGGAAAAGCCAAGCACTCACTCCAGGCACACCAGGTAGGAGACTTGGGATACCGCATTTGGTTTGAATTCCTTTAGGGTCCTCAAAGGGTAAATCCTAAACAAGGTGGTGGAAAGACATATGCTGTAAAGTAAACAAAGTTCCAAATCAAACAGCTGAATATGTATCATACGGATTGTGAATGTATGAAAATGTGATCAAACCTCTCTAGGTCTCCATTTCAGTAAATACCTTCATGACACTAGTTCCTTTCCTTTACTCTTTCCACATAGCTGACAAGGACTAGAGGAGATCATTACTGACAATGATGAGTTTAATCCAGTGCAAAGTAAACTAGAACTACACAAGCCCAGAAGCAGCATATCTTCAGCCACCAGTGCCTATAAAATCATGTGTAATAAAATGTATAGTTTTCTGGCTTTGCATTAATCTATTGTGAAAATACCAAAGAATAAAGGTACTCCTTTAACTTCTATCTAATAGTCAAAACTCCCGGTAGCACCAAATATTAGATCCTTCTCTATAAAGCTTAAACGTTTTCTATTGCCATAGAAGCATGATGTTTACATTTCTGGTTGCTAGGAAGCGTCATAGTGTTGGATACATACACAATAGCATTCTGTTAGCTCAAACGCAGGGCTTTTTAATCAGCAGGACTTTCTTTTTATATACCAGTACAATAATAGGAAGTGTAGATTTACCATGCAAATTATATAGGAAAATCTGTATTCACTAATCTGGAAAATAAAAGCATGAGTATTTAAAGACATGTTTAAGGATTTTTTTTTTTTGCAGCATCTTTCAGAATGAAATAAATAAATAAATGAAGGGCTTGAAACAAAGCGGATGCCCACCAGTAAGTAGCAGAATGGCTGAATATATTGTGCTTCACACACACCATGGAATACTATGGAGTCACTAAAAGAAGTAAATTATAGCTACCTCAGTAGACTTGAAAGAATTTCCAACGTGCATTGTCAAGCCAGAAAAGCAAAATGCATAAAATTATGTATGTGCAGCAATGTTCACAGCAGTGTTACAATAGCCAAAAGGGGGAACCATTTAAAATTTAAAATGTATTAATTTTAGCTTATATTTAATTTTAAATTTTATTATATAATTCTTAGTATTTTATAACCTAAACATATTAATATAACTTTAATTTTTCAATTTTTACACTTATTTTAAATAATATTTTATGAAATATATTCAAATTTGGATTTTAGCTATAATTGTTCTTTGAAAATGATTATATTTTTAATACTTTGATCATTACCATCAATAGAACACTGATCATGTGGAAGTCTTGATAGCAACCTAACTAATGATTCAGCTGAAATAAAGGCAAGAAAACACAATTTTATAGTATAAGCATATGGTAATTTTGAATTATCTATGTATTTATTTTATTGGTCATCTAAGACACCACTTCCCAACCAACAGAATGCCAGACAATAATAATTAAATTTGGTCTTTTTGGATATTTTGTCAACTTAGTGTCTTATAAAACTATAGCTTTATACATATCTTTCAAATTTGTTATTATGAAGACGTTCATCGGGGTAGGAAGAGAGAACATATTTTATTTAACAGTTTGTTAACTTGATATGTGATCTTTAAGTGTTCTAAAATATGTGTGTGGTCCTCCATTTTTACTTTGACCCAGGCTACCCAAATCTCCAGGACTGACCAGGAAAGCCCTCTGAATACAGGACCTATGAGAATCCTAAGATTAGGGTACCTACAGAAGGGCATGGGCTCTGGCTCAAGATATCCCCAAGCCTAGGTTAGTTAAGAGTGGAGAAAGCCAATACACTGTATCTAGCCAGTACACATATCCTGAACTTCATTTTACCGAGGAAAAATCACTTCCACATCCGTTAGCCTAATTAACAAAATGTGTGGTGTTGAAGAAAAAAATAAAATTAAGACAAAGCCTTCAGGGAGTAGGCTTTTGATTGGTCTTTCAAGTGCTAACTAACCACCCTTGGAGTATGCATTCCTAATTAGGGTATTTTAAATGCTAACTAACTGCCCCTAGGGTTAGATTACAATGAATCATCACACTATAGACCCCTTTTTAAACAGCAGTATTTTAAAGTAAATTATAGCAAATGTGATAATCCTCATATATAAGATCTTTATAAGTAAGAGTCCTGCCATTAATTAGCAGTTCTTTAATGTGTTCTTGCAAGTCCTTGATTCAAACAACGCCAGATTTTTCTCTTGAAGGTCTGAAGTCATTCCAATTCTATCTATTCTAACCACACTGTGAGCACATACACTAGAAAAGAATTCTCCCTTTTCAGCTGGTCCCTGGATGCTGCTCATAGTACTCGGCTAAACGTTAAAGAGGTTAGAAGTGTTCCAGTCATTGCCACCTCTCCCTACACACCTCTCAGATCATGGCACATATCCATGACAGTGGTTACCTCCTAACTGAAGCCTAGGTATGAGTAGATTTCCATACTCAAGCCATATAACCCAGCTCATCGAATTGTTGAAGGGGCTCGATCTCTACCATCAAATGATCTGAATGCAATGATCATTTAAACCCCGTTGTCTAGAAAGATGAAGTCCAAACACCCATCTGAGCCACTACTTCTACTTGGAGCAAGACCAGTCCCAGGGGAATGGAAATGGAGCCCTGGCATGACGCTATTAGAAATAATGGAAGGCTTCTTCTATCACAGACCATGTTGCTAATCTACTACATTTTTCTATTGCTTCTAGTCTTTTTAAGTTTTCTGGCCTTGAGTTTTCTTTCCTATCAATGTCTCTCTTCAGGGTGTGGGCCTCCATTGGGATATTGATTTGCGGAATACCTGCGTCCTTCTATTTACCACCTAGCTGTTGGGATACCTGTGAAATAGTACTGTCACCCTGCTTCCAGAAAGGCTAAGTAAGAACTGCATTCAAATTTGAGATCATTCATCTGCACTGGCTGCTATATAAGTTATTTGGCTTAGCTTGATGAGTCCGTCCCTGCTTCCCGTCCAACGTCAATAACTGGAAGAGGCTAGAGTTAGTGTGACCAACAATCCTGGTTTGCCTGGGCCTGAGGGAGTACCTGTGGCTTAGGACTTTCAGTCCTAAAGTGGAAAGTCCTGTGCAAACCTGGACTTACCACCTTTGTGGGGTGATGGGTCAGATTTTAGCAAATATGGCATACAGTGGAAGTTTCATGTAGAGGAGTCCTAGCCCCAGTCTGCTATAAGTGGTACTAACACACATCCTACTTAAAAGGCTTATTCAGTCAGGGTCTGGGCACCCAAGCTGTAGCCTTCGAAAAAAGAAGTTTCTTCTTTGATCTACTTAAAAATTTTAAGAAATTAACTTTCACAAATTTTTTTTTAGCTCTCTACTTATTCAAAAGCCTACTATATGGTCTTTAAGCATTTTGCCATTGTTACCAAAGTGTTGTTTGTTTCAAAGACAAATGACCTCAAGCCTGGGACTATAACATTCCATTAATGTCTGGCATTTTCAGGATTCTGATATTTGCTCCACTAATAGCTCCTCAATCACATGCCTCTCAGTCGAGCTATCCTTAAGTTGTCCTTCTCTTCATTTTCTTCTCTTAACAACTAAAAAGTTCACACGGACTGAGACCTAATAAGTTTTAAGGAGTTTCCTTACTATTAGGTAGAGTACATTCTATCCAAAGGGTTTCAAAAGCTAAAATTACTCACTTAGCAAATATTTATTGAACAGTTCCTATATTATTAGCACTATGTTTGCTGCTAAGGATACAACAGTGAACATTGTAAGCACAATCTTCCAGGCCAGTGAGAGCTGCTCAGAAGTAAATGAGCAACAGCAGTGTGGTATAACCATGAGGGCCAAGTTCCATATGCTATGGAAGCATATGAGAGGAGCAACTAATCCCAAATTTGGGAACCATGGAAAACTAAATGGTCTTAACACTCATCTGTTCATGTATTCATTGATTAATTCAACAAATATTTATTGAGAGTTGAACATGTACAAGACACTGTGATAGCCATTGCAGATGAAAATAAATATAAATAGGACATAGTCTTTATGTTGAAGTTTCATTGTCTAGTGTGAAAAAATACATGTAAATAATTACAATATGATGTAATAAGTGCTATAATAAAGGTCTCCAGGAAGTTTCATAAAAGAGATGACTTCTGTATGGAATTGTACTTGACCTTGAAGGTTAAGGAGAAATGTGAGGTATAATGGGGTGGAAGAAGTTGCCTCCACACAGAAGCGACAGCTTGTGGAAATATGTAGAAGTGTGAAAGAACATGACCAGTAGGGTATCAAGCAGTTGGGTGTGGCGAAGGGTAGGAGTAAGGTGAAGAGTGGTAGCCAGTGACTGGAATGATAGGTGGCATCAGAGCATAAAAGGTCTTTTATGCCATCTTAAGGAGTTTGAATTTATTTTGAAATTTATGGGAAGCTACTGACTGTTTTTAAGTCAGGAAGTAACCTTTTCAGATTTTTGCTTCAGAAATATATCTCAAGATTATGAGGCGGGCTGGAGGAAGAAGTAATTTATCTGATCCTCAAAACCACTCTGTGAAGGTGTATAACAGGTATTTTCACTCACATTTTATGTATAAGCCTCTAGGACTTGGAGGTGCCTAGTAATTTTGCCTAAGGACACCTGGGTCATTCCAAAATTGAAGAAACTCAACACTTTGTCCAGATAGGATGTAGATGAAAACCTCTGTGCAGTTCACCTTTGGTTTCTATCAGGCTATTCTGAAAATAATCTTTAAAAGTTAGTGTTCTGCTTGTACTGCTGATTCCAACTAGTTTTGCATAATTGATCAGATAGAATTTTTACAATCTGAATCAGAGGCTTTGAAGCATCAAAGTGTTCCACAATATGCTTTTCTGTTTCCTAAGTAAAAGCCTAGGTCACTCATATTTTCTAATGTTATTTTAGATCTTCTAAATCTTACACTCAGGCTGGAAATGAGCCATGGAAATGTTTTAACTTTTAAAATTTGGAGTCAACAGGAGGCAATTCACTTTAAGAAAGTGACATTTTTATCCTCTAATACTGTAAACATTTCAAAATTGTGGGCACTGGGTCAAATCTGTTTCTTCCTATATTTATGGGATTTGTAGGTGGCAAATAACTGTGAATTAGTTTGATTTGGTTTTCCTCCCTTCTCAGCTTTATAACTGAGCGCCATACAAGTGCAAATGGGTCAATAATAATTTTCTCTTCCCCCCCAAAATGTCTCTAGTCAGTACTTAAAGTTTTCAAAAAGTTTAATAATTACAATAAATATTAAGAATTAAGTTCATGCAAAAGAAAACACAGTAGTTTAAATTATTCTGGAACATCTGGATTGTGTTAAGAGGTGAAGGGTGAGTAACAAGTCTGTACACTTTAGCAAAGGAAGGTCAGTTTACTAATTTTTTTCTCTAGAACGGTGGTTCTCAGGGTCAGCAGTATCTGCATCATCTGGGAACTTGTGAGAAATACATATTCTTAGCCTGAACCCCAGACCTACTGAGTGCAGTGGGAAGAAAAGCAGAAATCTGTTTTTTCAGAAGCCCTCCCAGCAATTCTGACATAGGCTAAAGTTTGAGGCACACTGGTATAAGGGGAAAAAATGTATGTTTCAGAGTACAAAAAACATGGTTTCAATTCCAAAGCCATGTGATTTTAGACACACCATCTATTTCCTCGTCACATCAACGGGTTTCCTGGTTAATAACTTATCCCCTTAGCTGGCTTCATGAGTGGATAAATACTATCTACATGATGCTTGTTTATCTTTTATACTGACAGTGTCCCCCCTCCAAGTGACTTGGATGCATGTTTAAGTTTGAGAACCATTGGTCTATGAGATGCAATATATTGAAAGCAGACCAGCTACAGAACTTGTAGTGCTCAATGCAGAATTAAAATGCAGGGTGCCTTGTTAAAAAATGAAGAATTTCAAGACAGTGACAGAAGAGCAGTTAAACCAAGCATTTGAGGTACAGAGCCCTACTAACTCAAGAACCTACAACTGCACAGGTCCAATGCCCAAAGAGTAGTTTCTCCTTGTATCTAAACACATCTTTTTTTTTTTTTTAGATGGAAATAATACAATGCCATGAAAGTAGGCCATATTTTCCCCTCAGACACTACCAATCCTACCTTCTGAGCTGTTACCCTCCATAGACAGATCATGCTCATTAGCCTCCCATTTCTGCTCACTGTTGTCTTCCTTTCAGCTATCCCAATGCAACTGTACTTCAAGACCCAACTTAAGGTCACCATCCTCCAAGATGTCTTCTCTTACTACCTTAATTTACTTAACCCTTTCTAAACTTTCCTAGTATTTTTAATGCGTCAATTTAGCTTTTTCTAAAAAAATTAATAATTGCTGGTCATTGTGTTTATCTTGTTTCTCGAGTTAGAATATAAACATCTTAAACATTGAGGTGGTGTCATCATCACGCAATGGAAAGAGCACAGGCTTTTGAGCTTAATAAACCCTGGGTGTAAATTCCCTCTCTCATTTACTAGCTGCATTACAGGTAAATTAATTCACTTTTGGGCCTCAGAATCTTCACTGGAAAAATGGGATGATAAGATCAGCTTTGTTGGGTTGTTGTGAGAATTAGAAGAGATAATATATATAAAACCCTAGACATATATAAGTGCTCTCAAATATTAGTTCTTCAATGCATATATATTGGATGTATCCTGCCATATATCTGATTTTGCTTCAGCAAGCAGACGAGGGCTGAACACAAAGTCACTATTCAATAAATATTTGCTCACTGGAAATTGCCTGTATTTAATTTTTTTATTTATTATTTTACATGCACCCAGGAAATAAACCAATCCTGTGGTGAATTTTGTATAAAATGTTATCTCTGACTTCTTTGTAAATTCTTGTATTCACATGCTGACTTTTGCAAAAAATAAAAGTTTAATTTTGTACAATATTTTATATTGCTACACCTATTAATATTATCTTACATGGGTAAAAAGAGGGATAGTCTTATTCCCAATGAGGAAATAGGGAAGGGATTACACAGACAGAATAAGGGATTACTCTAAATTACACAGAACCAGTGTAATTTAATATCCACTGAAGTGTCCTTGAAGCTGGGTTTAAATTCAGATATGCTGACTCCTTGTCCAATTTTTTCCCCCCACTATATCAGACAATCTCTGGGAAACAAGAATATACTTGTTAAGTATATGCACAAATAATTTTTTTAATTTATTAAAAGAGTGCAAGTGAAACTATGTCTTTCTATGCTAGGCATACAGTTGGCGTTCACTGTTGAATTAAAAACAGCGTGTAAGGTGCCTATTGCCGTTCCTGGTTCACTGTAGTACATACTTAATTAAGAGTGAGTTAATATTTAAATTCCTCTTTTTGATAAACGTATTTTAATGGAACCATTTTCTCCTAATGAAAATTTAAGGGCAGGGTTTACTATTTTTAAGACAGTTTCAAATTGGGGCCTAGCATCATGTTTGAAAGCTGCTTCCCTACCCTCCTCCCACCCTCCATGTGAATTATTATACTTCCTCCTGACTGGCCCAAACCACACTTTGCCTGCCAAACTGATGGCTGAAATACCCCTGAGGACTTTCTGTAGCCTCCCAGCCACAGCTCAGAAACCCAAAGCCGTTTCCACGTGAAACAACCAAACACTGTCCACTAAGCCTAAGGTCCGCTACAGTGACGGCTCCTGTATAAAAGACGAATGAGAAGGCAGCGCCCCCTTTGCTCCCACCCCCACCTCGTCGCAGCATCCTATCGCTTCTCTTTGTCGTGCGGTCCGCGCCTGGGATTGGTCGGAAACGGAACCAGCGCGGGACGAGCGCGCACGGGCCGAACGCCGAGACTTGTCCATCATGTGCGGCCGCCGGTCCACCCCGCCTCGCTGCGCGCTCGGCGAGCCTGGGGGGGCGGGGCCCGATTGCTGCTGCGCCTGCGTTGTGGGCGTTCTCCCGGAGCAGCAGCTGCCGCCGCCGCCGCCGCCGCCGCCGCCAGCGCCGCCGCCACCGCCGCCGCCGTGTTCGGGTGTAGAATTTGGAATCCCTGCGTGTCGTTAACAATGAAGCAGAGTTCGAACGTGCCGGCTTTCCTCAGCAAGCTGTGGACGCTTGTGGAGGAAACCCACACTAACGAGTTCATCACCTGGAGTCAGGTACGGGTGAGGGCACGGCGGCCTCCGAACCCCCTGACTAACCGCCTTCTCTCTCCCTCCCGTGGGGTTGTCTCTCGCGGCCTGCGACTTGATGCCTTCTGCGAGGCCCGCGGCGCGGGGTGGCGGGGTGGCGCGGGCCCCGGCGTTCAGGCTCGCTAGGGACTCCTTGTATTGTTCGCGCGGGGAGCCGCGGGGGTCCCGGCCAGCGCCGCTGGCTCAGGCCGCGGTGGGGGAGGGGCGGTCCGCACCGGGCCCCGCGGCCCCGGAGGCCCCGTAACGGTCCGGCCCCGTCGGCGTTCGGAACCGGCCCGGCAGGACGAAGGCGGCCGACGAGCCGAGGGCACGGGGAGCCACGTTACTGCACACTCATTCTTCGTCCTCCCTCCGGGCTCGCGGCTTACGAATCACTGAGTGCATAGGCAGCCCTGGGCGCGGGGGTTTGTCTGGGAAACCTTTACCTCAGCGACCTGATTCTCTCTAAAAAATACACTCCGCTTTGCACCTGAATCTTTATGAGGAGAGCAGTCAGGAATATAGGCAAATGTTCAAACGCAGTAAACGCAGGTTACTGGTTATCAATAGGTTTCGAAATTTTATGTAGAATATGATACATCATTCTTTGGAAATGCTGAGCCATTTGTAGAAACGGATTTTTATGATTATTTTAATATAAGTGCTCTAATAGGTGTTCAGTAACTTAGAAGCTAAAATGAATCACTAAATTTCACTAAACAGTTGCTGGGAGAGTGGTATATGATGCCTTGATTATTGGTTTGATCCCAGCTCTGCCACTAAACAGGGATGACTTCAGTCAAGCTCCTTATCTTGTCTCCCCTGAGTTTCATCGTCCTTAAGATGAATGGGTTGCCTGGGTGATCCAAGACTCCTCTAGTTCCAAATACTAAGATTCTAAGCAGAATGATTATTACATAAACAGTGCATTTGCATTCAAATGCACTCTCAGGCTGTTGGAATCATTTTGTGAAGTGGGGTGGATTTTTCTTACTGTAGATGATCATCTGTTTGGGATATTTTCTTGTTTAGAGGGCTGGGGAAGAGTAAGTGAAAACTACCCTCACAGTGCCTGGCACCTGTTAAGTGCTGAGTAAATGTTACCTCCTCGCTTTCTCCCTTTCTTTTCGTTTCCTTTCCTATTGTAGGAGCTCTAGTTTTACTTACTTTTATCTTAAGAGGGAGCACTGTATTGAGTACATGAAGTTTTCGGCAACTGTAACACCATATTCTTTCTCATATTACTGTAATTTGTTCATTTTTTTATACCCCTCCTAGGACTTAATTTTCTTGAAGGTCAGTATCATCAGCTGGATGGTGTGTATTAAGCGTTTGATGAATTCTGTACAGTTGTACAAAGAAAAGTGAAAATAAGCCAGCCGCCAGCATACACTTAAAAATAAACAGATGTCTCATGCTTTTCATCAGTCAGAAGGATTAAAAGTTGACAGGGATGGATCAGCACAGTCTGCTGTTACTCAGCCTTGTATTCATATTAGAGATTGGACTGAGAGTCTCTCCCCCACCCAAGCTGATTTTATTATACCTTTTTGGCTTGTATGGCCATTTAAAAATAATTCTTTTTTATCCTATTATTAAGTCTAAGCTTATGTTTTACTCATTTTCTACTACATAATGGGACAGTTGAAATATAACTTCATTGAGGGCAGATACCATGCCTGTGCCAAGGACACAGTAGGTATTTAATAAATGTCTGATGAATCAATGAAATCCTTAGAATATGTAATGGAAATGGTGGGAATGATAAAGAATTATGCCTGAAAAGAATCTTAGAGATAATCCACTTTAGCCTCATCATTGTATAGATGAGGATTTGAGGCTTAGGTTAGATTTCTTATCCATAATTACAAAGCTAGCCATTATTGGAGGTGGGACTCATGTTAACGTAAATTTCAGACCTCCCAGATCAGTCTTCCCTCGTCAGCACTTCACTTAATATAGGATGGTACAATATTTAGTGTTATATCAAAATGTTACCCTTTTGCAAGTCTGTGAACAATTCTGGATTAATGTTGTCTAGGGCTTAGCTTGGTTGCTTAGGAAGTCTGTCTCTATTACTTTCCCACAGATTTTTCCAAAAGCAGTGTTAACAATGAAATGAAAGGTAAAACTCTAAATATTAAACAATGATGTTAAATGGAAAAAACAAAGCAAGTTACTGTCATCTTTTAGAAGTTGCTATTTATGGTTGTTTCTGGTTTCCTTCAAATAGATTTTGCTGAATTTCTGTCGAGGTAATTTAGCATTTATACTATCTGAGTGAAAATCATATTAAGACCTTTTAGAAGCAGCAGATGTTTTGGAAACCAGGCAATCTTTTATGCAATTTTTTTTTTTTTTTCCACTTGTGGAAAATAATTTACTCCTCTAGCTTGAGTGTAGGGTAAGGGGAAAAAACCAACTGCAGTTTGAAAAGCTTGGCTTAATATTCCTCAAGACTTACTTATATGACTAGTTTTTCTTGAAACTTGTAGTATGACAAAAATGAAGAAAAATGAAATAACACCCCCATTTTCATGATTATAGAAATGTAATATTCTGAGCAATCAAAATTATACTAAATATGTTATTGATTCAAACAACAGAAATGTCTTTAGATCCAGAGTGTCTTTAAAACATTTGTACATATTTTATTTTTTTCCCATATTCTCCCCTGAAAAGTTTCTTTTTCTTTCCTTTTTGTTTTTACATTTCCTATAGCTACTTTGGCTCTGGTAGGCAGTCAGTTGCCAGAATCAGGGACAGAGATAATACTGTTGGACTACCTAAAGCTGTTTTAAGTGTAACCGAGTCCTAAACAGAAGGTACCGGTTTAACTTGGAAGCAACTGCAGAAACCTGATATTCAGGAACAAGAGGTTGTGGAAGTTGGAAGTTCTTGCCATTGATAGTGAGGAACAGCCTTTACTGTTAACTGAAATTTGATAGTGTATGTTGAAGTTAAGTAGTTACAAAAGCAGGAAAGAACTGGAGGTCATTGTTTTGTTAGTGTTATTACCTTTGTCTCTGTTCTTCAGATTGTTTGAGAAGACCAAGAAATGATTTCCACTAAAGACCTCATACTGGCTGCCTGGGTGGCTCAGTCGGTTAAGCATCCAACTCTTGATCTCAGTTCAGGTCTTCATCTTAGGGTTGTGAGTTCAAGCTGCACACTGAACTCCATCCTGGGCGTGGGGCCTACTTAAAAAAAAAAAGGGGGATGCCTGGGTGGTTCAGTCGGTTAAGCAGCTGCCTTTGGCTCAGGTCATGATCCCAGGGTCCTGGGATTGAGTCCCACATCAGGCTCCTTGCTCAGTGGGGAGCCTGCTTCTCCCTCTGCTGGCCGCTCCCCCTGCCCATGTTCTCTCTCTCTCGGACAAATAAATATATAAAATCTTAAAAAAAAAAAAAGACCTCATACCTATCTGGTCCACCTTTTTATGCCCTTTGACATTTTCTATTTCTCCATCCCTCTGAAATCAGCAGAGACAAATCAGGAAATAAGAAGGAAATGGAGCAAAACCGTATTGGTCTAGTGCTAGTGCTATCTAATAGCTAGCTATTCTGGATGAATTTGAGCATCCAGAACTTGGTATTTGGTATCATTTTGAACTTCCCAGCAACCATTGCATTATTACACTATTCTCAAGTAAAAACAAGCCACAACTGTGGCAGAATAGGAGTAAAATCCACCTTAGATGAGCCTACAGAAATGTTGAAAGATTCATTGACGACTAGTATTTTTTATTTGTATACATAAGAGAGAATGAGAGACTCAGAAAGAATGATTGGTGAACATTAAGAAGTTATGGACTGTTTTAAAAAAAGTTACAAATTTCTATTATGAAAAATGTTTTAAAGTAATGGGACTGAAAAATTATTAGTAAGATTATTTTGGATGTTTTTAACTTACTACCAGTTCAAGCAGTAACAACTGTTACTATTTGGAAGCTTGCCAACCTTTATGGGTAAAACCTAAAAAGAAGCTACCCATCTCTCCCACCTCACTCAGTAGTGGCTTTCTGCTCCTTTTGGAATGTGTTGGGAGAGTTCTGTATTGTATTGCTTGAGCCTCACAGGTTTAAATGGCAGTAAGGTGGAATTTTTGCACTCAGAGGTTATCTACTAATTTTAGAGTGGAGACTGAAGGAATACTATAAGCAGAGACACAGAATATGAGTGAATGGGGGTTGTATGAGAGGGAGAGCACATGCAGATATAAGCAAGGGGCATTCATCATTTCATTTGATATAATTCAAGAGTTGAACTTCTAAAAAGATATTTTGGTGCACTGTGGCCAACAGTTCATTTATTTGATCACTCACAGGTATTTATCATGAATATGTTGTGTCCTAGGTACTAGGAATTCATTCAGTAGTGAACAGAGTGGCTTCATAGAGCTCATATTCTAGAGGAGGACACTGGTAATTAAAAAGTAAGCAAACACAGATAATATAATTTCAGTTAGTGGTTAGTACCATAAAGAAAATAAAGCAGGGTAAAGAGATCAGGGTCCAATTAGGAGACAGATGTCACATAGTGTAAAAGAAGGAAAGAACTGTTTTTAAACATTTAAACAAGGAAAGTTTAGTAGAATTACTATATCGGGGGATTGGAGTAAAAACCTTAAAGAATATAGATACGACTGGCAGTTATAAAAAGTATGATCACATCTCACTTAATGGCAAAGAAGGCACTGGTGCCACACTGGTGGAACTTATGGAAGTTCATCCTTCAGAGCTTGTGGAGAAATATACCTTCTAAGGCAGTGATTGGCAAACCATGGCCCAGGGGCAAGTCATCTGTTCTGTAAATAAAGTTTAAAATAAGTAAATAAATGCGCAATCTATTTACATATTGTTTATAATTGCTTTCTTGCTACAATGGCAGTATTATGACCTTATGATCTGCAAGCCCAAAGTATTTACTGTCTAATGCCTTAAGAAAAGGTTTATCAGCCCTTTTTCTAGAGCACCCTTGATAGTTGTTCATGGGGACATGTCTTGTCAGATATACTCTGATTTGAAACTTCCAAAGGGAGAGAGAATGTTGGCCTTGCGCTGCTGACCTTCCGTACTGCAAGAGCTAGGTGCTGGAGAACCTGCCTGCACTGTAGGAACCTGGCCATTGTTAAAGAACCAGGAAATAGGAAGGAGAACTCCCTTCTCTTGTAATATCTCTCTAGTGTCTTCTGTTGACAAAGCTTATCACCATGCCATCTAGAAAAAGATATTTAAGGGACCCAGCTCTATATTTGCAAAGCAGACAATGAGGAATGAATTTGGAGCAATAAATTGATGAACTAGCACATAAAATGACTGGGATTTGTGGGTATTTTAGGTAGAGTGATAAGGAAAGCCTCTCTGAGGAGATGTTTGAGCAGAGATCTGAACAATTTGAAAGGATGGGCCAGGCAAAGGGGGATGGCAAATGTAAAGGCCTTGAACATGGCATGTTCATGTGATTGGGGAAGGCCCATGTGGTTAGAGTATCTGGAGAATGTAAGATTGAGGTCAGAGTAGGCAGGAGCAGATGGTGTAGGGCCTTAGGGCTGTGTGGTAAGGAGACTGGAAATCTAGGGAACTAGTTTGTAGATTATCACAGTTTTCCACTATGTTATTGAAAATAGTGTGGCTGAGACTAGTGTATTTGCAATGGAGATGATGAAAAGTTGTTGGATTTGATATTTACTTTAAAGGTAAAGCAGTAGAACTTACTAATAAATTGTCTGGAGTTGCAGGAAAGACAGAGAAGAATTAAGAATGACTCAGATTTGGCCTGAACAACAAAATAAATGATGACACCATTTGCTCAGATGGGGGAGTATTCAGAGAAATGCAGGTGGAGATTGTTTGGCCTATATTAACTTTGAGATTACAGTGGACAGTAGTGCTACTTGAAAATTGTTTTGTTTAGCTTACGTTTCATTGACCACACTTGGTCAAATGACCATGCCTAATTTCAGAGGAAGTGGGGAAGTTCAGTGCTAGGAAGGAGAACAGGAATATTTTTGAACAGCCTGAATGACTTCTACACTCCCAAGACATCCAAGTGGAAATGTTGAACAGGATGTTTGCATATAAGACACTGGCATTCAGGGTGGAGTTTGGAGCTTATGAGTGGTAAAGCCATGGGACTGGATGAGATCATCTAGGGAGACAAATGAAGATAGAATAAGCTGAAAGACAGGCCAGTCTGATTTTTAGAGGGCATATGAGAATAAGAAAAAGCTAGCAAAGGAGACTGAGAAGAAACAATGCAACAGGAGGAAAAAGAGGGGAGTGAGGTCATAGAAGTTAATGGAAAAAAATGGTTCAAAAAATAGAAGATGATAAACTGTGTCAGCTGCTGTTACGAATATTCTTATATACTTCTCCTGGTGTATATAAGCAGGAATTTAAGGTCTATATACTTACAGTGAAGATTGGACTTGCTGGAAAATAGGGTATGAACTGTTCAGCCTGAAGATAGTTCAAATTGTTTTCCAAAGAGATTAAATGATTTTATACTCCTGTTAGCCAAGCATGAGATTTTCCATTAATCCACATCTTCAAAACTTGATATTATCATTCTTCTTAATTTTTTACCAATCTAGTAGATGTAAAGTATTATCTCAATGAGGTGTTAATTTATATTTCCCTGATTAGTAATGTGTTCAAACAGCTTTTCGTATTTATTCGCCATATGTGTTTCCTATTCTATGAAATATTTGGCCATTTTTCTATTGGGTGGCTTTGTCTTTTAATATTTGTAGGAATTCCTTTTATATTCTGTATATCCGTTCTTTGGGTCTGTGTATTGCTTATGTCTTCTCCCAGTTTGAGACTTACCTTTTCCTTTTGATTAATACAAGTTTTTAATTTTAGTATAATATATTCATCTTTTTTGTTCATGCTTTTTGTTTCTTCAGGATGTTTTTTCTTACCTCTTCCCCAGGGAGAGAAAAATACTTTTCTATTTCTCTTCTTTTTTTTTCTGAAAGTTTTAAAAGTTTGCATTTTATGTGTAAGTCTTTAATTCATCTGGAATTGATTTTTGTGTGTGGTGTGAGGAATCCAGTTTCATTGTTTTCCATATAAATATTCAGTTGTCCTAGCTCCTTCATTGAATGCTTCCTTCTTTACATGGTGATGTGTATTGCTCCCTCTGTCTTATAGCAAAATTACAGGTAGATGTTTCGATTTTTGTTTCTAGGTTCTCTATTGCATTCCACTGAACAGTTTTGTTTTTGTTTTTTTTGCCCTTATCGTATGTCCTAATTACTGCAGCTTTATAATGTCTTGCTTTTGGGAGGACAGCTTATCCTTCAGGAATACCTTGACTATTGTTGGTCTTTGCTCTTCTGTATATGTTTTAAAATCAAATTCCATTAAAAAAACACTGGGATTTTAATTGGAATTGCATTGAAATTATAAATCAGATTAGGGAAAATGGATGTCTTTATGATGTTGAATATTCCCATAAATGAGGCATGTTTTTAAATTCATTTTGTTTAACAAAGTTTTATATTTTTTTGGTAATTAGGTCTTGCATGTTTGTTAGATTTTCTTCCTAGGTATCTTAAGATGTTGTAAGTGGTGTCCGTTAGTTAAAATCACATTTCTGGCTGTAGCTGGTAGTTAGAAATACAAATAACATTTGTATGTTGATGATAAAGCAGTGAACCAATCATTTTACTGATTTGGGGTGTCTAAGTGTACATCCGTGCATTTGTGAATGATAGTTCTGTTCTTTCAGAACTTGATACCTTTTTTTTTTTTTTTTCTGCAGTGGCTAAGCCCTCAGGGTGTCAAATTGAAGTAGTGATCATGGGATCCCTTTTCCTTATTTTTAAAAGGAATTTTTTCATATTTCCCCCTTAAGTTATCAGCTGTTAAAATTGAGAGTTTTTTAAATTTATCTTTTTCTTGTTGGTGTCATAGTTAGAGGGGAGACGGGCATGCCAGGAGAGAGGATACAGGAAAAAAGTTGACTTTGGTGAGTAGGAAGGTGGATTTGAAATAGGCAATAGTTGAGAACATAGTGAATTAAATAACATGTAAAAATGTTAACAATTGAAAAATTTAAATGTGAAATTTGCGATGGTCAGGGCAGAGTTGTAGATGTGATCATAGATAATAAATCATCATACGTAATACAGTCAGTAGTTAGATACACTGGTGTGGATGAGATTGCCTAAGGAAAGAGAGTATAAGGTGTCATGATCAAGGATAGAAATCTAAAAAACACTACCTCTTAATAGATGAATACAATTGGAAGAAAATATGAGAAAGAGACCCAATAGTATATAGTTTCAGAGCCAAAACAGTATTTAAGGAGGGGATTGTCAGTAGTGCCAAATGAAATGCCACAGAGAGGTGTGGGAAGATGAGGACTGAAAAGAAGGCATTGAATTTGGCATTTGACATTTTAGAGAAAAACGGTTTGAGTAGACTGAGGGAGAACGAAACCCAATTTTTAGCAAGAATATGTAGATGGTACTAAATTAGAGAAGGGGGCTTTGAAATATTTGTTAAATTTTGCAGCGAAGGAAAAGACAAATGGGGTGGGTAGATTGAGAGGGAAGTAAGATAAAGGGACGGTTTTTTTTAAGATAGGAAAAACATGCATTTTAAATTTTAATAGTTATTACCTACTAACCAACTCTGATTATCATCAGACTTTTAAAATTTTTCCAGCCTAAATAAGTGAAAATCGTTATTTGTTTTTGTTTTTTTTCTGTACATTCAATTATAATGAGATTGGGCCTCTTCTAAATTTTACATTGGGTTTTTCATCTTACTGATTTGTTAAAAATTTTTAATTAATACAGTTGTCATAAATATTTAAAATATTTTTATGTTAATTGACTTAATTGAATTTTTGTAATAACTCTGAGTTAGGTTTAGTTTCAGACACAAATAATAGAATTCCAAACAATAGGGGCACCTGCGTGGCTCAGTTGGTTAATCATCTGCCTTTGGCTCAGGTCATGATGTGGGGACCCTGGGATCAGGCCACGTATTGCATCGGGCTCCCTGCTCAGCAGGGAGTCTGCTTCTCCTTCTGCCTGCTGCTCCCCCTGCTTGTTCTCTCTCTTTCTCTCTGTAAAATAATAAAATCTTAAAAAAAAAAAAAAAATCCAAACAATGGTTTAAATAGAATAGAGATGTATTTTCTTTTTAAGTCTGAAGATATGTTTTGGTCTTTTCAGCCATACTTAGTTTCTCCACATCAGTGGTGGTTGAAGTTCTACTCATTAGCTTCAAGTTCCAAGTAGGGATATGGGATATAGGGGTTTGAAATTTGGATCTTTACCCTTTTAGAAGCTTTTCTGGAAGCCCTACTCAGTCCATTCTATTTATATCTTAATTGCCAGGTGTGTTTTCGGCTGCCTCTGTTAGGGGGACTGAGAAATGTAGTTGCAGCATCAAACAGAATTGTGGTTCTGTTAGTAAGAAAGTTTTTGCAAATGGATCTCTTTGTTTTTAAGGCTAAATGATGTTCCATTGTGTGTTTGTGTATCACAGTTTCTTTATTCTTCCATTGAGGGACACTTAGGTTGTTTTCATATCTTGGCTCTTGTGAATCATGCTGCAGTGAACATGGGAGCATAGATACCTCTGTGAAATACTGATTTCATTTCCTTTGGATGTATACCCAAGAAAGGGGTAGCTGGATCATGTGGTAGTTCTATTTTTTATTTTTTTGAGGAACCTTCATGCTGTTTTCCGTAAGGGCTATACTGATTTACATTACCACAAATAGTATATGAAAGTTCCCTTTTCCCTACATCCTCGCCAACACTTGTTATTTTTAATTTTTTTAATAATTGCCATCCTAACAGATATGAAGTGGGTACCTCATTGTGGTTTTGATTTCCATTTCCCTGATGATTAGTGATGTTGAGCACCTTTTCATACACCTGTTGGCCATTTCTGTATCTTTGGAAAAATGTCTATTTGGGTTCTTTTTTTTAAAGATTTTATTTATTTATTTGACAGAGAGAGAGGGAGAGACAGTGAGAGGGAACACAAGCAGGGGGAGTGGGAGAGAGAGAAGCAGGCTTCCCGCCGAGCAGGGAGCCCGATGCGGGGCTTGATCCCAGAACTCTGGGACCATGACCTGAGCTGAAGGCAGTCGCTTAACCAACTGAGCCACCCAGGCGCCCCATATTTGGGTTCTTTTTTAATCGGTGTCTTTTTTTTTTTTTTTTTTTCCTGGCTGTTGAGTTGTATGTGTTCCTTACATATTTGGATTATTAATCCCTTATTCGATATATTGCTTGCAAATAGTCTTATTCTGTTAGGTTTTCTTTTTATTTTGTTGTTTTCTTTGCTCTACAGAAGCTTTTTAGCTTGATGGAGATGGAATGTTAATTAGCTTGACTGTAGTAGTCCTTTATGTAAATATATTAAATCATGCTGTACACCTTTAAAATACGCTATTTTAGTTTTAAAATAACAAAAATAAAAAAGGTAAGTAGAGGAATTTGGAAATAGGGTAGGCAGCTAGCAGCTTCCATGAATAAATATAAATTCTTACCACTTACCAGTATGACTTCTAGGTCGGTTGTAAAGAGTGATTGAGCAGTGAGTTAGCATTGAGCTTTTGCTTTTTGCTTTCCAAATGGAGAGTTCATGAACTAATAATCTTTTTTCTCCTCATTTTCCCCCCTGATTTGAATGTTACATGTACTTATTACCTGTTAAAAATTCTCAAATAGATTTGCTGCTGCTTCTGTCTCTCTAATCTATTTATTTATTTTTTACTATCCCTTCTTTAGTACGAAACTTTGTAAACACTATAATTTTACCACTTTTATAGGATAGGGTTAACACCTCTTTTTTCATTGTTTTTAGTATTTTCTTGCCTATTGTTACATACTTATTTTACAAGTGAGCTTTAAACTGATAAGAACAGATACTACACTTGATCCCTAATATTTGGTTGTATTAGCATCTCTTCACCTCCTGTCCAGAAATTTTTTTGATTGAGAATTTATTGCAAATATATTGGTTAATTAGAATTGACAGCTTTACAGTGCTATATTTGTCCCTCTATAGTTTAATATTCTCTTAAATGTCCTGTATATTTTTAAGATTTATCTTTAGATATGTGATATTTTTTCTATTATTGGAATCTTTTATTCTACTTTAGTTTTAAATTGTTATGGTAAAATATGCCTAACATAAAATTAACCATTTTACCCAGTTTTAAGTATACAGTTCAGTGGCATTAGGTACATTTACATTATTATGCAGCCATCGCTACCATCTCTCTCCAAAATGTTTTTCACCTTTCTGTACTGAACCCTCATACTCATTAGACAATAGCTTCCAAGTCCTCCTTCCTCCTAGCCCCTAATAACCATTCTGTTTCTGTCTCTGTGAATTAGACTATTCTAAATACCTCATATAAGTAGAATAGTGCAGTATTTGTCCTTTTGTGGCTAGTGTATTTCACCTAGCATAATGTCTTTAAAGTTCATCCATGTTGTAGCACCTGACAGAATTTCCTTTCTTTTTAAGGTTGGGTACTCATTGTGTGTATATTCCAAATTTTGTTTATCTGTTCATCTGTCAGTGGACATTTGTGTTGCTTCCACTTTTTGACTATTGCAGATAATGCTACTATGAACATAGGTATACAAATATCTTTTTGAGTACCTGCCCAGTTCTCTGGGATTATACATAGAAATAGAATTGCAGGATTATATAGTAATTCCGTGTTTAGTTTTTTGAGGAACCACCATACTGTTTTCCATAGCAGCTGCACTATTTTTTACATTTCCACCAGCAATGTTCTAATTTCTCCAATTCCTCCAACACTTATTTTCAATTTATTTGGTGTTTTTAAAAAATAATTCCCATCCTAAGGGGTATGAAGTGGTGATTGTGGTTTTGGTTTTCATTTCCCTAATGGTTAGTGATATGTTAGGCATTTTTAATGCGTTTATTAGCCATTTGTATATGTTCTTTGGAAAAATGTTTAAGTCCTTTGCCCATTACTTATTGGGTTGTTTCTTTTTTGTTGTTGAGTTGTAGAAGTTCTTTATTATGGATATTAACCCCTTATCAGTTAAACAGTTTGCAAATATTTTCTCTGATTCTGTGGGTTGCCTTTTCACTCTATTGATAGTGTTCTTTGCACAAGTTTTTAAGTTTGAGGTAGCATCCGTCGTCGTGGTCTGTTTTTGCTTTTGTTGCCTGTGCCTTTGATGTTAACGAAGAAATCATTGCCAAATCCAGTGTCATGAAGCTTTTCCTCCTTATGTTTTCTTCTACTATTTTTATAATTTTAGCATTTACGTTTAGGTCTTTGATCCATTTTGAATTAATTTTTATATATGGTGTAAGGTAAATTTTGTTCTTTTGCATGTGAGAATCCATTTTTCCCAGCATTGTTTGTTGAAAACTCTCCTTTCCCCTTTGAATGGTCTTGGTACTCTTGTCAAAAATCTTTGGACCTTCTATTTAAGGGTGTATTTGGCGGTTCTTTATTCTGTTCCATTGGTCTGTCTCTCTGTGTTTATGCCAGTACCATGCTGTTTTGATACTGTATTATAGTAAGTTTCAAATTTTTTTTTTATAGGAAAAACACTAGTGACTTTAAATGTTAATTATTAACCTGATATTTTATTGAAACTTTTTTTTTTACAGTTTTTCAGTTGATTGTGCAAAGATATGTCTGTTGCAAATAATGATAAATATAACTTCCTCTTAAATTTTGTCTATTTTTGTCTAATTGCATTGGTTTTAAAACAGTGTTAAATTAATTATGTTGCTTACTTACAGTATTTCTTTTCTTGTTTCTGATTTAATGGAAATTCTAATATTTCACCATAGTGTATGATGCAGCTTTTGGTTTTAGACATACTTCTGAACTTCTGAGGTTGACATCAAAAAGTTTAATTACAGTTTGGCAGTTAATTATAGTTTGTTTCTTGTTGCTGTTAATAGGAATAAAATGTGGATCTAAAAGTATCATGGAAAGACTGCCCAGTTTTAGGGTTCATATTGTATCACCTAAGAAGACTTCAGTTGACTTTTTCTCTCTTTTTCAGAATGGCCAGAGTTTTCTGGTTTTGGATGAACAAAGATTTGCAAAAGAAATTCTTCCCAAATATTTCAAGCACAATAATATGGCAAGCTTTGTGAGGCAACTGAATATGTGTGAGTACGGGCAGTAGTTTATTTGGAGTATGGTTATCAGCCACTGATTAAACCATTTTTCCCATTAGGTTGATAAAGAAAAGGGAAACTTTTTTGCTTTTTGTGTGTTTTAGTCATCTAAATTTTTAATCTTTTTCAGATGGTTTCCGTAAGGTTGTGCATATTGACTCCGGAATTGTAAAGCAGGAACGAGATGGTCCTGTTGAATTTCAGCATCCTTACTTCAAACAAGGCCAGGATGACTTGTTGGAGAACATTAAAAGGAAGGTGAGCTATTATTAATGTGATTTATTTAAGGCATTACCATATAGCATACTTGGCCAACACAATATTTCACCTGTTGAAATTAAGAATGTACAGAAATACACAGGTATTCCCTGTTGGGATGACTTAGACTAATAAAGCTTTAATTATTTCCTTCTATTTTATATGTTTTCTTTCCTAGAGGGAAGGAAAATGTTTACATTCTGACTGCGGGTGAGGAATCATCCATATTGGGATGGCTCACTCCTTCCAATTTAGCTTAAAAAATATTAGCTCCTGTTAGAATGTTGACTCCCTTGGAGGGCTTTTTCTGTAGTTCACTGCTGAATATCCGATACTGAGAATAAGTCCCTTGCATATAGTAAGCATTTAATAATACATTTTTTAATGAATGGTATCTTTTGCTGAAATAAAATATTTTTACTAAATCCACAAAAAGGGGATAAAGAGTAATGGGCCATGAAAGAAAACGGCCTAGTGTGCAGCTGTTACTGCATAAATTTAATTAAACGTGGAATGTGATAATAAAGAGGCTTGGGGAAATTGCAGTGAGTTTGGTGAAAGAGAATGAAAAAAAGTCCCTAAGTTGTTCCTGCTTGTGGAAACTTCTCCACATTAAAAAAAAAAAAAAAGATTATTTCTTATTCTGTGTTGAAGTTTATTCTTTTTATAGAATCCTGTCCTAGGCTTTTTGGAACTAAATCTGAGTTCCTGAATGGGCTACAAAACACAATAGGGAAATTTTGAATTAAAAACTTGGTGTTTAGTATTTGATTTCCTAAATTTGCTTTCAAAAGGTTTCATCTTCAAAACCAGAAGAAAATAAGATTCGTCAGGAAGATTTAACAAAAATTATAAGCAGTGCTCAGAAGGTTCAAATAAAACAAGAAACTATTGAGTCCAGGCTTTCTGAATTAAAAAGGTAAAATATTATTTCCAAATATAATCTTAATATAGGGGTTGGTATGTGTGTGTTGGGGGTTGAAGGTTAGTGCTTTAAGTACTTAGATTACATTGTTGAAGCCAAGGTAAAAGGTCATTTTTCTCTAAGTATTGGTTCCCTTTAGTTTTGATTTGTAGCCCTTGACTTTAGCTCAGTATTATATTTTCTTGACAGTATTCAAAAGAATTTATAAATCTGGGCAGTTAAAACAGTTTGATGCACAAGTCCCACTGATGAAACAATAGAGCTTTAAATCAATGTAGAAAATACGATTCTACTTAGGTTAGCTTTCATACGATGTTCACACACATGAGGGCATACAAGCCATTAAAAAACACTACATATGTTACTCATATATTCTTTATGGTGGTTTCATAAAACTTTTCTATGTGGCCTATCAGGAAAAAATAGGACATAAAAAATAGGGAAAAAGGATGCAAGAGACTTGCCTTACTTGGTATTTATCTTACCTAGATGTGGTAAAGTGTTATTCAAAACTTTTATTATAGAAACATGCTTTTGCTTTATTGCAGTTCTCGGCACCATTAGTTGAGACAGTAACAACTTGTATACAGAGTAGATGTGTACTTTTCTTAGTAAGTAGTTGGGATTTTCTCTTATCCTAATAGGGGCTGAGGTCTTGAGAGTAGTTATTTTATGGATTCTCTCTCCCATTTCAAATGTGGGACATTAGTTTAGCTGTCTTAAGTGTCTTCATTAAAAGAGTAACCTTGAACTTTGATTCCCTTTTTGAATAAGGCTTAATTTTAAGCTGTCCCATTTTGCATATTTTATGTAATCACTTATGCCAGTTTATTGTATGTATCTTGTGTCTCCTGAGGTGCCCTTTGACCCAATTCCTTGAATCTCAGGTTTAGCCCTTAAGGAATGGGATCCCAGATTCATCCTGTAAGTTTTAGAGGTAACCATTCTACTTAATGTTTAGTAGGCAGATGATAGTATTATCTTTCAATATCTGAGTCAGAGAAAACACCCTAGTTATTCAGTAAGTATTAAAGTTTTATTTTCAAGATCTTCTATATGTAAGATACAGAAGTCCCTTTTGTAAGACTTTGGCTTGAGGAAGATGGATATTATGGAAATTAACAAGAGCAAAAATTAAAGTATTTAATAGGTGAATTATCTTTCATGCCTTCTCAGTGTTATCGTTGCTGCTAACATTTAATAACAGAACAGTGCAATTTCAATAAAAGTTAATGAAGGAAAAGAAACTGTTATTACTAGGCAAGTTATTGGTTTGTCATATATTTAGACATGCTTTAAAAAAACTTTTTTTAGTGTTTTCGTATGTTTGAAACATATTTTAAGATAGACAGTTTTAGGACCTGATCGACTTTTAGATCGACTTCAACACTTACTACAAATAATCCGTGTGATCTTAGGCAAGTCCTCTCAATTCTTGGGTCTCATTGTCCTCCTCTATAAAATAAATAATTCCTTTCTTGACTGATTTTATAGAAGTTTAAATAAGAAATACACATAAAATGCTTAGCATAATCCCTGGAGCATAGGTAGTGCTGGGTAAATGTCACTTCCTTCAAGAATTCTTTTCTAAGCGCAAGTCCTAAATTTACTTGGTAGCCATAGTTGAAAGGTGTTTATTTTTTAAACAAGAAGTAATGAACCACATTGTCAGAGAAGTAAATTGCCTGCTACTATATGGATATAGGCATGAGTCTTACATTTTTGTGTTTATATTGCCATGAGTAGAAAGTACTGTAGTTATGAAGGGATGATTCTGGAGTTGTATCAAGATAGTTGTCATTTTATGTAATTGAACCAGAGTTTTTCCAATTTCATGAAAATATATAGCAAAGTTCCTGGTATTCTTAATTAAAGTTATTGAGGTCTGGCTTTCTGACTAAATTTTATTTTGTTTTTTAAAAAATGATAACATAGTGAGAATGAGTCTCTATGGAAGGAGGTGTCAGAATTACGAGCAAAACACGCACAACAGCAACAAGTTATTCGAAAGGTAAGCTTTTTTCCCCCATGACCATAATCTGCCTTTGTTTAATTTGTGTACCATTTGTGACCCAAAAAAGCCTCTGTTGAATAGTGATTGAGCTATTATATATTAGATATTATATATTAGGTTCACATATAGTAGTGAAACTATGAAATCAAACAAATTAGGTCAACCGTTGTATTTTCTTTTTAATAAGAAACATTTCTCATTAGCTAAATATTGTTATTCCGTACTCTCAGCTTGAGTCTCATTAGCTTTTAGTAAGTGACCTTTAGCCTGATACAACAACTTTAAAGATGCTTTATTTTTAGGAACATAATAGAAAGAAAACTACCAGTTTCTTTACATTTTTTACTATGAATGACAGCCTTACTGTGTGGGTCTGTTGTTATTGTTTTTACTATTTTTTTTTTTTTTACTTGAAAAGGCATAGATATGGTCTTGGAAGACAAATGACTAAAATTTTCAAATCAGTTGACCAAATTATGAGTTCAAAAAAATTAGTTATCAGTGTATGCCATTATTAGTCTCTACGGAAAAGCAGTTAAAGTAGTGTGTTGTAAAATAAATTGTGGATTTTAGTATCTGAGCTGAAAATTACTGGGGGAACTGAAAATCTCTCAGTTGCCTTGTGTCCTTGTGATTTAGTCTTTTCATATCAGCTTTCATATGTTAATAAGACTTGAAACATAAAAGTAATTAAGGCAGCTATTTTTTGCTCATGAGTAAACTAGACTCTTAAGTTTAAGCAACAGGTTTTTGTGGGGGGGAGGAAGGGTGGGAGTACTTCACTTGGTTTGTGCTGAGATGCCTTTAGCTAAAAATAGGGTTATGACAGGATCTGGGTCTAGTGGAGCAGGCTTAGAACAGAGATGAATGGTTGCAGTCTTTGGCCTGTAGTCAAAATAGATATACTGGGTTTTTTTTTTTTTTTTCCTTTTCAAATCAGTATGCAAGTGAAGGTTGAATGTAGAATTCAGTTCTAAGTGTTTAGTCCAAGTGCATATATTTTCACAACTTCCAGAGCTGATTCTAGCATGCAGCCCTGTTAAGAATACCTGATTTAAAACGATAGGTGTACTTTATTAAACCTGTACTTTATTTTAAAAAAAGTCTTCTCAACTTTTCCAGAAAACAATGTTTTATAGTTAAATATTGACTTATAATACTATATAATTTTTTTCCTAAAAGCAAAGAAAGTTGGTAAAATACTTATATAACATTTCAGTTTTTCATGAAAGCTAACATTCTGTCTGTTCAAATTTGAGTTTGAATATATGTGGTTTGGTGGAGCTCTAGGGATTTTTATAATGCATAGTGATAGCTGATAATCTTTTCTCTATTCCTGGAATTGCTTCATACGTCTGTCATTTTACTCCTTGGCCTTGGATTAGTTGGAATAGTGTATGCGAGTTACCTAGTATAGGTACTTGTTACAGGATAGGATAATAGTACCTGTTAATAGAACTTGTCAGGTCCAGAAGTTAGATGCCGTAAATGTTAGAGGTCTTATCTTTTCCTTCAGGAAGGAAGCTTTGTACAGCGTGATGCAGAATTGTCATAAGAGAACTAATATGTAGAACAAATTTCAGGAGAAATTTAGCCAGTGCTTCATGTTCTTATAAATTCAACCACTAATGTTTTTAGAATTTTTCTGTAACATTTATAAATTAACAAAAGTAACTGAAGCCAAATTATTTCATAGATACCTTTAAGCTTAAATTTGTCTTTTCATCAGCCGTCAGTCAACGTTTTCTTTTGAATAAACAGTTTAGTGGCTAATTTCCTTTTCATGACTCTAATGCTGTTTGACTTTTCTTCAAAGAGCCTAAATAGTCCTCCAGTCCCTTTTGGTCTTTATTTATAGCCTCTCAGTGATATACTGCTTTTCATAGTTCACCATATGATCCTCACCTTTTTAGCTTCTTCAGAAAGATGACAATAAATTTCAAGGCATACCCTAAGCCAGTGATTCTCACATTCACATCAATATCAGCGGGAGGACTTGCTAAACATACATTGCTGGACCCTGTCCTCAGAATTTCAGATTCAGCAATTCCAGAGTGGGGTTGAGAATTTGTGTGTCTAATATGTTCCTGGGCTAATACTGCTGGTCCATGGACCACACTTTAAGAAACACTTAATATGAAACACATAAAATATGAAAGATTGTTTGCATGTCTTGATCGGCTTAGTAGTTCTTTCCTTTTAAATTTAATCCAGCTCTGAAGATTAAACCAGCTTCTCTTGTTTGGCCTCATGGGTATCTTGGATGTTTAAGAGCAAAACCATCCAAAACAAAATCTATTCATTGTTTATTTGAAAAAAGTATATGTATTCTAACTTTAAAATTGTGAATTTATTTTTGGATAACCTCTAGTTACTATATTTTGGGGTTTATTTCTGTTGCTGTATAATTAAATATTTCATGACAATATTCTTTTTTAAAACTTTTATTTATTTGTCAGAGAGACAGGGAGAGAGAGTGAGCCAGGGGGAGGGGCAGAGGCAGACTCCGCTGAGCAAGGAGCCCAGTGTGGACTTGATCCTAGGATCCTGGGATCATGACCTGAGCTGAAGGCAGATGTTTAACCAACTGAGCCACCCATGACAGTATTTTTATTAAGCAATAATTTTTCTAGAATAAGCCAACAAGCTTTTCCTAGCTTGAAAATTTTATGCTCTCTTCTGAAAGAGCTGGCAGTCTCTTTTGCCTCAAATTGTATTACCTGGGTTAAGAAAAATGTTGCCTGTCACTTTTTTTTTTTTTTTTTCTTTTTGGTACATACTTGGGATCTGTATCCGGGCATGCTTGATTCTTAGCATCAAAACAAGTAACTGAGCTGAGTATTGGGTAGATATATGGATGGGTGGGTGGATGGATAGATGAATGTCTTAGGCATCTTGGTATCCTAGGTAGCTGCAACTTTTATTTTATGACAGGTTATTCTTCTGCCTGGAAACTGATTATTTCTTTATATAACAATTGTAAGATGCACCAAGATTGCAAATTTGTTAACGTGTGAGAAATTATGTGACTTAGAATAGAAAATATGTAGTATTTGAATTAATTTTATAAGACTTGTAATATGGACTAAAGAATTAGAGGAGTCTATGATGGAAAATTTTTTGTTTATATTTTCCTTTTAGATTGTCCAGTTTATTGTTACATTGGTTCAGAATAACCAACTTGTGAGTTTAAAACGTAAAAGGTAAGTTTTTGTTGTAAAACACTTCGTTTGACCTATTCATGGACAACTAAACATTTTAGTGTTTAACCATGCATGGCCTACATTTGCTTAGTATGTCTGTTGTCCCAGATGAACAGTCCTTCCTTGTTAAATTATATTCTCAGCATTTCAAAAGTAGTGTTATTTCTTCCTGCTGTCATCCTGCTAATGTTTTTCAGAGACAAGGATAGCCTAAATGGTCACTTTACAGACACATACATAGTTAATAAGGAATCCATTTTTATTCACAATAGCAGTTTAATGTAACATTAGAAGGCTTGTGTGAGGGAAACTCTTAAAAGAAGGTCATATATTGAAAAAAAATCAAAAATTTTTTACTTGATCTCTCATGTTTAATCCACTAATAAGGAATTTAAAAACCTATCTATTGACTATGGCTTGTGATACCGGAAAGTGTTAGTAACTGCCATTGTCACAACTAAAGCTTAAGAAGGATAGTGGACAAAGGAATAGTTGGAGGGAGAAAAAACTTATCTTGTAAGACTAAAGTTGTAGCAAAGCTTGGTTATGGTTACACCTTATGCTATGGCCTTAAGTCAGCTTCCACAAACTAGTTCTTATATCATCTACTTACTTTTTACTATGTAAGTACAGTTCATAAAGAGTGATACAGTTCAGTCAGCAATGAAGTATATCCAGAGAGAGTAGTTTATTGTATTTATTTTAACAAAAATAGTACAAAAGAATGGTGAAATCAAAGCCCTAGACACAGTCATCTCCTAGTTTCTGTTCCTAAGATGTGACCATTTTTTTTTTAAAGATTTTATTTATTTATTTGAGAGAGCGAGAATGAGAGAGAGTACATGAGAGGGGGGAGGGTCAGAGAGAGAAGCAGGCTCCTCGCCGAGCAGGGAGCCCGATGCGGGACTCGATCCCGGGACTCCAGGATCATGACCTGAGCCGAAGGCAGTCGCTTAACCAACTGAGCCACCCAGGCGCCCCAAGATGTGACCATTTTTAAGAGTTCATTGTGTATCACTAACTGAAATCTTTTATTATTAAAGTGTGTATGTTCGTGGGAGGGTAAAATATTAGAAGCAGTTGAAATTTCTTATATGTTTGCTTCACTGAATTTCATGAATATATTCTGATTTTCAGGCCTCTACTTCTAAACACTAATGGAGCCCAAAAGAAGAATCTGTTTCAGCATATAGTCAAAGAACCAGCTGATAATCACCATCATAAAGTAATTTTTTGTTTAAATTCTATTTTATATTTGTTATCTCAAACCAGTTTTTATTACAGTCTGCAGTATTTCATGCATTCAAAATTTGCATTCAAAGTTCAGTGAATAATAATCTAAGTGCTCATGCTCCAGTTTTATCTAATCATGACATTTTATTATTTGCTTTAGATTATTTTAAGAAATAAACTATTACAAATATAATTGTTTTAGTTGCCTGTTCCCAAGTTTGTTTTTTGCCTCCTCTTCAGTCTCTCCTAGATAATCATTATCTTGAATTAGTATTTATCATCCCCATGGTCATTTTATATGTGTGAATTCATGAACAGTATTTGGTATTGTTTTCTGTATATCTCAAACTTCATATAAGTGATATCATTTTGCATTGTGACTTTTTCATTTGGTTTTGCTTTTGAGATTTAAACAGATTTAGATCATCTGAACTACTACCTGATATCAATTGAATATTATTATAATGTAATTACGCATTTTTCCATTGGTTATTTTAAATTGTTTCCAACTTTTATTATAAACTGCGTAGACTTAGACTTTTTAGCAGTTGCAAAACATTTTTGTTTACCTTTATTTTTGTCGTGGACTCTCTGGATCATTTGTCAAACTTACACAGTTGGCAAATCAGTTCAGTCCAGAGTCTATACTTCTTTTAATAGATGATTGTCATTGCTACATTCCAAATACTGCTTCAGATTTGTTATTAAAGTACCAAGATTTTTTTTCTTGAGCAAATCAGAGTTAACATCAGGTTTTTCTTCCCACTACTGTTTCTAAGTAAGCTTACCTAACTATTGTGTTTTTAGGATTGAAGACTCAATGTAAATGGGTGAAGATTTCTTAATTTGACTGGATTTATATATTTTTAAGTCCTTTACATATTTTACCTCAGATTTATCTACTGTTGAGATTTATGGATTTTTGCATTATAATAGTTTAATTTGCTTTAATGAATTGAATATTTTTTTATTTAGGTACCTATGATCTGAATATATCTGTAGCAGAATAAAAAAAAATTATTGCTAAAAATTCAGGTTGACTTTTAACTGTGGAATACTTGTAATGGTTTTTTTTTCTATTAATGAAAGCATTTCCTATTAATGAAAGAATTTAATAAGAAAGAATAAACCAAACCATATGTCAAATAGAGTAGCTTCACTATTTGACATACGGTTTATTCTCATCAGCACAGTGGCCATCTGGTTATGCTTGAAATTCCTGGTGAAATTTTAAGACTTTTTTTTTTTTTAACCCTTTGGATATAAAAAATACTTTAAAATGTGAAGATCTTTCCATGGAATCATTCTGAGGCATGCCACCTTCAAGATTCCTTACAGTAAAAGAAATAGTTAAGTAGAATAAAGCAACACACCTCATACCTTTGTGAATTGATACGAATACCAATTACTGTGAATCCTGTTAGGGCAGAGCACATAGCTAAATTGTTTCCTTAACATTTAGTAAACAATGGGTCTCCAATTAGCACTTTTTAAATGGTATATTGTTTGGTAGTCAATATAATTTCAATTTTTGATATATTTTTTCTCTGATTTTTTTTAGGTTCCACACAGTAGGACTGAAGGTTTAAAGGCAAGGGAGCGGATTTCAGATGACATCATTATTTATGATGTAACTGATGATAACGCAGATGAAGAAAATATCCCAGTTATTCCAGAAACTAATGAGGATGTTATATCTGATCCCTCCAAGTAAGGAAATTATGAAGTAAAATTTGTGAAAATATTGGTTACTTTTGTTATCAAAGAGCTAAGTTCAAAACCACTTTACTGTATGATAAACTACTCTGTAACTCATATTTGGATTATTAAACTGAAAAAGCCAAATTATTTAACCAGATGTTCTCCCCTCAGCAAAAAGACTTCCAACAAAAAGTAATGAGAATTCTGATTTTTTAATTTTGGAGTTAAACATCTTTAATTCATCCTTTGTGGTCTCGTATCACAGGATGAATCAATATTTGTGGTTAAGCTACTCACCCAAGGAAATTTAAGCCTTTTAATATGCGTTTTGGGGAGAAAGCTTCCATGGAGAATGAATGGACAGAATGAATTTATTGAATGCATTTGAAAATGTAATTGGTTCTTTCTCATATTGCTAATTTAGCTGTAGCCAGTACCCTGATATTGTCATTGTTGAAGATGACAATGAAGATGAGTATGCACCGGTCATTCAGAGTGGAGATCAGAATGAACCAGCCAGAGAATCCCTAAGTTCAGGCAGTGATGGCACCAGTCCTCTTATGTCTAGTGCTGTCCAGCTAAATGGCTCATCTAGTCTGACCACAGAAGATCCTGTGACCATGATGGATTCCATTTTAAATGATAACATCAATCTTCTGGGAAAGTGAGTGCTCATGTAGATGTTATCTGAGTTTATTTGCTTTCTTTGTTTACTTCACATGTTCTATTCTCTTTGAATGATCTTCCTTTCAGGTTATGAACCCATGTAATCTATCTTTCTTTCTTTTGGTCAGGGCTGAGCTCTGCAAATGTTTTTTTGAGAAGGATTTAATCATCCCAGGAGCAGTCTTGAGATTTTCTTGGCAATTCCTTAGATTTCTTTAATGAGATACTTGTTTTAAATGTCCATAAAGCGTGTGTGTATGTGTATTTTGTGTTTTTATCAGGACTGTGGAATAACATAATCTCCATTAAGGGACTTACTTTATAGGATAAGGAAACCAGAAATTAGTAGCATTAATCAGTAATAAGTTAAACATTTTATAATTTATAGTGTAGAGGAGAAAAGATAAATCAGACCGTGTTGCAGAATCTATTTTCTATAAATACTAAAGTTTTGTATAAAGGCTGTGAGTTCTCAGTTAACCACATTTTCAGGAATCTCAAATACTGAATAGGATCTCTTAAGGTTAAGAATTTTGTAATGTGATTTTAAATGTAAAAACAAGGAAACCTAATATTTGATATATTTTTTTAATCTTATTTTCCTCAGGGTTGAGCTGTTGGATTATCTTGACAGTATTGATTGCAGCTTAGAGGACTTCCAAGCCATGCTGTCAGGAAGACAGTTTAGCATAGACCCAGATCTCCTGGTTGATGTAGGTACTTTGAATAATCTTTGCTGTACTGGCAGTTTGTGTATTTACGTATATTGTTTATAAATCAGTACATCATTTTTTTTGTATTCTCATGTTTTTGCATTTTCTTTTTTTAAATGAATGATTTTGTTTATCAGAAACAATGAGCAGATGGGTTCAGGACAGTGATCACTACCCATTTCTGAATAGCAATTCAGTTAATCCTCCTATAGCAACGTATCAATTCTGTTCAACAGTACTACTAAATCCAGGTCTTCTCTGGACTTGTTGCCGTATTTGTTTTGCTCTAGAATAAATTGTCACTGAATAGAAATTGGTGGAAATTAAGTAATAGAGTTACTTGGGCAGGAAACAGCATGGAGACACTTTTTGATACTTTGGGAATTAATGTTTTCCACTCAAATGAATTATATTTTATTATATTTGCTATATTTTTAAAAGTTTTATGTCCTGAGTCCTAAGGTTATTCTGTTCCAGTCCCCACCACCACCTACATGAACATGACTCCAGTGTTAATCTGCACTGTGAATCCTTATCTGCCATTTCTGGCACTATCTTTCTTGCTCTCTTCCCTCTTGCTCCTACCACTCCTCTCTCCCTTATGTGGCTTAATCCCATCCAGATGAATGGTCCCATCCAGATGAATATTGTTCTCTCCATGATTTCCATTTTCTGTTGTAAATATGTTTCTCTATCCTGAAAAGTTTGGTTGCTCCTTTTTTTTTTTTTTTTTTTGTTTTGCATTTTCTGCCTTAAAATGCAGCTCTCTCACATCAAAATATTCTGTAGTCTTGTCCTTTTAAGAGCTTCTCAGTGAGGCTAAAAGGAATTAGTCCTTTCCTACTCTTCAGTCTTATTAATTTACCACCTTACCCATCTGCCTCTCAGTCTTTGTCAATATCCATGATTTGATTATCCTTTCCAAATCATCAGTATATTTCAGGATGTATTTCACTTTCTTTGAAGATTTCCTTTCTGTACTGGCCTATGTTATCATCCTAAGTGAATTCAACATCCATGTTAATGACCTACTTTAATTTGTTAATAGTAATTCGTCAGCCCTTCTTGATTCTGTCAGTCTTTGTCCCCACCCTGAATCGAGGGACCTTTTAGAATAGCTGTCCCTTAGGTCATAAGAAGGAAATAAAATTCTGTAATTCTGATCCTCTACAAATCCTTTCAGTCTTCAATTAGATTATTTTAATTTAACCTTGGAACATTTATACTTGTCTGTCCTCAAGACCCGATCTAGCCCACTCTTCCCTATTCACAGAGGATAATCACCATGCCCTGGTTTTCTCATAAGCTGTGGAATCTCATCTTCTTTTTTCTTAGAGGAAGTGCTTACTTTCTCTTTTAAGCTTATTTGTACACCTGCCTTCTGCCTCTCTGTTTTTCTGTCTCTGTCCTTGATCTTTCCCATCTCGCTTCAGTGAATACAGATCTCCATCTTAAACATTTTGATGTGTTGCTCTGATCATTTACCATTTTGCTTCTCTAATTCTTTTACTACAAAACTTTAGGAATGAGTGGCTTTGTTACTTTTTTTTTTACTCTATATTTCTTTTGAAACCGTGCATTGTCTTGCTTATTTACTGTAAGCCTGTGCTGCCTTGGTTTATCCATAGTGAGTAGGCTACAGTTTTTTTAAAAATCAAGCCATTGGGCTAGTAGGTTTGTTTTGAATTGACAGATTTGGGTTTCATTTGGCTCATGTCACTTACTAGCTATTTAACCTTGGGAAAGTTCACTTCTCTTGCCTAGTTTCCCCATTTGTTAAATGTGGCTAATACCTAATATGAAGGGCTCTTGTGGGGATTATAAATAATTAGTGCTATTATTTTTAATACTGGTTATTTTTGACAGTGGAACTTCTGTTGATTTTAGAGGCACTGAACTTCTTTGTTTTTTTTCCTGTCTTCCTAACTATTCTCTGTTTAAGAGCTTTTCTTTTTCCTGTTTTCTATCTGTGAGTATTCCCCAAGGTACCCATTCTTTTATCTTTTTATTCTATGTCTCTTCTTTTTCTATCCTTCCTCTGTGAAGGGATTTTGGCTTATAGGATTGCTCTCAAATTTATATCTCCAGCTCTTAATAGTTTTTTAAAGTAAACTTTGCTTGAATTCTAATTCCATGCCTTTGGGATCATCAGTTAAGATCTTGCCTTAGATTATTTGTGTTTAACCCCAGACTTCTCTTTGTTCTCTAAATGAGCTACACTTCTCAGCTTTCTTATTTTCTGTAGTGGTATCAGACTTCCAGGAGGGTAATCACTGAGTCATTTTGGTTTCCTTATCTTTAGCTCATTGTTCATCAAGTCCTGTGTATTTTCAAAAATAGCACTCACAGATCATCCCTTTCTGTTGCCTCCCTCATCTAAGACCTTCATTATTTCATCCTTGAATTATGCTGATTGTGAAAATCACCCATAGGTTGCCTTGTTCTCTGAGATGGCAAAGATGGTAAGGACATGAATAGGTATGCTGAGTTCATGGGTTCTCTGCAGAGTTCAGTTCTAAGTGACTGTGTAGAGTCAGCAGGAGAGGCCTGGCTTTAGGATTCAACCAACTGTGTCAACTCCTCATGTATGGTCTACTTTTTTCTGCTTCACACTATGCATCTTCTGTGAAGGTATCCCTGATTTATTATTACTGTTTTTTAAAGATTTTATTTATTTATTTGACAGAGAGAGACCCAGCGAGAGAGGGAACACAAGCAGGGGGAGTGGGAGAGGGAGAAGCAGGCCTCCCGCCGAGCAGGGAGCCCGATGGAAGGCTCGATCCCAGAACTCTGGGATCATGCCCCGAGCCAAAGGCAGACGCTTAATGAGTGAGCCACCCAGGCGCCCCATTATCCCTGATTTAGTGGGTGACATTGGATGGGGCAAAGAAGGAGTGAGGAGCTTTTACTCTACAGATGCCACTTTCAGTAGGGACAAAATCTGGTCAGGTCTCAGAGGCAGTGACAAGCTGAACTTGGCAGAGATTAGATTGGCGGTCATGTAAGCTATCTACTCTAAAGGATCTGAGTCTCTTCCTTTTCATGGATTAGTAGATAGTATGAAAGGGGGGAAATTAACAAAAGAAAAGAGCTGGGGATATTTTTAGGGCTATCATGAAAGTGGAACTTTTTTTTGGAAAATGGAACTTTAAGGAGAGGAATCAAATGTCTAGAGACTGTGGAGGAGTGATCTATCTGCATTTCGTTCTAGCCTGTTAACCATTTGGTGTGTTCATTCTCCTAAAATGCTTTCATCACTGTATTTCCTTGCTCAGGCCTTTTGCAAGGCTCTTACTGCTGACAGAATGTGGCCTTATGCTCTGACCGGCCTTGGCTTTACTTCTTGAACTTTACACATATAACTTACTATTCAACTCAGAACTTTTATGTTATTTGGACTGATCATCTTGTCTACTGCTAGAACTTACCTCCCCTCCCCCCAATCATTCCTTCTCTATTATTGCTAATGTTATAACTTATTCTTCCCTCCATTCTCTCCTTTCCAAGTCCTAACCATTCTTCAGTGACTGATATGTGTTGGATAGCTTCATCAAGACTTTTTGTTTCATCTTTATGTGTTTGCGTGTGCATGTGCGTGCATCCATGCACACACACGATTTTCTCCTTTTTCTTCTTAGGATGACGCCCACCATCCATTAGTATTATAAATAATGGATTGTATCTGATATGCTGCTATTTGATATTGTTCTTTTCTTTTAGATTGTAAGCTCCTAGAGAGCAGGAATAGTGTCTTCATCTTGTATTCTTCATGATATCAGTTATTTCTTAGATGCTCAATAAATCCTTATGGAATGAATGAAGCTTATGACTTAAAAGTTATGTCTGTAAACTGGCTGGACTGAGGCATGCAGTAAGCAGTGGTCTTAGCATTTACGTCTTCTGTTGCTAGGTGAGGTGAAAACCAACAAGGAGGTATGCCGTTTGGTCAGAGGGCTCTGTTTGAGGTGTAATTTAGGAGCCACCGTCATAGAGCAGATTCTATAAATTTCTCACATAATTAGCAGTGAAGGCTTACTGTCAGGGCTAGGAACTTGGTCCTGGGTGCCACTTAAAGCCAAAGGCATTTAGAGAGAAAATAATAAGGAAATGAAGGAGAGGAGAAGTTGGGCAAACCACTCTTTGTCTTAAGTGATTTGCCTCAGTGTTTTATAGAGAAGTTCTTTCAGCAGCTGATGCATGGGCTAGCTTGCTCCGCTTTTGTATGTTTTTCTTTCTGCTTTCCTGCTTTTCTCTTTCAAACTGTTTTACTGTATGAAAACTTCCTAGTGCAGGAGCTACATCTCTTCACCCAACATGGCTGTATAAAAATTTTGAACACACAGTTAATTCTTTTTTAATATTTTTTAAACTTATCATCTTTCTTGTTTGGTCTTTCAGCTTTTCACTAGTTCTGTGCAGATGAATCCCACAGATTACATCAATAATACAAAAGTAAGTTTTAATTCATGTTGCTCAGGACCCATAGCTGTAAGAATCTGAAAAAAAGTCCTAGTAAGTAGAGAGCAGTATCACTCCCAGTTACAAAAAGCATTTTGTATTCTTACCTTATATGTGTGATCAAGATAGTAAAATTCTAGATGAAAAAATAGCTTTTGGTTATGGGGTGAGTCATTGCCCAGTTCTACAGGCACCTGTTTGATTAACTATCAGTACGAAATGAGCCCTCAAAGTGCTGGGAGATCAGCTGACTTAAACTTGGCATGTTCAGGTGTATCACTGAAATAAATTATTAAAATATTATTTCTTCATGTTTTATGTGCTTCAGTTTACATTCTTACTCCTTCTGTAAACAGCTCAGCATTTTTTATTGGAAATTCACTGGTACCCATATTCTTAAATAAGTTCCTTCATTTTATTAGCATGCCATAAAAGCTCAGGGATTTGAACTAATTTGTACTAATTGTAGGTAAGGCAAGTTGAAACGATGAAGTATGGATTTTGGACTTTTTTTTTTAAAGTAATGGTTTTGTTATTTTCCTAGTTCCAGTTGGGATTAGCAAATGTTGACAGGAAATTCTTTAGAACTGGTTTTTAATGAGTAATAAGGACAATTTGACATTGTTAAGAGCAAGTGATTAGAATCATTCTATTACTTTGTATATAGCTTAAAAGGTGTTTTTACAATAGGTGTATACTCTGTTTATCTTGCATTTATACCAAACTGTTCAATCTATTTTTTTATTGAATACAAAGGTGTAAATCAAGTCCTCTGAAATTTGTACAGATTCTAGATTAGTGAATTTAAAATTTTATTTTGGTTTTTGTTCTTTGTCGTCTAAAAATGAACACTTAGATATAAGTGATTAGAGTGAGGGGGTAGAATTTTTCTAATGTCATGTGTGAGGATAGCCTGACCAGATTTTCTACATATTCAAAGTTACAGCCTGGGTAACTTAGAGTTGAAAGAATTTGTGAGTTTTTGAATTAAAAAGTTGATTATACATTGAATATTTGGATTTTTTTTTAAGTAAATAACACCTGAATTTTTTTTTTTTTAAGATTTTATTTATTTATTTGACAGAGAGAGACACAGCGAGAGAGGGAACACAAGCGGGGGAGTGGGAGAGGGAGAAGCAGGCCTCCTGCAGAGCGGGGAGCCCGATGCAGGGCTCGATCCCAGGACCCTGGGATCATGACCTGAGCCGAAAGCAGACGCTTAACGACTGAGCCACCCAGGCGCCCCGAATATTTGGATAATTTTTATCGGGTTAGCATACTTTTTATAAAAAGGCCAGTTGGTAAACACTTTGAGTTTTGCAGGCCATATGTTCTCTGTCACAGCTACTTAACACTGTAATTGTAGTGCAACAGCAGCCGTAGACAATACGTAAAAGAACGAGTGTGGCTGTGCTTCAGGAAAACTTTATTTACAAAAACAGGCAGCATGCTGAATTTGGCGTGTGGACCACAGTTTGCCTGGATTTATATTGTAAGTTTGTATGGATCACCTCAACACACTGGGTTTCAGTAAATATGGTATTATTAAATGTTAGGTCTTAAGGTGAATGAACCCATATCATGCATTCATTTAGTGAATGTGCTACACTGTTTATTGCTACACATTGAATCATTCTTTATTCTTGGATTATCCTCTCTATTCCAAAACCAATAGCTTAATTACAGTTCTAAGGAATAGCAGTTAAACAGCAAATTGCATATTGTTTTATAGTGCTATAAAAAGAAAATGACTTTTCATTATAGTTCTAAAATCTAGATTAATGTTTTCAAATAATTGGCACATCAGCTGTCATTCCCTTGCTCATGACAAGTATTGTATTAACATAGATTACAACACTTTTTTTCTAATAAATCAGGATACTTGTACTCTTTAGTAGTAGAGCCATCTAAGTGGTCACTACTAATGAATAAGAATTTGTACGGGAGATGAATCCCCTTTGTCATCCTGGTTCTCATATGTTTTAGAATAACAGTGGCATCCTTGAAAACTGCCTATTTTAAAAAGTAAAAAATAATGATGGTATTATTGCATTAATGTTTGTTTATTGCGATTGCTAAATCAGAAATGTTTTTATGTACATTTTTGGAAAGGTTTAGTTTATTATATCTTGGGGCCATTATTTCTGAATCTGGAAACTTGCACTGCTTCATTTTATGATGAATATCAGGGGAATCATAGGAATTAGTATGTTTTTTACACCGTATATACTTAACGAGCATGCAAGTGTCTGGGACTTAAAGCTATTTAGGGAAAATTGTGAACCTCAGCACCTCAGTTTGAACATCTTTGAAAAGAGCACTGAAGAACTAAACAGCATTAAAGGTTTAATCCCCTTTACAATCAGATGTGAGGAGAGAAGACTGGTTCAAAGAAGCAATTTAAATGACAGAAAAGAACTTGAAAGGGTCTCAAAAAGGAATTGAAGAAACTTCACCTCAACTTTGAGGCTTCCAAATACAGAAATAATAGTTTTAAGGATATCACCATGTCATCCTGAGCTACTCTAAATATGTTCACTTATGCTAAGTATTCTGTTTGTGAGTGAAGAGAAATGAATAATACATACATTTAATCAAAACTGTTTGTGTTTAATTGATTAAAGATTGAAACCAGCCATCTTTGATTCATTCCCATCTTTTACCTGTAACAAATTCTGTCTGTTCTTTTGAAATGCCCCCTCTTTTCATATTTAACTGTCATCTTAGTTTAGGTTCTTTGTTTCAGCCACTGATGATAGCAATAGTTTTCTTAACCGGTCTTAACCAGTCTTACCTATTCAAATCTCTTTCTCTCTCTAGTTCATCTTTCCTGGTGCTCCCCTTTCCCCTTTATTTCAGATAATATACCAATATTCACATACTGTACCAGTTTTTTTTTTTTTAATTTTTTGCTATTTTTAGGAATATATAAAATGTGAAACAAGTATTTTTTATATTATTTTTTCTCTTTTAGTCTGAGAATAAAGGATTAGAAACTACCAAGAACAATGTAGTTCAGCCAGTTTCAGAAGAGGGAAGAAAATCTAAACCCAAAACAGGTAGGTATAAATGTAGTATTAGCTTTTACAGATTTTTAAAATTAAGAGTACTACATAGAAACTAATGTGAGCCAAGGAAAGTCTTTGCCATACTTAACAATTGAACACAGAATGTACTGTTCTCAGTTCTATGCATAATGTATCAAGGTTTCAGCTTATAGAAAAAATTAAATTGGTGAGGTACTAGTTCTTTCTTTTTTTTTTTTTAATTTAACTTTAGGAGAACTGAAAGAACTCTCTTAATTGTTGAATAAAAGACTTAACTCTTCTGACTAGTACATTTTAAAATTTACTGACACAAAGTATCATATCTCTTGTTTGGGTGTATAAGGGTCGTGATTGCATATATGCACAGCTGTTTCCATTTTTTCCACCTTCAGCTTGAACTCTGTAAAAGCTGGTGATAAAAGAGCATTTTTCTAATCTTTATTATAGATAAGCAGCTTATCCAGTACACTGCCTTTCCACTTCTTGCATTCCTCGATGGGAACCCTGCTTCTACTGTTGAACAGGGGAGTACAGCATCATCAGAAGTTATGTCCTCTGTAGATAAACCCATAGAAGTTGATGAGCTTCTGGATAGCAGCCTAGATCCAGAGCCAACCCAGAGTAAGCTTGTTCGCCTGGAGCCATTGACTGAAGCCGAAGCTAGTGAAGCCACACTGTTTTATTTATGTGAACTTGCTCCTGCACCTCTGGATAGTGATATGCCACTTTTAGATAGCTAAATCCCCAAGAAGTGGACTCTACATGTATATATTCATCAAAATGATGAACTATTTATTTTAAAGTATCATTTGGTACTTTTTTTTGTAAATTGCTTTGTTTTGTTTAATCAGATACTGTGGAATCAAAAGCACCTTTTGCTTTTCTCACTTACACACTCTTGCAAAGCTTTCAGATGTTACTCGGCTACGTAGGTACACAGAATTTAATGCACATTGTTGGCATTATCTTTAAGTTGGCTTCAAATGGCCATTTTTCTCCAGTTGTAGTAACTTGGATTTCTTTTTTACATATATGCCCATTAACCCCAGTTAAACTTTTGTTTGTTTTACTTGTTTGATGCTGTCTGTTTGCATTGAGTGTAAGTCACTAGAACTAATGGTAAAACTCTTAAACCTTTGTCTGTTCCAGTTACTTTTATCAAATATTTTTCACTTGGCTTATTTTTAAAACTGGGAACATAAAGTGCCTGTATCTTGTAAAACTTCATTTGTCTCTCTTGTTCAGAGAAGTTCATTCATGTTCAAAGGAAAGGCAAAGTATACATGAGTGCTTGCTGTCAGATAGGGCTCCAGCTCCATACACATAAAAAGAAGGGGGATGGGATGGCGTCAGCCCCATCCATCTCGTTGGACTAGTTTTAAGTAAAAGTTTTCTGATTTGTTTGTGTTTTTTTTTTGAACCATACTATTTAGTAAAATAAATATAATGAATGTTGCGTACTAGTGTCTGTTATGTGTCTTCTTTAGAGGTGACACCCACATGTAAAAATTTTTCCTTTTTATAGGAAGTAGACTTTAATTGTAAACTGTCTGTTGTCCATTATTGAGTCACATCAAGATCTTTGTGCCTCATCTTGAGATAGACTGTGTATTACAAGAAGGAAGGAACATAGAGGTCTCTAAACTTAATGTGTTTTAAAGTTCTTCTGTGTTAAAAATTATATTGGCTTGCTTTCTATATTTCTAATAAAGGACTAAGAGAATTATGCCTCTCATTGTCCCAAATGAGATAACATTATCACTGGATGCCCCCCAGAGACCTGTAATTTTTGCCCCTAGAGAAGATGAAACAGTAACACTTCCTCCCTTTGGAATAGTTGCTCAGTAGGCTTATAGAGGCGTAATGCAAGGCAGGCCCCTCTTTTATCAAGTTGAATTCTACCTTCAGGCAGAAGGCTGGAAGCAGAGCAGTTTATATCTGAATATTTTATAGGGCCATTTAATGAGTAATTACAAATTTGGCCTTCCTCTTGGCCATATTCTGTCTCTCTATATCCTGGAATTTCTCTTTCTATGATGTAAATATTCAAAGTAAAGCCTAGCAGAGAGAGAGAGAGAGGAAACCCTTCCTTCGCAGATCTTAAAACATTTGGCTCTGACAGTGGCATCTTGGTGAACTAATTCAAGTCCCTAGAAGTTAGTTTCTACATAAGCTATAGAGGTCACTTTCTTAGAGGTTGTTAAAGTGAGAACAAGAATTTAGAGGCTGAAAGAGAGAACTTTAGAGATTATTCCCTTCTCTTCTTCAGTGTGGTGGAATATGATTAAGTTTCTTCTCCTGGGGGACATTTTGGGGCTTTAGAAGTCTTGTAAAAATCTTGAAAAACTTAATACCTTCTAGTACTTTTTTAAGTTGAATTTAAAAATTTTCATCTTTGGGCGCCTGGGTGGCTCAGTTGGTTAGGCGACTGCCTTCGGCTCAGGTCATGATCCTGGAGTCCCGGGATCAAGTCCCGCATCGGGCTCCCTGCTCAGCGGGGAGTCTGCCTCTCCCTCTGACCCTCCCCCTTCTCATGTGCTCTCTCTCTCTCTCAAATAAATAAATAAAATCTTTAAAAATTTTCATCTTTAGTTGGAAGGAATTTAGGGTATTGTTAATACTACCACTTAAAAATAAAATTGTTAGTTTAAAAATAGTTATATGCTTTTTAAAATGTATCTAAAGGAATCTAAATACCATATTGATTTGATATCCGTCATCATCCATTCCACTTCTCCCAAGAATTTTATCCTACTTTTATTATGTGTGAAAGTTATACATCAAAGATACTGTCACACTTCTCTGCAACTAAATTTGAAATTGTTTCCTATAACCTTAAGATTCTAAGCATTAAAGAAGTTTGTGGCCAATTACACACAGTTCATCAAAACAGTATAATTATCCAAACCATTTTCTCTGTCATGCAGTTAGATTATTTCTACTCGTAAACAGGGTGGCTGTGTAACTGAATTCTGATAAATAAATTGGAAGTGATGTACAGAACTTCCAGGTCTGGTCTGTGAAAACCTCCCCTCTGCAATCCTCCTTGCTCTTTTACCCCTCCACTAGCCTGATGCAGAGGAGTATGTGGCTTCTGAGTATACACACAAGAAGGAAGAAATTTGGCTTCCTGAATCACTGCTTAGAAGAGAGCCACCATCAATCTTGGACACCTATTGTAGACTTCAGGTGAGTGGAGAATAAACTATGTTCTGCCTTTGGATTTTTTTTTTTTTTTTTTTGGGTTGATCTTAGTGTTCACTAATACTCAAATTCTAGCAGACATTAAACAGTAAAATTTTATCAGAAATAACATTTTTAGTGAACAGGTCTCAATGGGGGGGGGGAAGAGTACTTCTCCAATTTTTTTGTATCTGAGGGTGAAGGTTATCACTGTAAGAGCATCAGTTTCATTCCTTTTTGTTCTCATAAGTGTACAACTCTTAAAAACTTTATTAATTCAAAAAAAAATGGAATTTTGTTATAGCACTATCACTCAGTCCTTTGAACTCCTTCAGAATTATATACTAGAACTATTTTATTTTTTAATGACTTAACAGCTGGTGACTTAATTAGATCATCTTTTGATTCCTTGAAAGTGAAAAAATAGAAACTACCTGAATTGAAACAGGATTTTTTTCCCCGTAGTGTCATTCTTTCTCACCAGTATTTAAAATTTTGTCTTTATGGGGTGTTCGAGATTTTATCCGAAGTGCCTTGGTAAGATTTAGAATGTGTAAGAGGTACATCTTTGTTAAATGTGGAAAGTAATTGTTAAGAGGGACGATGCCTTGATGTCCTTCAGGCATCTTTTCAGGCAGATCCAAGTTCAGGAAGGAGTAATAAGGAAATTGAAGATCTGGAAACTGATTTCTCTAAAAACTCTTGTTTACCAGAGGAAGTCTCTGTACTGTCTGGAAAACAAGTACCACAGTATGAAGACCATTAATTTTGAGACTGCTCCCCCATCTTCATCCCCTTTATAACTTTCTTTCACTTAAGGGGGGGGGCGGTTATAAGTATTGCCATCAGAAATCACGTAGGATAGCTGTATGTTCCCTTAGGGTGTGTCACCTTGTTTTTCATAGGGATGGTATACTCAAGTGATAAAAGGCTTATATGTGAAAACAGTCTTCAGACTGGGAAGATGACAAAATGATATTCATTGTGATGAACATACATAGAATGTTACGTTTAAGAATTAGAGCCTAGGGTGCCTGGGTGGCTCAGTCAGTTAAGTGACTGCCTTCAGCTCAGGTCATGATTCTGGAGTTCCAGGATCTAGTCCCACGTGTCGAGCTCCCTGCTCAGCAGGGAGTCTGCTTCTCCCTCTGACCCTCCCCCATCTCATGCTCTCTCTCTCAAATAAATAAAAATCTTCAAATAAAAAAAAAAAAATTAAGAGCCTAAATATTCATTTCAAGCACATATGAAATATTTTTTGAGAATTGGTTGTATATTAGGCCATAAAATGAACAAATTTCATGAAATTGGTATCAAACAGACTAACTACAATACAAATAAACCAGACCTTTACAGTCCTCAGTACTGGCATCATATTCTGTAGAGTGACCTTCATTTGGATTTCCTGTTTTTCCCATGATTAGACAGGAGTTAATGGGTTTGGGGTAAGAAAGACCACAGGGGTGAAGTGCCATTTTCACCATTTATTTATCCTACTGGTTTTTTCTCTGGAGAATCCTAATAAGGAACAAAAATTTCTCTTTATTTTACATCTTAGAACACAGAAAATCAAGGGTGTAAGAATGGAGCATCTGCCCAGTAAATGGGGATGCTTTCAGAGCTGTTACAGGGCAGTACTAAAGTGTGTTGAGCTGGCCAAGTAGTGACAAGTTTAATATAAAGGAACTACAACACAGAAAAAACGTTAGGTCTTTTAAAAATTGATAAATTGAAGCTCATCAAAATTAAGCACTTTTGCTCTGCAAAAGACCCTGTTCAGATGGAAAGACAAAGATAGACTAGGAGAAAATATTTGCAAACCATTTATCTGATAAAAGATGTGTATCTAGAATATATTAACTCAAAACTCAACAAATTACAATAAAAAACCATCCAGTTACAAAATTGCCAAAAGGCACGAATAGACATTTTACTGAGGACCTATAGATGGCAAAAAAGCAAATGAAGAGATACTCAACATCATTAGCCATTTGGGAAAGGCAAATTAAAACCACAATGAGGGGGGTCTGCCTGCAGCTCAGGTCATGATCTCGGGGTCCTGGGATCGATCCCTGCATCGGGCTCCTTCCTCAGCGGGAAGCCTGCTTCTCCCTCTCCCTGCTGCTGTGCCTACTTGTGTTCTGTCAAATAGATAAAATCTTTAAAAAAAAAAACAACAAACCACAATGAGGGGCGCCTAGGTGGCTCAGTCGTTAAGCGTCTGCCTTCGGCTCAGGTCATGATCCCAGGGTTCTGGGATCGAGCCCCACGTCGGGCTCCCTGCTCAGTGGGAAGCCTGCTTCTCCCTCTCCCACTCCCCTACTTGTGTTCCTGCTCTGCTTAAAAAAAAAACAAAACCAGAATGAGGTAACACAGTATTCCTATCAGAATTGCTAAAATTAGTGACCCCAAATGCTGGCAAGGATGCAAAGAAACCGAATGGTTCATACATTGATAGTGTGAACACTCTGGAAGATGGCAGTTTCTTACAGAACTAATCATTTAACCCACCCACAAGGATTCTTCTCCTAATCCCTGGTTCCAAAGAACCACTGATTCTTTATTTTCATCACTGACAGCATATTATAATAAATGAAATGATACTCTGTGACCTTTTGGGATTGGCTTTTTAATACAGTTGCATACTTCCTTGGAGATCCAGTCAAGTTGTTTGTGTACCAAAAGTTCATTCTTTTATTGTTTAGTAGTCCATGGTATAGATGTACCACTGTGTGTTTAAACATTCACCAGTTGAAGGACTTTTGGGATGTTTCCAGCTTGGGCTATTGCAAATAAAGCAATGAATGTTCTTGTACAGATTGTGTGAACATAAGACTTTTCTGAGTAAATGCCCATAGCCATTGTCTTGCCTGTAATATTGGAGAAATCATACCTTTTTAAATTATTGAATAAAGTACACTAACCCTTGTTAACTCATATGGAATAGAGTACTTCATTACTACTTTTTGTTGTTGAGGGACTTTTTTATGTCATCTTGTGTCAGAAAGCATCCATTTGCAACTTAGGAAAAATGCCTACAGGACACAGATATAGAATATTTATCAAATGAATTAAAAATATTCTCCAAACTAAACTGGCCCATCTACTAAAGGCTCTTTAGGAGAACATCACTTTAATTACCTGAGATCCAATTTCAGGGGTTACTTACAGAGGACCAAAAGGGTGTAACTGCCACCTTTAAAACAATTCAGGTTTTCAGCACACAAATGGACACTTAACCCTGTTTCAGCAGGTTCTTTCATACACAGAGAAAAAAAGTAGGTCTGAGTATTACAGCCACCTAAATTTGAGTTGCTAAAGAATTAATACACCACACACTTTCTCTCAATTCATTTATTTGGAGATAGAACACAGCCATTCAAAATGATGGAACACAGTATCAACACACAGAATAAAGTTGGGGAATTAAGTTTAAGTTGAATTGTTCTCTCTCATTTACATTAATAAATACCTTAAAAGAGGCAAATGTAGATTTTTAAGATTAAGACACTAATAACATGTACAAGTAACTAAGTTTCTAAGTTAACTGTCATACTGCTTGATTTTCAGGTTGAACAATTGTAATTATAATAAACTATATTTCAATTAGATGGCAGCAAATACAAAAGCATTTTAAACCTCTTCTGAACTGTAGAGTGTACTATAAGCAGTTTATATTCTATAGCATTCCATCATTCTCCTGGCCTCAGTTTATGGGTAGAAGGCAAGCTGGACACCAGCAAATCACATAACAAATTATCCACCACTAATGAGGTGTATAACCTATTATGCATGGATTTTGAATATAAGTTATTTTTGAATGCCAAAAGAATGCCAGCTATTTTGGGGAAACTTGGGATTTCCCAGGTTAGTCACTGATTAGCTACAGTTTTCTTCATTTTTAAAATGAAGGATTGGACTAGATTTCACCTAAGTATCTCCTGAGGCTTAGTATATTACAGTTTCGTCCTGTCAAGTTTACCACCTTTGATTTTCAAAATGAACTTTCAAAGTGCCCCTTCTAACCCACGATTACCTTTTTCAAAAGCTTTGTCTAAATCCTTCAGAGTTCCTAACATCTCCATTGAACCTATACTTTTGCAAGTGTTTGTAACGACTAAAACAAAGTTGGTATGTTGGTATGAAAGGCCATCCCTACCCAGGGAAGATTACAGCCTAACTGGGTATTCAAATTAGTAATCCACCACCACCAATCTTTCTATGAAGCCTCTGTCTCTTAATCTCCATCATAATTTACAACTGTTGTCCATCAAACACTCCCTACCTGTATACATTCCTTATCTTCACATCAAGGGAAAAACCTGAAAAGATTTTTCAGACAAGTTGTTTATACAATTTTACAACAGCCACGTTCTTTGCAGTCTCTTGTAGGGCAAGGCATCAAATATTTCAAAAGGCAGCCATACATTTCCTTTTATACTTTCTAAAACAGCTTAGGGACTAGCACAATTTAAAAATCAAACTGTCAGTTTTGTTTTTACTCTTAATTTCACAGGCACAGAGCTAAGGATAAACCTAACAATGTCCACTTTTCCTAACTCACCACCAGACTCCTAAATCTCTCCCTTTGTAATTCATTCTAACACACGTATCAATGTGCATGGCAAGAATACAATGAATAAAATGGCAAGCGATAAAATCTAATTCATGCCAGAACACTGGAGAAGTTACATGGGAAGCACACACATACACAACTTTACAAAAGTTGGGAATACTGTTAATCTCAAGCAATGATCAAAGTGGGACTTTCATGCCAGAAGTCCCGTTCAATCAAAATCACGATTTGTAAGAACAAGTGGTGCCACTAGTGTCCAAACATACAACACAATGCCAATCCAGCTAGAAGAGATTTTCACCCACACTGCTGTCCACTGACTCTTCATCTCACGAGAAGGCTCGTACCTAACATTTAAGAAAAAAATGGAAAGGGTTGGATTATCAGCTATCATGCTACTTATTTAGCTTTACTTCAAAGGTGTTCTTTGTATACAGTTTGTGATAACAGATACACAATTGCTGAGCTAATAATCTGTTGCCCTACTTGCCATACTACTTTAATAGCTAATGTGAAGGTAAAAATCAATTTCCTTTAAAAGAGTAAAGGACATTGGCCTCTGAAGTAGCCCTTTTACTAATACTCAGAGGCTCTTTATGTACAGGTCCTCACTTTCTGAAAGTTTGTTAGGCCACTCTGCTTTTACAAAATACCTACGTGAGTAAGGTAAATGGCTTTTTTCTTAAAAGCAAAATTTCTCTTTGGGTTTCTTTCAGTTAACAAAAACAGGTACTAATATAAGTCTTTCATAAAAATGAAGTAGCGTAATACAAACTATAACAAAGTAGGGGGGAACCTGTATTTTTGGCTTAGTAGTCAGAGATAGCAGAGAAATGGAGTGTGATGCCTGGATAAGTAAGATACTGTTATAAAAAGACTTATCAATCCTAGGGACGCCTGGGTGGCTCAGTCGGTTAAACGTCTGCCTTCGGCTCAGGTCATGATCCCAGGGTCCTGGGATCGAGTCCCGCATCAGGCTCCTTCCTCAGCAGGGAGCCTGCTTCTCCCCCCCGGGGAAAAGGGATTGAAAAAGACTTCTCAATCCTACCCTCTATAGAAAGTATAATCTGTTCAAAGTGTATATATATGGGAACCACTCTCCCACCTTCAGCCTTTTCAGATTTAAGAGATTCAGAATACATCCCAAATTTGTCTACTTTTTGTGCAAATGAAACATACCAAAAATATTTTTCATCTAAAGTTTTGGATTTTTTTTTTTTTTAAGGTTTTTAAGTAATCTTTATACCCACCATGGGGCTCAAACTCACAACCCTGAGATCAAGAGTCACATGCTCCTCTGAGCCAGCCAGGTGCCCCAATCTGAAGTCTTAATGTTTAATATTATCTGACAGCCAAAGCTGTGAATTACTGAACACTACATGGATTCTTAGCACTTAATATGCTGCAGTGTAGGAATTTTAAAAAACACTTATTTTTCAATAGTAAATGCCAGTAAAGTCTGCTCTTAAAATGAAGAATAATCTTTTTTCTACATCTTTTTCTGATATTCAAAGTCCTCTTACAAGTTGTGAAGGGTATTCTGCTTAAAAATTATTAAAAACAACTTTCCAAACCATATAGTTCAACTTGAATCTTAAACTGGATCTCTCAGTAACCATTTTGACAAAATTAGAAATTTTTTGAAAACAAAATAACTACTTTCCTATTACCAGAAAAAGATTTATAAATTGTAAAGTGATAAAAAAGCATAAATTACAGCTACGGAGAGTTCTAAGGATCCAATTTTAGAGTAGCCATATTCTTTATATTAATCTACATTAATGTATTTCTCAATTCTGAAAACTTAAGTGCTTTTAACAATAGTTTGAACAAAACAGAGAAAAAGATTTATCTTACACCATGTCAGGGATTGGTTACAGTGTCAAAAAAATAAAGCATTGTGTTGAATCAACTATTAACATGGTATTTCTGTAAAAAATGTGTTAATTTCATGAAGCTTCCGATTTTAATTTCTTTAAGATTTGGAAGTATTTCAATATTAATGCCAAAGCAAGGAAGGAAAGTCTGCATTTCTCATACTGATCTCATTATTCATTTAGATGTAAATTTTGGAATACATTGGAGGATAAAAAGTACTTCATACCACATGCTTTGCAATGCAATCATGAAAAGCATCCAAATTTCCACATGCACATGAAATATAATTACCTGTACCAGTTGGTAAGGGTCATCATGATATAGAGTGAAGCCAAGAAAAGCATGAAGTGAAAGAAGGAATAACTATAAGTAACACCATCCCTTTCATTATCTACAGCTCGATGAGCATCATCTCCATCCTCCAGTGATCCATCACTTCTGGCTCCACCATCTTCTATTAATGTTGATTCATCACTTGTTAGAGTCAATTTATTAACCTGACTGTTGTTCGAAGTACGGATGCTGCATAAAAGACAGTTAAGGAAGAAAAAAAGAAAAAGGGTATTTAAAAAAAATGATTTTTAAATGAATGGCTAGATTTCTTGTTAAAAAAAAAATCCGCAATTTTTCTTACCTTGAATAAAACACACACAATAAAAAGAGGATCAGTCCTATAATTCCTTGAGCATGCCACCACTGGACAGACTGCCCCTCCTTTGGAACAGTGCTTGTTGTATTGTACCCAATTATGCTTAGTAGACTTGGGTTGCAGTTTGTTTCTGTAATGTAAATTAAGGTCAAATTAAAATGTCAGAACTAGTATAAAAAATAATTTATTTTGGGGGGGCCTAGTTACAGTTTTTTTTTTTTTAACTCTTTATGGCCTTGCATATTCAAAAAATTTTCCAGGAAAAAGGTACAAATATAAGAAAAAAATACTTTGAAACAACCTGTATTTATTGATAATGAGACCTTTTAAACATCATACTGCTAATTTTATAGAAGTGCCCAGAAAAACCAAGTAATTTCATTTTAAACCTCGAGAACTGAGATATTATTAAGCTTTCTACTGATCAAGAAATAGGTGAAATTTAGATGAGCTCTCTTAAGTATAATAAAACTCTAGTACACTTAGGAATAAAATTCAGGTGTTCTAAACGAAAATACAGTGGCTTTTCCTAATATACGTTGTAAGAGAACAACAGTGACTTTATGAAATTTATAAACTTGTCAAAGTATGTTGCTATGTAAGCAAGGTAGCTTACACATAAAATTACCAGTTACTAGAATTTTAACAAATGCTTTGTGGAAATGTCCAAATAACTCTTAATGACCTAATCTGTATTGTTTAACTTTCGTAAGAAAAAGTAAGGTTTGTATTCACTGAAGTACCCAAATGTTTTTCTCTCCCACAAAGCCAGATATATCAACTACCATCTTATTAATGAAACGATCCTTAATTAGGGGAAAAAACAAACAAGAAAAAAAAAATGATTCTTATCTTAGAGCCATTCAGATTAAGAGTAAGCTCTAAAGCAAATTAATAAAATTTTTTTTTCTAACCACTTAACACCTGAACAAAAATAATCTTTCTTTAGTACTAAAAACAGCTTTCCTGGGGCGCCTGGGTGGCTCAGTTGGTTAAGCGACTGCCTTCGGCTCGGGTCGTGATCCTGGAGTCCCCGGATCAAGTCCCGCGTCGGGCTCCCTGCTCGGCAGGGAGTCTGCTTCTCCCTCTGACCCTCCTCCCTCTCATGCTCTCTGTCTCTCATTCTCTCTCTCTCAAATAAATAAATAAAATCTTTAAAAAAAAATAAAAAATAAAAAATAAAAAAATAAATAAAAACAGCTTTCCTCCAACTATTGATAAAGTACCTACTGAGTTTATAAACTTGAAATCAGATTCAGATGACATTTCATAATTTTCTTAAGTAAAAGGGAACATTTTCTTTTCAAAATCAGTAACTAATTTCTCGCTAATCTGTTTCACCCCAAATGATATATATTGGCTTCTAATCTCATGGAATGCAGTGTAACTGGCCTACAGATTCATTAGAAAGCCCAATTACATTCACTTGCAAGGTACTCACAGACAAAAATATCTTCATTAGTAAAAAAAAAAACAACTATACTGCTTAACAATGAATCAAGGAGCATTTTAACAGCTTTTCTTTCTATATATACTATCATAAATACGACTGTACAAATTAGATGTATTTGTTATAACTTTCACATTAATTTCTTATAATTTATTAGTGAAAGAAACAAAGTGAAAAAATACATAGCAGTACATCAAACATGAAAATGGTATTATTTCCATACTGTTTATTCCTCTAGAGGCTTATTTTTCTTTTTTAAAGATTTACTTTAGAAAGAGAAAGCAAGAGCAAGAGAGCATTGGGTGGGAGGTGGGGGTGGGGGTCGGGGGGGAGAGGATCCGAGGGAGAGAAAGGATCTTAAGCAGACTCTCTGCTGAGTGACCAGGGATGATCTCAGGATCCATGAGATCAATGACCTGAGCCATAATCAAGAGTCAGATGCTTAACCCACTAAGCCACCCAGGCACCCCTAGAGGCTTATTTTTTAAATAGCTTAATTTCTCAAAATGACCATCTTTGAAAAAAAAAAAAAAAGTTGTAGAATTCATTAAAAAGAACCCAAGCAAACAAAACATACCCGGTTCATTGGTCATGGCAGACCATGTCAAATACATTGTGTAGACTGTGATTACTGAAGACTGTAACAAACCAGATCTTGGTTGTGATTCCTACAAAGAAAAATTAAGCAAGACGAATAAATATTCTGACATCATTCAAGATTTAGGGAAAACTTAGAAAAATGGAAGTTTCATAAAAACTAATGATATAAAGATCATACTTGGATTTTTGGCAGTATAGACATTACAGAGGCACCAAGGCAGAGGAGCATGTTGACACTGATGAATGCTTTATTTTCTGAACAACTGGCTGGATGAGTATAATAAACAAAGAATAGGATGATAGCAACTAAAGACAGCAGATAATTCAGAGCTGTAGCTGATAACAATGCTGTGAAAGAAATATAAGTGGACAATTAGAATTTATCACGAATATTAGGAATTAGGCATAGGGCCCATTTTAAAAACAATCATTTTATTCAAAATGTATTTTAAGCAACTACCATTGTCAGCATTATGCAGGCTATAAAAGCAGAGAAGAATATTTCTGAACTTTATCACAGTGATTTTATAGTCTTCACACATAGCTCACTATAGTATTTTCAAGGACAGTAAGTTAGGTGACATATTAAATATTTTATTAATAGTAACAGCTCCATTACAAACACATTCACATACATTAGCCATAATTTTCAAAATACAGAAAAATAAAAGGAAACTTAATGCTAAGCCCACTAAACAATGCTTTTCTGCATTAACTAATTATCTTTATTTTTTATTTAAAAATATTTTTTTTAAGTAGTCTCCATGCCTAGTGTGGAGCCCAACACAGGGCTTGAACTCACAACCACGAGATCGAGACCTGAGATGAGATCAAGAGTCCCAACGCATAGCTGAATGAGCCACCCAGGCACCCCTTCACTAATTATCTTTTAAAGATATTTTATTATGTAACAGTAAATCATTATTATTTAATAAGACAACCCAAGTTTCTTCTAGGTAAATTAAAACACATACAATGTGTTTGTTTTTGTGCTAATATGTGCTCAGTATACAGGTGTTTATGCAGATGTGCCTGACGGGATCCACCCAACAAATATTTATTAAATGCCTACAAAGTTCTAAGCACTGATGATACAGCAGGGAACAAAAGAAAAACTCTTGCATTAGATGTGCATTAAAGAATGAGGTGTTCTATAAAAGTGAATTTCCCAAATGACTAAAGCTTATTTCTTTGAATACTAAACTCTATTTTAACCACCGAGATCAAATACCACAAACTAGTTGTGAGAGAAATACCAGACTAGCAGATAACAATGGATATACCTTTCAATCTGATTGAAAACATTTAGCTGAAACTCACATCATTTCACATAAAAATTTAGATTTATGGCTTCTTTTGAAAGAAATCAGAAAAAATTTAAGCAATACTGAGCCCACATTTCCACAAGGCAACTACTATATGAAACTGAGCAACAGCTATGCACACCTTAAATAGGGTCTTCATTACAGTTCTGTTTGCACAAGGACTGACTATGCACTTAACCCAAGTCTCTTCCCTCCTTTTCATCATCTGGGGCAAGCCAATGAATTCTGATCCCTGTTCTGCAGTATAACCACTGGACTCAAGCTCATCATTACAAATAAAACAGTCACACTACTACAAGAATCCCCTTATGTGTTACTGACACAAAAAGGCATCTTTCTACTTATATAAAATGAAATGTTCTAGAGTTGCTTTTCATATTTTTTCTGCATGCTGATGTTTATGAATGCCACTGTTTATTTCTAGCAGTCCTAGTCCCTTTAATATTTTTAACCTGCTCTAGAATAGGAAATTAGGCTGTAAAAAGTACATACTGTCAGCAGTAGCCTTTGCAACATCTGTTTTAGCCATTCAAGGTATTTTGGATTATTTCCTGGCTCTTGGGTATGTTCTAATTGATTCCCTAAAAGCTATCTCAACAAGTAAAGTTGCTGACACAATGTGGTAAGATGCCACTCACAAACTTTTGAAGTAAACACCTCTTCACAAAAACTTACATCATAAAAATCTTGATTTCCCTATAGTCTACATATATGTTCTCACCTTCAGAGTTCATCTATCTTGAAGATGCTTTGTAAGACAAAAGCTTACCTGCATACCAACATCTTGAGTTCCCTTCTTCCATTTTTTTCAACCCATGATTCATTCCATGAATGGGCAAAATCAATAAGTAAGACTAGCTGTATGAGGATGAAGCAAAAGGCACCTGCCATGCCTACATAAAACCACACTGAAAGAAAGAAAAAAACACATACAAATGAGTGGCTGGTTCACTTTTTATTACTTCATCTTCATACAATACATGAAAGGGAGAGTAGTTTTACACAAATGCCTTGATTTTGCCAACTGCGGTTAAAAAAAAAAAGAAAGAAAACAAAATAAAACAAGTAGTGTTACAGTCCCAGGTAACAATTATGTCAGTTTGTTTATAAAACATCAACATCACAAAATTAAGAAAAGATTTATTACCAGTTGTAAAAGTTCCTTCTGGAATGAAGAAAGCCCCAATAATAATAGCAATTGCTGCAGCAAATTTAAAGAACCAAAATCTAAAAGAAATAGAAATATAGTTTACTAATAAATATTCACTCAACAAATAGTTTCATATATGAAATCATTTAAGAGCATCTGAAAAAACACAGTTTATGTGACTGTTTAGGACAGTTTTAGGAAAAGACAGATTTATAACTAATTCACTATGAGAAAATGAGAATATCAGTTCTCTATTCACAGGTTGATTTTAAATAATGAATGGGTATAATGCTAAGTGAAATAAGTCAGAGAAACACAAATACCATATGATTTCACTCATATGTGGAATTTAAGGAAAAAAAACAAATGAACAAAGAAAAGACAAACAAATAAAACCCCCAGACTTTAAATACAGAGAATAAACTAGTGGATGCCAGAGGGGAGGTGGGTGAAATAGATAAAAGGGATTAAGAGTACACGTCTCTTGATGAATGCTGAGAAATATAAAGAATTGTTGTATCATTATATTGTACACCTGAAGCTAATGTTAACACACTGTATGTCAATTTTACATGAATAAGAAGAAATTAAAAATAAGAATGGGGTAATATGTGACAATATAAGGTGCACTGTACAAATGAATAGTTTTACAAACACATGATAAATGCTCCATCCAAAACTGTGATGATAACCCTCCCCCCTCTCATGTACTCTCTCTCATTCTCACTCTCTCAAATAAATAAATAAAATCTAAAAAAAAAAAAAAAACTGTGATGATAACAAAAAACCCAGCTTTTAGGACATCAGCAGCTTGATGGCGAAAGTCCCTATTTTTTGGTTCCCCTGTTTTTAACAACTAATTAGGCATCCATCAACAGAAGTGCCTCTGTGGAAGATGTGAGACCCAGAAACATTTGCCAAGAGACCCAGGAAAAGTCTTCCACACCTGTGTATTTGGTAATAGGCAGACAGACTTTGGTATGGGCTGCAGAACCAATAAACTTCCCTAACCCCTCCCAGACTCTCCCAGTTGGGGAAAACCTACAGTGCCGATGTGGGCAAATACCCATGAACTGGAGACACTTTATAGAAGTCTAGCCCTTCTGAGGTAAGATTCCTGCATGGTGTGTGTGTGTATCGGGGGTTGGGGTGGGGAGATGAGTTTCAGTCAGCAGAGAGAAGAGGAACTCTGTCAGCACCGCCCCTACACCACGGCAATACAGTATGGACACAATCTGGCAGCAACCTCTCCCATGGGGCAAAATGAGAGCTGTGAGTGACAGCTACCCCAACTCTGTGGGACAATTCTGGAGAAACCCATTTCTTTCCAGAAGTACCCAGATTACTGAGGCAGGACCTCCATGACTAAGGGGAGATAGGAGATGGGGAAAGCAGCAGATAAGAATGTCAAAAAGCATTAAAGGAACACAGTTTCTGCCAACTACATTCAGGACTTAAGCAGGAAGTATGTTCACAAGTCTCTGGGAGATCCTCAGCCAAGGATATCTCCGCTGGCTATGTGGGACCCCAAACACCTGGAGTACTAAACCCACACCTCCCACTGGGCTGCCAGTTCTTTGTGCTCCCAAGTGTGGCAGAAAGAGCCAATCCAGTAATAAGAGTGCTCCATGATCTGTAGATAAGGGAGAAACCACAAACTTGAGCCGTACTGCCGCCACCTGGAAACAAAAAGAGTTCCAGTAGCCAGTAAGGTGAGTTTTAAGAAGCAGAGAAGTCATAAAATCTTAAGATTTCTTCCACAAAAGGGAGCAAGAAGTGTGCAGCAAGTGTATAAATACAAGGTCAAAGAGAACCCCAGACACATATAATAGGATCAAGAAGAGTATACCCCATCTGAGGGCAACCAGTAGAACCTGAGATATCTGCTACCTCAAGCAACAACACAAAACTACAGGGAACATGAAAACAAGAAAACATTCCAACACCAAAAGATGATAATCCAACAACTGAGCTCAAAAGCACGGAATCTTGCAATCTAGTGAATAAAGAAAACAGCTGCTTTAAGGAAACTCAATGAGCTACCAGAAAACACAAAAAGACAAAATCGGGAAAAAAAAATACATGAACAAAACAAGAAATTTAGCAAAGCCAGAAACCATAAAAAATGAACCAACATCTGGAGCCGAAGAATTTGATGAAAGAAATGAAAAATGCAAACGAGCACTTGCAGCAGGGTAGATCAAATGTAGGACAGAATCAGCAACCTAGAGAACACAAATTTTGAAATAACCCGATAGCAGTGAACAGAGGAAAAAAGAATGAAAAAGAGTGAAGAAAGCCCATTTGATCTATGGTATCTGAACATCAGAATAATTAGCATTCCAGAGGAGAGAGAAAGAAAGAAGGGGGCAAAGTTTATTTAAAGAAATAACGGAGAATTTCCCAAGCTTGGGAAGTATTATACACCTGAGTTCACAACTCTAAATAGATTATGCTATTATCTCTATGCAAAAGACCTTCTCTAAAACACAAACTGTGAAAGATGGAAGAAAAAGAGAGAATCTTAAAAGCAGCCAGAGAAAAAAGGATCTTGATCTACAAATGATCTTCCACTAAACTATCAGTGGATTTCTCAGCAGAAATTCTACAGGCCAGGAGAGAGGGGAATGACACATTCCAAGTTGTGGAAGAAAAAAACTGCCAGCCAAGAATACTCTATTTACCAGAGTCATCCTTCAGATATGAAAGAGAAATAAAGACTTTCCCAGATAAATAAAAGCTGAGTTCACCACTAATAGACCTACCTTGCAAAAAATGGTCAAAGTTCAAGCTTGAATGAAAAGATGCTAATTAGTAACATGAAAACGTATGAAAGTATGTAACAGACTGGTGAAAATATACAGTAAGGTCTAGGAAACTAATTCTATAATATGGTGACATGTTAATATTTAACTATAAAGGTTAATAAGAAGTATTAAAAAACTATACTAGGTTAATACATAATATAAAAAGTGGTAAACTGTGACATCAAAACTACAAAAGGGAAGGAGTAAATGGATAAGAGCTTTTGTATACAATTGGAGTTAAGTTGCTATCAGCTTAAAATGGACTGTTTTATCTAAAAGATGTTTTATGTAAGCCTCACAGTAACCACAAAGTAAAAACCTACAGTAGATTCACAAAAGAAAAAAGGGAAACAGAAGAACCAGAGAACACCAATTTACAAAAGCAGGCAGAAATGGAGGAAAAAAGAAACAATGGAAATACAGAACCACCAGAAAGCAATGAATAAGAACATTACTAAGGCCTTACATATCAATAATTACCCTAAATGTGTATATACTAAATTTACCAATCAAAAGGCATGGTGTGGCTAGATGGATAAAAAACCAAGACCCAACTATATGCTGCATACAAGACTCACTTCAGATTTAAGGACACTCACAGGCTCCAAATGAAGGGATAATAAAGGATATTCCATGCAATTGGAAAGCAAAAGAAAGTGGGGTTAGCATACCTATATCAAACAAAAAAAACTTTAAGACAAAAAAGGTAACAATGGGATGCCTGGGTGGCTCAGCCGGTTAAGTGTCTACCTTTGGCTCAGGTCATGATCCCAGCGTCCTGGGATCGAGCCCTGCATCAGGCTCCCTGCTCAGTGGGAAGCCCGCTTCTCCCTCTGCCTGCTCTGCCTGCTTGTGCTGACAAATAAATAAAATCTTAAAAAAAAAAAAAAAAAAAAAAAAGGTAACGAGACAAAGAAGGCTGTTATATAATGATAAAGGGGCCAACTCAATTCTCCACAAAGATACAACAATCGTAAATACATAAATTATAAATATAACCCAACATCGGAACACTTAAATATATTAAGCAAATACTAACAGATGTTAAACAGTAGTAGACTTCAGTACCCCACACTTTCAGCAATGGATAAATCCTCCAGACAGAAAATCAACAAGGAAATGCTGGATTTGAACCATATGTTAGGCCAAATGGACCTAACACATATATAGAACATTCCATCCAACAGCAACAGAATATACATTCTTCTTAAGTGCACTCTCCAGTATGAACAGATTATATACCAAGTATTTTTTCCAACTACAACAGAATGAAACTAGAATCAACAAAAGGAAACCTGGAAAATTTCCAAGCATGTGGAAACTAAACAACCCATTCCTGCAAAACCAAGAGATCAAAGAAATCAAAAGAGAAATTATCTCTTAAACAAATGAAAACAGAAACACAACGTAATAAATAAAACATACAGGACACTGCAAAAGCAGTTCTTAGAGGAAGTATATAGTGATAAATGCATATATTAAGAAAACAGAAAGATCTCTAATAACCTTAACTGTATACCTCAAAGACCAGAAAAAAGAGGGCCAAAGTTAGCAGAAGCAGGGAAATAACAAAGATCAGAGTGGAAATAAACATGCTTCAGAACAGAAAAAACATAGATCAACAAAACTAAGAGCTGGTATTTCAAAAAGATAAAACTGACAAACCTTTGGCTAGACTAAAAAAAAAAAAGAATACTCAAAATCAGAAACAAAAGAGAAGACATTACAACTGATACTATGAAAATACATACATTCATAAGAAACTGTTTGAAGGATTGTATGTCAACAAATTGGATAACCAGAAGATAAGGATAAATTCTTAAAAACGTACAACCTATCAAGACTAAATCAAGAAGAAACAGAAAATCCAATTAAAAGATGCGCAAAGGAACTTAGATATTTTTCCAGAGAAGACATACGAATGGCCAACAGGTATATGAAAAGGTGCTCAATATCACTAATCATCTGGGAAATGTAAATCAAAGCCATTATGAGGTATCATCTCACACCTGTTAAAATGAAATGGCTATCATTAAGAAGACAAGAAATAACAATGGTTGACAAGGATGCGTGAAAAGGAAACCCTTGTGCACGGTTGGTGGGAATGGAAACTAGTTCAGCCACTATGAAAAACAGTATAAAGGTTCCTCAAAAAATTAAAAATAGAAAACATCATATGATCTAGCAGTTCCACTTCTAGTTTTATATCCAAAGGAAATGGAAACAGGATACCAGAAAGATGCCTGCTCTCCCATGTTTACTACAGCATTATTCACAATACACAAGATATGAAAACCACCTAAGTGTGTGTCAATGAATGAAGAAACTGTGGTACAGATACACAATGGAATGTTATACAGCCACGAGAAAGAAGCAAACCCTGCCATTTGCAAGGACATATATGAACTACAAAGGCATTGCGCTAAGTGAGATAAGCCAGACAAAGAAAAACAAATACCGTATGGTATCACTCATATGTGCAATCTAAAAAAGCCAAGCTTGTAAAAATTGAGAATAAAATGGTTACCAGAGTATGGGGTACATGGGGGGGGGGGTGGAATTGGGAGATGTCACTAAGAGGAACAAACTTGCAACCAGTAAATAAGTCCTGGAGATCAAATGCACAGCAGAGTGATTATAAGCAGCAAAACTGTACTACAGACTTCAAAGTTGCTAACTATTCTCATCACAAGAAAGAAATAATAACTATGTGACATGACTGAGGTGTTGGCTTCCCCTACAATGGCAATCACACTGCAATATACAAGTGTATGAAATCAACACTTTATATATGCTAAATCTACAATGTTGTATGTTAATTTTATCTCAATTAAAAAGAAAACACATGTAACGAAGATGGTTGTTAAGAGTGCTACATGCATGCTACTTTGACTAGAGTGTTAACTCAGGGAATATTTGTCACAGTCATTCTGTGATGCATTCTGAGAAGTGTTTAAAAATACATTTAATAAATATATTTGTAAAAGTGCAAATAAACAAATACCAATGACTACAAGGACAAAACAAATCAACTGGTCACAGCATATTTTTCACTAATATTTGTATTTGACTTGTTCATCCTTCCTGTCTTCGGTAGCATAATAATAAATAAGCAATAGCAGATACTCAAAAAAAATTTTATTTAATTATGGGGAGAAAAGAACAGATAAAATTCAAAACATTCAAATTAAGTACCAGAAGTGATGCTCTACATTAAGGGGTATTAATAAAAGGGACCCTGAAGTTTCTTTCTAGATTGTCTAGTACAACCAACCATTTAGACAATCAATCACCCTGCTGAGGATTAGTTATTCATTTTGGTTGCACTGTGGGTCTAAGTAACCAAGTTCAGTTTCATGTAGTAAGACTGATCTACCAAGAGCTAAGAGGAGGAGGAATGAGTTCCTCGTTATTAGTTAACAGATATGGTAGACCCTTTTTTTTTAATTAATTAATTTATTTAGAGAGAATGCACAAGCAGGATGGACAGAGCGAGAGGGAGAGAGAATCTCAAGCAGACTCCACACTGAGTGTGGAGCCTGAGGTGGGGCTAAATCTCACCCTGAGATCATGACCTGCGCCAAAACCAAGAGTTGGATGCTCAACTGACTGTGGCGCCCAGGTGCCCCGGTTGATCCTCTTTTTATGATGAACTATAAAACATCATGCATCAGAGATTATACCAATAAGTAACCCAAGGCTACTATTTAATATTTATATTTCTAAAATCTGATATTCTCAGTAGAGACAAGAAGATATATATATATATATTTTTAAAGATTTTATTTATTTATTTATTTGAGAGAGAGAGAGAGAGAGAGCACAAGAGGGGGGAGCGGGAGAGGGAGGAGCAGACTCCCCGCTGAGCAGGGAGCCCGATGCGGGACTCGATCCTGGGACTCCAGGATCATGACCTGAGCCGAAGGCAGTCGCTTAACCAACTGAGCCACCCAGGCGCCCCGACAAGAAGATATTTTTACCTGGTCATTCATGAATAACAAAATAAACCTGCAAATTGCGTAACTATTTTAGTTTCTTTAGACAAACTCAAAATAACGGAGAAAAGGCTACCCAGACTTTGGTATTATTCAAAGACGTACCCATTATGCACTGCAGCTCTTGGATCACTGCTGCTCTTCACTTTGATCATTAGGAGAGAGAGGAGAAGATAGAACATAGCCAAGCCAAAGCACAGACGGTACACAGCTTTATAGCCAACCAAAATATTACAAGGAACGATGCCTTTTTCATTTTCACAAAATCCAGGAATCTAGAAAAACAAAGAGTTTATGATGTAGAATTTTTTCAAGTAAAAATGAAAGTTCTAGGTAATCAAACAGTTTAAGGTTTAGAAAACAGAAATTTGCTTTACAGTTTATGCTGAAAATGTAAGCAAGGTAAGTCTGGAACATTTTCCTCAGATAGACATTTAACTCTCTTTTTACTTTGAGCCCATGATAAACTACAAATGCTGATCCAAAACTGGATGTTTATTCTGACCTGCAGACTTATTCTAAATTTTCTAAAACTTGCATTCTCCTGTGATATGCTGAATTACCTGTATAAGAGAGAAATACAATCAATAAAAGCTTAAGAAATTACATAGTAAGTCAGCTTCTAAATACTAAAGAGGACAATGATGGCTTCTCAAAGCCAATGTGACCTAAATATATTTTGAGTTTTGATGTCTTATTCTACAAGTGTTATTTTTTTTTTTTTTAAGAATTTATGTATGTCAGAGAGAGAGAGAATGAGCAGAGGGAAGAGGCAGATGGAGAGGGAGAAGCAGGCTCCCCGCTGAGCAAGGAGCCGGATGTGGGACTCCATCCCAGGACCCTGGGATCATGACCTGAGCTGAAGGCAGATGCTTAACCGACTGAGCCACCCAGGCATCCCTACAAGTGTTATTTCTGATAATGAATGGATTTGGATTAACAAATAGCTGGCACTGATTTTATTTTTAACTTAGAAATCTGAAAAAGACTGATGGCCATTACAGAAAGTCACACTGGAATCAGAACACAAAAAAAAAAACAAAACAAGACAAACAAAACAAAAAACCTTTAGTGAAACAAATGGGAGTAGTCCTCAGAACTACATACACTACTCCTACATATGAGGATGAATTATTTCCTCTAGAAAATGTTAAAGCAAACAGATATGCCAAAATATGACAATTTGTGCCTTTTTTTTTTTTTTTTTAAAGATTTTATTTATTTATTTGAGAGAGAGAGAATGAGAGACAGAGAGCACGAGAGGGAGGAAGGTCAGAGGGAGAAGCAGACTCCCTGCCGAGCAGGGAGCCCGATGCGGGACTCGATCCCGGGACTCCAGGATCATGACCTGAGCTGAAGGCAGTGGCTTAACCAACTGAGCCACCCAGGCACCCCAATTTGTGCCTTTAAAACCAAGAACTTACAATTGTATTTAAGCTAATGGGGAGGCACTACTTCCTTCTGCTAGTTCCTACATGGTCTGTAACCCTTTCCTGGTCTCACTTAAATCGCACCTTTCCAACCCAGTTTAAGCCCTATGGCAGTACGTACTTACCTATACTCACTTGCAACATGTACTCAACTAGGCATCCTTAATTATCCCACTCCCTTGTATGAGAGCAGGACACACCTAGAGAATTCCCATCATTAATTCAACCACCTAGTTTAGTCAGGTTAGGCTAGTTCAGTAACAACCCCCAAATATCAGTGGCTTAAAACAGCAAAGGCATAGTTCTTCCTCTTGTACCTGTACAGAACTGATTCTGATAGTCATTTCAGGAGTCCAGGCTGTTGGGGAAGCCACCATTTCAAATGATGTACATGTTGTGACAGATAAAAAAGGGAAATTTTGTATCAGTAAGTAGAGGCTGATGTGTATTTCTTCAACTCACAAATCACTGATCAGTAAGTACTAGAGACATGGCCCTACATCTCACAGCACTCTAGGAAATGCAAACCATTGATGACCTTCAGAAAGCAGAGAAGCAGAAATATTTGGTGTTGAGAATTAATATCCACCAACTAAACTATTTATAACCATGGTCAACTGGATCCATGACAAAACCATACAAGTATGTCTTTTGCTTATACCCAAGGACTTGAGTAACATTAACTGGTCATCCACAGCTACCATGTGCAATGCTAGTTACTTTCACAATCATAATAATCTCATTTTCCTTACCCCAAAGCCAACATCGAGCAGATACTGTGCTTTAAAATGGAAGTCAACTGCCATATTCTTTCTCAATCTCAAATTTTCTGTTGTCATTTGTTTTGTCTTGGTGGAAAGCCAACTTCTATACCTTCTCTTGATCACCTTCTCCCTCCCTCCCTCATACAGATTAAAGCCCATATCTTTAACCCCTCTCAAAATATAAATGATTAAATCTCATCCTAAAAAATCCTTTCCTTAACTCAGCTGCCCTCTAAGATACCATCTTTGTTACATAAATTCTCAAATCAGCAGTTTATACCTACTGGATACATTTCCTCATGGTTGTTTGATTCTCCTACTTCTGATCCCAGCACTCTAAAGAAATCGCTTTTTCAAGACACTAATGATGTACTGGCTGTCAAATACTTTCTTCCTAAGGTCTGCACAATAGGGCATTCACTTGTTTCACCCTTTTTCATTGTTCCTTCTGAGGTTCCCTTTTCTCTAGCAACCCCTTTCGATAACAGCTTTTGTCAAAGTTACAGTCTTCACACTTTGAATGGTCTTCTTCAGCATATGCTGCCATCGTTTCAACTTTCATCTCCATTCCCAAAACACCTCTAGCTAGGATTTCTTTTTTGTTACATACCGTGTTTTCTACTTCCTGTTAGATACACAAACACACTTTCTCACACATGTATGTAGTGCACTATCCCTAAGTCAATGTTTTATAAACTAAATGAATCATCTCCTTTTACAACCTGACTCCCTGAAAATTTTTTTTTAAAAAATAAAACACCTCCCCTCCCCGGTTAACAGTAACAGTTTCCTGCTAATTGTCTAAAATCAGAACCTGGGTATTATGTATGATTCTATCACTGCCAATATTTAAATCCAGATTCAGTTAATTCTATATTCAGAAAAGTTATTGCAGGCCCCCTATACAATTCTTGATTACACGATTAAAAGAGCCTCCACATTTAACTGCTTGACTTCTAATCAGATCAGTCTTCCTAAAGCATACGTATTCCGCTCAACAAGCTCTTTATCCTCATTTTGCTTCCTATTTTTCAATCTCTGCATACAAAAATTCTACTCATTCTTAGAATGTTGCTTTTTCCATGAGACCTACTGAGTTCTGACATTTAACTGGTTAGAATTACTTATTTTTCATTACCACAGCATATTATCTGTACCACCATCAGAAAAGTTAAGCTTATGTAAGTCTTATATTCTTTCTTTCCTAAAAGATTATGAGGATTACTAAAACTGGAATTACATGTTATCTTACTTTGTACATTACAATTTCCAAAACCCAACAATCGGTTTTAAGCATACTCATTATAGGTTCAGTTGATCAATTAAAAAAAAAAACAAAAACAAAACTAACCTTATTCAGTTGTTCTTCCATTCCCGGTATCAACATTACACAAGCTACACACACTCCAACAAGCAGGAAAAGTGCATAGATCAATCTAGTTACAGTAGAGTTATTTCCACTAGGACAGCATCGACACAGCAAACATGGGGCACTGCCACATAAACATGGAATCTGGGAAAAAGAGTATTAAAAATCAGTATAGTTTAAAATGATACAGTGAAAATTTGTTTCATCCACTCAAAAAAAACAAAACAAAACAAAACAAACAAACAACCCAGGACTGAAGTTAAAGCAATTACCAAGGAACAAAATCTATTTGGTTCACAATAATTATTCACAAATAAAACTTAGTACTTTCTGTGTAAAGATGGACCAAAGTCAAACATAAAAGCGCTTGACCTCTAAATCAGTTAAAATAAATCAAATCAGTTAAAATAACAAAGTAAAAAAAAAAAAAAATTACCAGCAGCAAAGAGTTCAGCAAAAACAAAGAAAAAACCCTGGAATAATAACAGGCCCATCTCTGGCTCCTGTCCTTGAGCCCCCAAATATGATACTGGTGAATTCACAAAATTCTGAGAATTCTCAAACACCCCAGAAGAGAAAAAGAAGGGAACTGGCATCCTTATCTTTTCCTCTTCTGAGATGGTGGTAGTGAAAAAAGTGAAAAACTCAGGCTAGCTAACTTTCTCCAGTGGAACTCCACTAGGGGAACAAGATAATTCCCTCACCAGGAGAGATGAACGTTGATAAAGCAATCTGCCAATAGTTCAGAAAGGTTAAGCGTTAAGGTTCTCACAAGGACTCACCATAACCTAGGCTGAGCTCCCTCGTACTGTCAGACTTCAGAAAGCTGGACAGACTAGGATATTCCAGTCTTACAGTGATAGCTCTGGGGGAAAAGTCTCAGAAACCAAGGGAAGGGAGTATGGTAGCAGTCATACACACCATAGTAACCAATATACTACAGGAACAAAGCTGTTTATACTAAGCTTAAGAAAGAAAAAAAAAAGTCATGGCAACTATGCAAACATAACTCTAGCATGTATAATAAATAAATAATAAATAGATAAGTAAATAAATAAGCGAGCACAACCCTTAGAGGGAAGGAAAATAAAAGGGTGAGGAAGAGACATTTGAAGAATCCAGTCTGAAACAAAACATAACTCAGTAAGAAAAGGAAATTCTGTACAAGTGCTTCACCTGAACTACAGAAATATAACAAAAAGCAAATGAAAAAGTTAAAAAATGAAATGGGAAAAGAATAAAATAAGATAATGAAAAGAGAAAGTCAAACTTAATAATTATCAAGGAACAAAACAGACACGGCTGAAAATAAAACTACTAACAGAAAAAAGCTTGAGATAATTATTATAAACTTAGGTCAAGATGCAGTTAATAGTGACCAGACATATCCTACTGCCTTCATCAATGGAAAAAATTAAAACAATGGTTTTTCAGACAATTAACAACAGGAAATGCAGGACAGTAATTTCTGAGAGAGGAAATGATGTGAGCTCCATGACTGACCCATCTTTCTGCCTGGGGAGAGCTTCCAATATAGGGAGAGGATCTAAGCAAAGGCCAGCAGTCCACCCGAATTAAGGAGATAGTTGGGAGCTGGAACAGAGTTGGTCACTGAGAGAAGTAAAGGCAGCTAGAGTTTACAGGGCAGAATCCTGGAGAGAAGAAAGCTACAAAGTGAGCTCTGGAAATCTGCAGAGGCTTCAACTTGAATCTTCAGCAAAGCACTGATCATGGCAAGCATTTGAATAAAATACCCAAGGAGTAGGAAGGGTTGGTATTGCCACCAGCCATAGTGGAAAAACCTTGTAATCCAGGAGGCAGTGAGTTATAGGCTATTGCTTAGAAAAAAAATCAGCCATAAGATTAAAGGCTGCTCCAGCCTCACTTAACAAAACATAAAGGAAACATCAAAAAGGTCAAATTTTCTTCAAGTAACTCACCTTTGCCCAAGAATATCATCTTTTTAAAAGTTATGCAAGAAAGTAGAAAAATACAACCTTTAATGGAAAAATAAATCAAAATCAACCCAATAACACAGATGACTTAATTATAGATAATGGCATAAAAGTGTTATTTTAACTATATTTCATACTCTCAAGATTAAAAAAAACCATCAGCATGTTAAGGAGAGCCATGGAAGATTAACATAAAAGATCTATACCAAACCTGTAGAAATGAAAAATAAAGTAACTAAACCAAAAAATACTAAGACACTGCAAAAAAGATTAATGAGCCCAAAAACACAGCAAAAGAAATGCGACAAAAATGCTAGGACAAAAATGAACAGAAGATCAGTGTAGACAATTTGAAGCAGCCTAAGGTAAATGAAATTGGAACTCTCAAAAGGGGAGATGATCAGAAGAGTCCTACTGAGGAAATAATTGTCAAAATGTTCCCATATTTAATCAAGATTATAAATTCCCAGATTCAAGAAGCTCAATGAAATTCTAGCAAAAAAAAACATGGAAACCACACCAACCCACATCACAAACTGCTTAAAAACAATCATAAGCAGAAAAATCTTTAAAAAGCAGGCAGAAATATTAAGGCATATTATATAAAGAGAAACAAGGAAAGGTATCAATTTTAATTAAAAAACTGCAAGCCAAAAGTAAGCACTTAAAAAAAACCAAATGATAAAATTTTATGCTCAGTGAAAGTCTCTTTCAAAAACTAATGCAAAATAAAACCATTTTCAGACATAAAAAGAACACAAGAATCCCAAACTAGCAGACCTAAACTACCAGAAATGTTAGAAGGAAATCCTTCAAACAGAAGGAAGGTTATACCAGACAGCTATCTATACAAACGGAATGAAGAACAATGGAAATGGCAAAATATAAGGAAATCCTTTAAAGGATAATCATCCTTTTTTTATTATGTTCACTTAGCCACTGTATAGTACATCATTAGTTTTTGATGTAGTGTTCAATGATTCATTAGTTGCATATAACACCCAGTGCTCATCACAACACGTGCCCTTCTGATAATTATCCTTTTAAAGCAAAAATAATAGCAATGTATTGTGGGCCTATGTTATAACGAAGGTGGAAAAAAAATATGGTGATTGCAAACAGTATGTAAGAGGAGACATTGAAGACATTCAACTATACACTAATGCGAGGTTCTAATATTATAAATAAGTGGTATGACTGGACATGAAGACAGATTGTAGTAAGTTAAAAATGAATACTATACACCCTAAAGTGACCTCTGAGAAACTCAAGACAAAGAAGTATAGCTAGTAAGCCAATGGAAATAAAAGAATACTAAAAATGGCCAATTAATGCAAAATAAGGGGGAAAAAAAACCTACACAAAAGGGATAATAGGACAAACAGAAAATAGAAAGATGGTTGATTTAAGCCCAAACGTAATAATCACACTAAATGTAAATGGCATAAACACTTCCAATGAAAAGGCAGAGACTGTTAGATAAATCCAATTCTATCTCTTCTACAAGAATCCTACTTAAATATAAAAATGCAAATAGGTTGGGGCGCCTGGGTGGCTCAGTCATTAAGCGTCTGCCTTCGGCTCAGGTCATGATCCCAGGGTCCTGGGATCGAGCCCCGCATTGGGCTCCCTGCTCAGCTGGGAGTCTGCTTCTCCCTCTCCCTCTCCCCCTGCTTGTGTTCCCTCTTTCGCTGTGTCTCTCTCTGTCAAATAAATAAATAGAAAAAAAAAAATGCAAATAGGTTAAGAGTGAAAGAAAGAAAAAACAAATACCATGCTATAGCAGTACCAGACAAAATAGATTTCAGAGCAAAGAATTCTACTAGGGTTAAGGAGGAACACTTCATAATGAAAAGGGGACATACATGGAGATATTCATGGAGGAGACCTATAATCCTAAATGTTTCTACATTTAGTAAGAGAACTTCAAAATGCATTAGGGGAAACTAATAAAACTGAATATAACAAATTCACATTTATATTCTCTCATTAAGTAGCAAAACAAAAATCAGTAAGGATATAGAAAATTTGTATATTATCAATTAATTGTGCCTAAGTGACATTTAGGGAATACTCAATCTAAACAGAGCAGAGCACAAACTGTCTTCCAGAATGCACAGAACACTTAACCAAAACAGACCATATTCTTGGCCATAAGACAAATCTCAAATTGCAATAAACATACAAAATGTCTCAAATCAAACGACCACCATGTATTCTTGGCCCACAATGGAATTTAGACATCAGTAACAGAAAAAACATCTGGAAACTAAATTTTAACAGACTTCTAATCAATCCACAGGGAAAAGATATCAAAAGGAAATTATACAAAATGAAAATAATGTCACATTTGTGAAATTTACAGTATCAAATGATTAGACAAAAATAAAGATTTCAAATCAACAATCTGAGCTTCTACCTTAAAAAAATCAAATAAGCAAATTAAACAAAAAATAAAGAAAATAACAAAGAAGAGAAATCAAGGCAGTAAAAAGCAGAACAAGAAAATCAGTGAAACCAGTTTTAGAAGACCATTACAACTGAGAAAGAGACTGATCAGGATATAAAAGTGCAAAAGAGCAAGAGTAAACACACAAATCATGAATTATGGAAATGTGAAGAGACACCAGCATTAAAAAACTGTAAGGGATAAGTATGAACAATTTTATTTAATACCTTAGGTAAAATGGACAAACTCTATGAAAAACCCACACTGCCAGAAATCATTCAATAAAAAATATATATAATGTTGGAGCCTGGTTGGCTCAGTCGGTAAAGCATGTGACTCTTGATCTCAGGGTTGTGAGTTCAAGCTCCATGTTGGGTGTAAAGATTACTTAAAAGTAAAATGTTGGGCGCCTGGGTGGCTCAGTTGGTTAAGCGACTGCCTTCGGCTCAGGTCATGATCCTGGAGTCCCGGGATCGAGTCCCATATCGGGCTCCTTGCTCAGCAGGGGGTCTGCTTCTCCCTCTGACCCTCCCCCCTCTCATGTGCTCTCTCTCTCTCATTCTCTCTCTCAAATAAAAATAAAATCTTGAAAAAAAAAAAAAGTAAAATGTTAAAAAAAAAAAAGAAAAAAAAATATATATGTATCACACACACACTGAGTAGCCCTATAACTATTTTAAAAAATTAAATTTGTAGTTACAAACCTTCCCAGGCATAGATGGTTTCACTGGGTGAGTTCTACTAAGCACTTAAAACTGAAGAGGCAAAACACTTCAGAACTCTTTTCTAGTGGGCCAGAATTACTTTGACACTACAGCCAAAAACATTATAAAAGAACAGACCAATATCCTTCATGAACATAATTTTTTAGTATCTTGTCAATTCAAAATCAATAACGTAAAAAATATATGAAGACTTCTAGTACATGTTTGCCCATGCAAGAAGCATGGCAGTCACCACTCTGTCCTCACCCGTAAAAAGCTGAACAGAGTAAAATATCAAAAACTCTTTTAGGATCCATAGGAGAGATTAGGATACGGGGTAAATCACTGCCCCAAGACTGGAGACAGATAGGCAAATACAGGGAGCCGTGCCTTACCAGAGCAGAGAATCCCAAGTGGAAGTCAACTTAGGAACCAACGCCCAGGAAGGAGAACCTAAACTTTAACTGAAGAATTGCTGGAACTTACTGTGGAAATTCCTTCATGCTTCTTGCAGCAGAGGGGAAAAGGAACCATTTAAAAATATACCCAGAACACTCTGTTCTTTACAATGCCTATGCTAAGGAGAAACTAGTTAAGCAGACCCTAACCTGCTGGGGTATTATCAGTGTCACAATAATGCAGGGAAAGGGAAATACTCAATTCCAGCCCAAATTAGCCATCCTCTTCCACCTAGGAGGAAAAAAAAGCCCGAGAAACACTTGTGAGTTCACAGTCCAGAGACATAGGTTCACTAAATGACTAAGACCTAATCATAGGGCTGTGGAACACTTCTCCTTTCTGAATACCTCACCACAACGTTATTATCAAAAGGATAATAAAACAATATTGTCAACAGTCCACAGATTTGAAAACCTAGATAAAACAAATCAATTCCTTGAGAGACACAAGCTGCCAAAACTCACACAACAAGAAATAGGCAATGTGAATAAGCCAGTATCTGTTGAAGAAATTGAGTCAATAATTAATAACCTTCCAAAACAGAAAGCACCAGACCCAGATGAGTTCACTGGTGAACTCTACTAAACATTTAAAGAAACAAAATACCGGTGCTCTGAAATCTCTTTCAGAGGACAGAAGCAGAGAAGACTGCCTAACTCATTTTATGAGACCAGCATTACTTTTAACAATATAACTAGACCAAAGACATTATAAAAAATGAAAACTACAAATCAACAGCTCTCATAAACACAGATGCATAAATCCTCAACGAAATACCAGCATATCAAATCCAACAATATATGAAAAGAATTATATACTATGACCAAGTAGGTTTTATCCCTGATATACAAGAATGGTTCAACATTCAAAAAATCAGTTAATGTCCACAAAGATGATCATATCAGTAGATGCCCAAAAACATATTTGACAAAATCCAACCTCATTCATGATAAAAACTCTCAATAAACTAGGAATAGAGGGGAACTCCCTCAACTTGATTAATAAAACCAACAAAACATCTACAGTTATCACATTTAATGGTGAGAAACTTGAAGCCTTCCCAATTAATATCAGGTACAAAGCAAGGATGTTTCCTCTCATCATTCCTTTTCAACACTGTACTGGAAGTTCTAGCTAGTGCACTAAGACAAGAAAAGAAAATAAAAGGTATATGCATTGGGAAGGAAGAAATAAAATTATCTTCATTCACAGATGGCATTATCATCTACATAGAAATTTCAAAAGAAGTGACCAAAACAACCCCCACAAAATCTTAGAACTAATAAGTAATTATAGCAAGGCTGCAGGATACAAGGTTAACAGACAGAAGTCAACTACTTTCCTATACATCAGCAATGAAAAAGTAAAACTTGAAATTAAAAATATATTACCATTTATGTTAGCATCCAAAAACAAACAAAAACCCCAAAATACTTAAGTATCAATTTAACAGAGTACATACAAGATCAATATGAGAAAAAACACAAAATTCTGATAAGCAAAATAAAAGAACTAAACAGGGATGCCTGGGTGGCTCAGTCAGTTAAGTGTTTGTCTTCAGCCCAGGTCATGATCCCAGGTCCTGAGATTGAGTCCTGCATCGGTCTCTTGGCTCATCAGAGAGCCTGCTTCTCCCTCTGTCTACCACTCCTCCTGCTTGAGCTCTCTCTGACAAATATAAATAAAATCTTAAAAAAAAAAAAACTAAATAAATGAACAGATATTCCACATTCATGGATTAGGAAGACTCAGGGTTGTTAAGATGTCAATCCCTCAAGCCTGACCTATAGATTCAATGCAATCCCAATCAAAACCCCAGCAAGTTATTGTGTAGATATTGACAAACTGATTCTAAAATTCATATGGAGAGACAAAAGACCCAGAATAGCCAATATGATACTGAAGAAGAACAAAGTTGAAGGATTGACACTATCAGACTTAAGACTTTTTTAAAAAATATTTTATTTTATTATTTTTATTTTTTTTATTTTTTTAATTCTTATGTTAATCCCCATACATTACATCATTAGTTTTAGATGAAGTGTTCCATGATTCATTGTTTGTGCATAACACCCAGTGCTACATGCAGAATGTGCCCTCCTCAATACCCACCACCAGGCTAACCCATCCTCCCACCCCCCTCCCCTCTAGAACCCTCAGTTTGTTTTTCAGAGTCCATCGTCTCTCATGGTTGGTCTACCCCTCCGATTTCCCCCGCTTCATTCTTCCCCTCCCGCTACCTTCTTTTTTTTTTTCTTAACATATATTGCATTATTTGTTTCAGAGGTACAGATCTGAGATTCAACAGTCTTGCACAATTCACAGCGCTTACCAGAGCACCTACCCTCCCCAATGTCTATCACCCAGTCACCCCATCCCTCCCACCCTACCCCCCACTCCAGCAACCCTCAGTAAAAGATTTTATTTATTTGCGAGAGAGAGAGAGAGAGAGAGAGAGTCAGAGAGAGCGTGTGAGTGCACAAGCAGGGAGAGCAGCAGGCAGAGAGAGAAGCAGGCTTCCCACTGAGCTAGGAACCCGATGTGGGACTCGATCTCAGGACGCTGGGATCATGACCTGAGCCGAAGGCAGATGCTTAACCAACTGAGCCACCCAGGTGTCCCTGGACTTCAGACTTATAAAGCAACAATAACAGGTCACTATGGTACTGTCAAAAAGAAAAGACAAATCAAAGGAACAGAATAGTGAGCCCGCAAATAGCCCCCACATAAATGCAATCAACTAATCTTTGACAAAGGTGCAAAGGCAATTCAATGAAACAAAGATGGTCTTTTGAACAAATGGTACTGTTAACAACTGAGCATTCATATGCAGAAAAATGAATCTAGACATACAGACACAGATCTCACACCCTTTCCCAAAATTAATTCGAAATAGATTTTAAACCTAAATGTAAATCCTAAAACCATAAACCAGTACAAGATAACACAGGAAAAAATCTAAATGACCTTGGGTGTGGCAATGACTTTTCAGATACAACATCAAAAGCATGATTCACAAAAATATAACTGATAAACTGATATTCATTAAAATTTAAAAAATTCTGCTCTACAAAGGTCAACATCAAAATAATGAAAAGAAAGGCTGACTGTGTGAAAATATTTGCAAAAAACACACATGATCATAAAGGACTGTTATCCAAAACACACAGAGAACTCTTAAAACACAAAAAGAAACAATCAGATTAAAAAATGGTCAACAGGGTGCCTGGGTGGCTCAGTTGGTTAAGCGACTGCCTTCGGCTCAGGTCATGATCCTGGAGTCCCGGGATCGAGTCCCACATCGGGCTCCCTGCTTGGCAGGGAGTCTGCCTCTCCCTCTGACCCTCCTCCCTCTCATGCTCTCTGTCTCTCATTCTCTCTCTCTCAAATAAATAAATAAAATCTTTAAAAAAAAAATAAAAAAAAATAAAAAATGGGTCAACAGACACCTCACCAAATTCGATATATAGATGGCAAATAAGCATATGAAAAACTGTTCCACATATTTCATATGCATATGGAAAATGCATATTAAAACTCATATACACAAAAAGCCTGCACATGGATGTTTATAGCAGCTTTATTCCTAACTGCCCAAACTTGGAAGCAACCAAGATGTCCTTTAGTAGGTGAATGAACAAATAAACTGTGGTACATCTAAATAATGGTACATTAGTGCTGAAAACAAAGGAGTTCTCAGGCCATGAAAAGACATGGAGAAACCTTAAATGGGTATTACTAACTGAAAGAAGGCAATGTGAAAAGACTACATCTTGTATGATTTCGACTATGAAATTCTGGAAAAGGCAAAACTGTGGAGACAGTAAGATCAGTGGCTGGAGTGGGTACAGGAATGAATAGGCAAGGCTCAGAGTAAAAGGGTAGTGAAAATATTCTGTATGCTACTATAATGGTGGCTACATGTCATTATACACTTGCCCAAACTCACAGAATGTCCAACACCAAGAGTGAACCATAATGTAACCTACAGACTTTGGATGATTATGATGTGTCAACATAGGTTCATTAATTGTAACAAATGTACCACTCTAGTGGGGGATGTTGATAAGGAAGGAGGCTATCCATGTGTAGATTCAGGGGATATATGGGAAATCTTTGTTATCTTTCAATTTTCTATGAACCTAAAACTACTCTAAAGAAAGCCCCCCCCCCCTTTTTAAGTGAGAGAACATGAGTGTTCAAGTAGGGGGGGGGAGGGACAGAGGGAGAGGGACAGAATCTTAAGCAGACTCCATGCTTAGTGCAGAGCCCCACATGGGGCTCAATCTCATGACCCTGAGATCATGACCTGAGCAGAAATCAAGAGTCAGACAGTTGAGCCACCCAGGTCCCCTAAAAAAAAGCCTTTAAAAATAAAGGCTATATGGGATGCCTGGATGGCTCAGTTGGTTAAGCGTCTGCTTTTGGCTCAGCTCAAGGTCCCAGGGTCCGCGATGGAGTCCCCCATTGGGCTCCTTGCCCAGCAGGAAGCCTGCTTCTCCCTCTGCCTGCAGCTCCCCCTGCTTGTGCGCTTGCTCTCTTAAAGATAAAATAAAAAAAATAAATAAAATAAAATAAAATAAAAGGATATAAAACACTGTGACCAAGTAGGGCTTAGTCAGGGAAAGTAAGGCTGATTGAACTTTTGAAAATCAACCAGTGCAATTCACCATATTCACAGACTAAAGTTCAGAATAGACTTACATAAATATGGTAAAAGGGTTTTTGATTAAAGTGCCAAAGCAAATCAACATAGGAAGGACAATCTCTTTAATAAACAGTACTGAAATAACTGGAAGAACCCTAAGGGGCGCCTGGGTGGCTAAGTGGGTTAAGCGTCTACATTTGGCTTAGGTCATGATCCCAGAGTCCTGGGATCAAGCCCCAGGTCAGGCTCCCGGCTCAGCATCTCCCTCTCCCATACACCTGCTATCTAATAAAATAAATAAAATCTTAAAAAAAAAAAAAAGAACCTTAAGCCACAATCAAACCATATATCAAAATTAACTGAGGATTTCTTAGATACAATATGAAAAGCATGACCCACAGAAGAAAGAAAATTGATAAACCAGGTCCCATCAAAATTAAGAACTTCTGCTATTTGAAAGACACCCTGAAGAGAATTAAGACAAGCCACAGACTTGAAAAAAATATATGGGAATCAGGTAGCTGATAAATGATTTGTACTGAGAATATATAAGGAATTTTTAAAACTTAAGAAAACCAACCAACCAAAATAAAAACTGGGCAAATTATTCAAACATTTTAAGAAAGAAAATATATGGGTGGCAAATAAGTGCATGAAAAAGTGCTCAATATCATCAGTTACTAAGGAAATGCACACTAAAAGCATAATGAGATACCACCACACACACGTTAGAATGGCTAAAATCAAATAAACTCGTAATACCAAGTACTAACAACTCTCTTTGTTGGGACTGAAAACTGGTACAGCTATCTTGGAAACCAGCTTGGTAGTTTCTTACAAGTCAAATGTATGCTTGTCATATTACTCAGCAATTCCACTGCTAGATATTTTACCTAAGCAAAAGAGAACTTAAGAGTCACACAAAAAACCTTTGTGGTACCTTTATGGAAATGCTTATAGCTATTTTATCACCAAAATCTGGAAATGCCCTTCACCTGATACATGGATAGTAAGTTGTGGTTTATCCAAGCAATGGAATACTATACAAAAATAAAAAGGAACAAACCACTAATACACACAACATGAATAAATCTCAATGAATTATACTCAGTAAAAAAAGCCAAACTCAAAAGGCCATATTTTGTATGATTTATTCATATGCCTTTCTGGAAAGAACGAACCCTGGAGACAGAAAAAACAGGGGTTGCCAAGAATTAGGATGACATAATTTAAGGTGCTAACTGTTCTGTAGCTGTTACATAACTAAAGGATTTCTCAAAATTCACAGACCTGTATATTACAAAGTGTGAATTTCAGGTAAATTATATCAACTAAAAAAATGACAAAAATATGGAAAAATAATATGTAAGGAAAACAAAGACAATGTAATATGAAGGTTAACTGGTGTCCTTAAAATAGAGAATCCTCTAAATAAACAAAAAGGACATTCAAAGATAGAATCCAAGAAAAACTTCCTTAGAGGAAGAAGTGAATCTGTATTTCTAAAAGAACACTATTTTCTTTCTTTCTTTTTTGTTTTTTAAAGATTTTATTTATTTGAGAGTGAGTGAGTGAGAGAGGCACAAGCCAGGGGAGAGGCAGAGGGAGAAGCAGACTCCCCACTGAGCAGGGAGCCCAACACCGGGCCCAATCCCAGGACCCTGGGCTCATGACCTGAGCCAAAGGCAGACACTTAACCCAGGTGCCCCAAAAGAACGCTATTTTCTAGATGAAAAATGTGATAAAAGATTTAAAGTCAGACATATTTGGTTAATTTCAAAGAGAAGTAAAAACTCTTCAGATATCCAGGCAGAGGAAACAAGTCAATAGAACATGTGAGATGTGTTGGGAGGGAGTGGATACCACAGTGTTAGACAAAACAGGATTCACAGAAAAGACTATTAAGTTCTGAAGGAAATGGGTATATTATTAAACTGGTAAACAATGCCTCTCAGAAATGTAAAAGATAGTTTTATATATAAAAGAATTTATAAATATTTCAGCATCCATGAATTCTTCAAAAATCTATCAGGATTATAAAACTTAGTCAATTAGGAGAGGACATTAAGTTAAAAAAAAAACAAAAACTGGGAGAAGCCATGGTTAAAAAGTGCTTTGAGGTTTGAAACCACTTAAAGTGTAGAGCAGTGGTTCTCAAAATGTAGCAGGTATCGGAATCACTTGGAGGGCTTTTTTTTTTTTTTCCCCAAGAGTTTATTTATTTGACAGACTGAGAGATAGCGAGAGCAGGAACACAAGCAGGGGGAGTGGGAGAGGGAGAAGCAGTCTTCCCACGGAGCAGGGAGACCGAAGCAGGACTCGATCCCAGGACCCTGGGATCATGACCTGAGCTGAAGGCAGACGCTTAACGACTGAGCCACCCAGGCGCCCCTGGAGGGCTTATTAAAACAGAGTGCTGGGGGGCGCCTGGGTGGCTCAGATGGTTGGGCGTCTGCCTTCGGCTCGGGGCATGGTCTCGGGGTCCTGGGATTGAGCCCCATATCGGGTTCCTGGCTCGGCGGGGAGTCCGCTTCTCCCTCTCCCTCTGCCTCTCTCCCCTGCTCATATTCCCTCTCTCTCTCTCTCTCTGTCACATGAATAAAAAAAAAAAATTAAAAAAAAAAAAAAAAACTGGTGCTGGGCCTTAAGTCAGTGTTTCCAGTAAGTCTCCTGGTGTGCTGATGCTACAGGGTCCACGAAACACACTTCAAGAATGACTTGTTTAGTTCTAAGACTAAACAACTAGGATAATTATGGTTATAAAAGACAATGGTCACATATAAAAAATAATACATATACAAAGAGATTCTGGTTAAAGATGGCAGACTAAATATGTGAATTTACCCACGCTCCCAATAAAATAAAAAAAAATAAAGGAATTAAGAGTACACTTAAAATGAACAAACTTAGGAATAAACTTAAAAGGTCAGACTTCTGGATTTTTTTCTTCTGTTCTTTTTGACCTTTTAAGGCCTAAAAAGTTGAATTATAAGCCATCAAAGGAAAAAGTTAAGCAATAAAATTTGTAGAATTCCCAAACAGATCAAGGACTGGTGGCACCAGGTAGCCTCCCTGAGGCAGAAGGTAGAGATAAAGATAGAATTCGTTAAAAGCTTTTTTAAAGAGCAGTTAAGACTGCTATTTATAGGGCGCCTGGGTGGCTCAGTTGGTTAAGCGACTGCCTTCGGCTCAGGTCATGGTCCTGGAGTCCCGGGATCGAGTCCCGCATCGGGCTCCCTGCTCGGCGGGGAGCCTGCTTCTCCCTCTGACCCTTCCCCCTCTCATGTGCTCTCTGTCTCTCTCATTCTCTCTGTCTCAAATAAATAAATAAAATCTTTAAAAAAAAAAAAAAAAAGACTGCTATTTATAGCAGTCTATTATATATTATATATATAACAGTCTACTCTATTATAGATAAGACTATTTCATTCATTTTTTGCTCTGGCCAATTGAAGAGGATGAAGTAGAATTTCTCAAGCCTGGCACTACTGACATCTTGGATCAAAAAATTCTTTGTTGCTGGGGGCCATCCTGTGCAGTGTAAAATGTTTAGTAGTATCTCTGGCCTTTACTTACTAGATGCTATTAGCACCTCTTACCCCAAACTGGACAGCAAAAAATGCCTGCAGACATTGCCAAATGTGCCCAGTTGAGAACCACTGCTATAGAAACATCTCCTTAGATGAATCTTTTTAGGAAACTCCTGATGAAGAAATGTTTATTTAACATTCAACAGCTCCTTTATTTTTATTTTCCTTTTGTTAAACTCAGGAAAAAATAGATTTAATGCTTTGTTTAAAAATACATGTTTAGGGCGCCTGGGTGGCTCAGTCGGTTAAGCGACTGCCTTCGGCTCAGGTCATGATCCTGGAGTCCCGGGATCGAGTCCCGCATCCGGCTCCCTGCTCGGCGAGGAGCCTGCTTCTCCCTCTGACCCTCCCCCCTCTCATGTGCTCTCTCTCTGTCTCATTCTCTCTCTCAAATAAATAAATAAAATCTTTAAAAAAAAAAAATACATGTTTAGCATGCTACCATTCCTAAAATATATTTTTGTCCATTCATCCATGCATGTATATATACATTGAGAGAAGGAATGTTATTGGTGGTGGCATTTTTTTTGTGACATTTTAACTTTGTACTCTGCTATGCTTGACTGTTCAGTGACTATGAATCATTTCTGCAAAGACAAGTCATTGTACTAAAAAATAAAAATCTAGCAGAGGCTGACACAAAATAGGTAGGCAGTAATCACTAGCTCTTTCTTCTTAAGTATATTAAGTATTTTGGACAAAAAAAAGGGGATAGTTATTGTATATAAAGCCCAATAATTCAAAAAAATCAATTCTAGTAATTAATATCATTGTTGAGATTGGGATGAAAGCACTGAAGTAGGCATAAATTTCTGGTAATGTAGTTACAGGATTAGGTGGGAGATCCAGATATTTAAGTGGTTAATGTAATCACTGATCAAAGAGACAGCCGCATGAACCAAGATTTATGATCAATCTAATTCTAGGCCACTTAGCAAAGAAGCTCAAAAATTAAAACTCCAATGCACAACAGTATAACATGTATTTTTTCTTTTATGTGTTTTCATAGTTCAGAAATTTTCTACAGCTGTTTTATAAATCAGAAAAAAAACTTTACAGAAATAGATTAAGCCTCAAAAAACCTGAGTAAAAAATAAGATTTGTTTAAATGTGGTTTAACTGTTCTAATTTAATGACTTGAATACTTTTGAAAATTTGAGCAAGTTTTGAATTTGTCAAAACCTTTAAGTAAATAAACATACCGACTATTAAGACTGTTGAAAAAACGGACATATATTACAAGGCAACGTCCCCTTCAGCTGCTAACAAACTACACCAAAATCGAACAGTTCACGGAGACAGAAGCACCAAGAAGGAAAGGGGAAAATATGACTAGAACTGCATACTACAGAGTCAATTCCTAGACCGGCCACAATAATCTAGCACACAAGATCAACCTTGGCCACCTAGTCTATCTGCCAGAGATCTAATTATTGGAGGATAAGAAAATTGCCTCCTTGTTACTACCTTTCCAATATACCTTGTTATTAACAGTGACTAAAATGCAGTGTCAATTTTATCAGTTTTCTAGTCAATAAAGGTGAAGAACTAAGTTGTAAGAACTTTAATAGGAATATAATTTTCCATATTGTTCACTAAAGCGATTTTCTGATTTAAAACACATAAATATAGGCATGCCTGGGTGGCTCAGTCAGTTAAGTGTCTGCCTTCGGCTCAGGTCATGATCCCAGGGTCCTGGGATCCTGTCCTGCATCCGGCTCCTAGCTCAGCGGGGAGCCTGCTTCTCCCTCTGCCTGCTCTGCCTGCCGCTCCCCCTGCTTGTGCTGACAAATAAATAAAATCTTTAAAAAATAATAATAAATAAAAAAACACATATATATAAAAAAAATCCTTAACACCCTCTCCCCCCAACCATAATTATTCTTGTGGCAAAAAAGGTGTTCACCATGGTTCTGGAGAGAACAAAACTGGAAACATGAATCCCTCCTTTTAAGTTTTTACTATATACAAAGAACATGCCTACTTGATAAATGGACAAAATCTGACTTCACAAATCACACATTCCCCCCCAAAAAACGAAAGCAATGTTTTAACATTTATTATTTTGTAATACATTTATTACACTGTGCCTCTTTTGTATTAAACAGACTCAAGTGGATTCTCCACTTTCTTACTGAGATTAAAAATACTTGGTTTCCATGCCCAACTACAAGAAGAGATATAATCAAGAGAATGATCTCTGAAGTAACAACCTCCAGGTATTATTTTATTAAAATTTAACACAGTTCAAGCAATATCAGAACTTTCTAAAAAAAGTGAGGGATGTAAAATAATAAAAATTCTGACTCGTGTATATAATGGAATCACTTGGGAAATCAGACAAGCGTTAGAAGTGGAATTTAGAAATCATGGATTAAAGAAATATGATTTTAACCCAAATACCTCGCCCAAAATTACAAATAACTTTATTAACTGTAATGTTAATATGTTGTCTATTTTGGGGGGTTATCTTAAACTGAAGTTTATTTGCACCACCTGAATAAAGAAATTGTACCACTATAATGAAAAATGGTATCACTCTAAAGACGCTATCTAATTAAAATGCAACCTACACCTAATTAAACATGAAACTTCAGATTACAGAAGCATACTTTTGTCAAGATACAAGATTTGTAATACCATTGAACTGACCAGCTTTTACAGATACATATATTATTACTTGAGAAATACAGTAATTTCTTCATAGCATGAAGGTCGAGGACCCAGCCACAGAGCTAATATTTACTAATATTAGTAAATATTACCGCCAGGCTGTCCCAAATAGCGGGCGTTTAAGTGCAGTCAGCCCGACAGAACAAAGAGGCCAACATGCCTCCCGGGATGACAGTGCTGCAGACTCTGAGGTCGCTGGCAACAGGAGAAGAGATGGGGTACTCCACGGAATGGGCCTAAAACCTCTGTAGAGACGGCCTACGCAGACACAGGGAAAAAAAACAACAAAAAGGGACTTGGAAGAATATGGAGTAGCTTTCACGAAAGCTACTCACGAAACACGGTTGGGGGAGGGAAACTACAGCTGTCTTGTCTTTGCTTCTCCCATCAGGGTTATCTTTCCATCTCCACTGCTCCTCACGGCCACGGCTGTCAGCTCTTAGCAAGACTCAGGGCCCTAAAGCTGAGTTGGCGTGACCACGGGAGATAGGGAGAAAATGGGGACGGAAGGCACTCCCTGTTGGGTGGGGTACCAAGTTACCGACGCACTGCATCCAGCCCAGCTCGGGTTCCCTTCTCCTTCGCCTCCTATGCTTAGCACCCTGAAGGTCACTAAAAACCTCCTTACCCAGCTCGCCATGGAGCACAGTCCCAAGACGTTTCCCATCTCGGCAATGTCGCAGGAGCAGCCGCTGGCGACAAGATGGAGACAGTACCTCTCCACCCTTTCGGGCCTTATTTACTATCTGCGAGCCACTTCCGGCGCATAGCCCAACCCCGCCCCTCAGCTTTGCGTCACTTCCTTTGAGGCCCATATTGGGTGGGGTGGGGGAGGGTGTCGTGTTGAGATTGCGCGTGCGCGTTCTTGGAATTTGAGGCAGGTTTCGGAGCAGAGCTCTCTGACACCCGGGCGGAAATTTCTGGCTAATGCAGCCTGACCGTAGTTTGCCACATTAAGGAAACGATGTGAGAAAAACTCACCATTACTTAATGTTTATTAGAATTTGGATTTAGTAGAGGCTGAGGTGGTGGTTGATGATTTTGTCCTCGTCTATTAGAAGAATTTCTGACGGCTTTTGGAGGATTGCCTTCTTTTTCTCAATGTTCATCCGTTCATCCACTTATTTCTCGTTTTTACACTTTTGCGTCCTTTTCTCCCCCACTTACATTCCCAGGTATTCCTGTAGGCCACTGCCTGGGACAAGTTTATTGGGGTATTTCCATTCGTTTGGGTACTTACAGTTCTTTGTATCACTTCTTTGTTGTTGACACGCATTTTCATTTCTTGCCCAATTAAGATGTTGCGGGAAGGGGCACCTGGGTGGCTCAGATGGTTAGGCGTCTGCCTTCGGCTCAGGTCATGATCTCAGGGTCCTGGGATCGAGTCCCGCATCGGGCTCCCTGCTCCTCGGGAGCCTGCTTCTCCCTCTGCCTCTCTCTCTCTCTGTCTGTCATGAATAAATAAATAAAATCTTAAAAAAAAAAAAAAAAAAAAAGATGTTGCGGGAAGTTTGCACGTTAAAAAATTTTAATTAGGTAAAAAAGACATACTGATTATAAAAACTTAAATATAGCATTGGTTTTATTGAACGTTATGAGCTGTTCAGGAGACATTTGGAATCCTTGCAAATTAAGTGATAATGATCATCTCCAGGGAATGTACACAAAGTTGTAGTTCTTTTATAAAAGATATTCTGGGAGAACAGTTTGGTGCACAGAAATAACTTAGAAATAGTCATTGTCATTAATAATTAAAGTTTTATAAAGTTTACAAAAATTAGATGGGTGAAGGTGAGGTAACACCTAGGAATCTAGAACTGTGACCATTAAATGATAAGTAGCAAAAATGAAGGAATGGAATTCAGTAAAAGACAGTGGGTTTAGTTTGGACATGTTAAACTTGAAGTCTCAGAAATGTTACCCCTCAGCACGTGAAAATGCAAGCTTAAAAACCAAGAGTGATGAGATGCAAAATTTAAAGTAACTTACATTGCCGTTAGAGTTGAAGATGTCAGCCTGAAAACTAGAAACCAGTTCAAGAAGCAAAGCGTTTAACTGGAATCAAAGAATTGCAATTCAGGTACACAGTTTTAAGTAGAATCCCAAATAGTGTCCAGATTTCAGGAGGTTGACAGGATTTTCATAGGAAAAAAAAGAGGAAGATGGGGTAAATAGTTTTAAAAGTTCATTGGTGCTGATGAGTAGGGCTGGATTTGCACTCATTGATGGGTCAGGTGAAGTGATCACTAGGCAAAAGTTCACTTTTTCTAAACAGAATATTCTCCTGCTTGCTGACTTCTTGAATGTTGATGGTTTGGCCAAGTTCAAAGTTTCAAGAAACTGGATGTGAAAACCATTTCCCCTGAAATGGCTGCTCTGGCTCCATTTTAAAATGGTTCTACTTAAGTCATTTTAACAAAGATATACGATTGAGGTAGATATCCAAAGAGAAATGTTGTAGAATTACAAGTCCTTAATATGGATCTAAAAAACTTAACACTGGAAAAATTATCAAGTGGGGAGAAGCTATTGACTTAGTTTTTAACTTCTCACTTCGATTGTTAATGTCATAGACACACCTGTCCTTTCAAGTTCTGCATTTTAAATTCTGCTTTCAATATAAGTTGTGAAAATACCTTTAGTAAGGTACTTGACTTCTCAGAATCTCAGAATCCTTGTTAGTAATATTTCAACCTTAAAGAGTTGAGAGGATTAAATAATATCACATGGTCTTATAAATTGTAGCACAGTGTAAGCCTATTGTAGACAATCAATAGAAGCTAGTTTCCCCCAAAATAGATTGTCTTAAAGGATGAATAAAATTTATGCATAGTTTATATTGTACAATACAAGGAGAGAAAGGATCTATGAAAAGTATGTTATGACTTTAATCCTAACATAATTAAATTCTAAATGTAAACATGTTTAAATATTTTAACATATGTTCTATAAGAATAAGCCAGGAATAGATTAGGACAAAATAACCTATAGGGGTCAGTATAAACTTAGAATTGGAAGAGGCCGTATCCTGCTTAAAGACATGCTTTTGTTAGTGAAGACAGATTTTGATTTTTTTTAAATAAAAATCAATATACAATAAAGGTAAAACATTCTCCTAATTTATTACCTTAATATTAAGATAGTCTATGAACAATTTTCTTTCCACACAGGTTTTTTTTTTCCCCCAAATGTAAATTGGTAATTCCCATGACAACCAGATATGTCTATACCAGTGAAGTAGATGAATACAAAAGTATAATATTTATTTCAGGCAGAACATATATAAATTTAGGGGAAAAAAGCAAATATTCACCATGTAAATAACGAAGTGGGTAGAGAATTAAAATGTTTCCAGTGTTTAATATACTATTTTATAATCATTTAGAGTAACTACTTGAAGAAACGCTAATGACATTTCTAAAACATTTTGCTTCTGAAGGACAATTAGCTAAAATATGTTAAGGATTTATTGACCTCACATAGGAGTTGATAAAATACAATGTTATCATATATTGAAGAACTATTAAAATCAAGCAATCATTCACCAAAAAATGTTATTATGCTGTAGAAAGGGGCCAACTATTTCTATTTAGGCATTTATCAGATTTTTGAATTCTTATTAAATATGTTATTAAGGCAATGTTTAAATCATCACTTTCCAACAGAAATATAAGGTGAGCCACGTTTATAATTTACTTCAGACATTGAATTGGTTTCATCTAATTATTTTTGCATAAAAATCAAATCTGAGAGACTGTAAGAAGGGTAATTGTTAAGTTCTTATAATTATTTAGGCTAATGCTTTGATTCAGGCATGGTTAGACACTGCACCACAGTTCAGCAATCCCAAATGTTAGTCTTTAGTAAGAAAAACAAAGAGTTGGCTAACATAATAACATGAAAATTATGCTTTAAAAAGGGAGCTCTCTCATACAAATAGAGTCCAGAAGATGGACTTTTCCCATTGAATCTCCATATAGACACAACCTTGGATTAAATGTCAGTAAAGAGAAGTGTTTAGAGACATGCTTAAATCTGGAGTAAGGATGCTTGTGCTTAAATGCTACCTCCACCTCAAATTAGCTGTGTAATCTTGGGCAAATTTCATTTTTTGTGCTTTAGATTCCTCAACTTTAAGATGGGAGAGTAACAGTACCTTCTTCATAATGTTGCTGTGTTAATTAAATGAAAACAAGCAAAGTGCACAGAAAGGTGTCAGGCTCATGGTAAGTGCTCAATAAATATTAGCTACTACTTCTAGATATTAGGGACTGTTCTTTTGTTTTCTTTTTCTTTAATAACTCCCCCCACCCCCATAGTGTCTTAATCTTTGAAACCCTCTGTCTGGCTCTCAGTCAAATGTTTCCATCTAATTTTCTCCTCAATAGAACTGAAGGTAGAATAGGGTAAGGGCTTCAGGTCCTGCTAAGTAAATAACCACAAGACAAAACAGGCCCTTTTTATAATTTGTATTAACTGTTAACCTTGAAAATAAAACTTCCAGTTATTTTGTCAGCAAAAGAAGGGTTTATTCAGGAATAGCAGAGAACTGCAATCCAGGACAAGCAAGCCGCAGCAAAACCATAGCCAGGTATGGAGAACAAAGGAAAGGAGTGTAGAGGAAAGGGGATAGTTGGGAGGGACTGTTACAAACCTAAAGTCCATTGGAGTAAATTGGGAGTTTGAAGTATAGTGGCTTTTCATTGGCTAGGCTGTTGCCAGGGCAAGAAGAAATCTTCCTTTCTCTGGATGGGATAGTAAAGTAGTTTGGTCTTGCAAGGTCCATCTCTTCTGTTGGGTGTGCAATTGATAACTGGTGCTAGGTGTAAGAGCCCCCCCCTGCTGGCCTCCCGACTTCATTCTAACCGAGGTTTTTTTTTGGTTGCTGTTTTTTAATTTTCACCTAATTTATTAAAGTACAACTCCCATGCATTATTTTGTTAAGAGAATGTTTGTTTCTTTTTAAAATCTTACCAAATACCCCATTTCAGGAGGTGAGAATGGAGGCATTTAGAACCTATCCTGGAGGCAGAGCAGTTCTAGGATTGCTTGATTTAAGCACTTAAGTATGATAATTTTGAAAGAAAGAGAAATTCTCTGCACCCTCCTTTTACACCTTACCAAACATCTCTTTTTGACAAGGAAGGAAAGCATTTTCCAGAAGCCCTGCCCACCTGCCATCAGATTCTTCTTCAGCCTCAAGATCAGAATTGTTTTAAATAATTCTTGAGAAAGGAAGTGGAGATACCATGATAGATTTACTCATCAGCATTCCCACATAGAGCCCTGAAGAACATAGCCTTGGATCAAACCTGAACAAAATTAAAGTTCTGTTACCAAGCCACCTCAAGTCTAGAAGCTGCTTCATTCTCAAGCAAACTTTTAAAATTCAGTGTATAACTTCTCAATAATAAAAATTAAAATTAAAATACCATTTTCTATAAATAAATAGAAAATGTGAATTTTTATTCACAATATTTAGGAACTTAAGTCAGTAGGATACTAAATTTTTTAAAAAGATTTTATTTATTTATTTATTTATTTATTTATTTATTTAGAGGGCAGGGGGAAGGAGGGAGAGGGAGAAAGAGAATCTCAAGCAGACTGTGCTGAGCATGAGCACAACATAGGGCTTGATCCCAGGACCCTGAGATCATGACCTGAGCTGAAATCAAGAGTTGGATGCTTAACTAACTGAGCCACCCAGGTGCCCCAGGATACTAATTTTCTATAAAATAACTACCCATCTTCTTTTCTAGGAAATAAAATTCTTTTGAGAGCCAAAGCTTACTTGCTTCAATCTCGTTTTCTGTAGAAATGATTGCTAGGTCCAAAAGTCTTTCCTGTGACATTGTACACCTTAACTAGTCATTAATAATTTTTAATTTTGAGAAGACTCCACTGGCAAATAATATTACATAAATATATTTATATATTTGCGTAAGTATAAATATATAGAGAAAAATTCTGAAAGCTGTAAAGGTATTTGGAACTAGTGCTAAATATAATGTAATATTTTAAGAGCAGTCACACCAAGGATATTCAGTTATTGGAAACATTTCTCTTGCATAAATTGAAGTAGTATAATATATATCAACTCTGTTAAGATAGACATTTATTCTCATCAATTTGAAATTAGTTTAAACAAAGTTAGTAGGATAAGATACTTCATTAGAATATAGTAGAAAATAATTATCCAAATTGCTCATCACTAGAGTCAATAATATTTATACTACAATAAATATGTTCCTATTAATAAAAATTTGTATGCTATAAATCATGCCTCCTTAGATGAGGAACCTCTGTATGGTGGTACCTATCCTGAACAGTCAGACCTGGCAGCTCTACTCTGTAGTCAAGAACAATGGAGACAATGGCTTTTGGATGGATAACCAATAATATCTAATACTTAAACAATTGCAAAGCGGTTAGGAAAAACAAAAGAATTAAATATCTTTAGGTGAGGTAAAGATATTTAATTTCCCCTGCTCGGTGGGCTTCACAATGTCTCATGTGTTGCATTTGCTTCAAGCATGAATATTACTCTGAAGTCATTTGCATTTTTATTCCTGGTCTAAAGAATAAAGTTGAAGGTGCCATGTAGCTCATCTGCCTATGTCTCCAGTCTCCTGTCTTTCCATTTCTTCATTTTTCAATTATTTATTCTTTCTACAAATATTTTACATTTCCCAGTATGAATACATGTCTTTTATTATTCATAATTCTATTTTAATAGTGAAGACATTTAAAGCAATAGATTTTTCCCTGAGTAATATTTTCCATTTCTCGTAGATATAGTATGAAAGTTCTCCCTTTCACTGCATTATATAAAGGTTATGATTTCCTTTAAAATTCCCTTTTTGATATGAATGTTTTCAGTAGTAATGATATTACTTAATTTCCAAATAGACTTTTCAAATATTATTGGCTTATAACTTTTCTAATGTTATTGGCTTATGTTATTGGTTTATTTTTTCAGTTTATGACCAAGCATCTGATTGGTTTTTCTAGATGTTATACTGACATGAAAAGGAAAAAGTATATTATCTATTAGAGGAATTTAAAGATCCATAAATCTATTAAGTTAGGGTTATTATATCTGTTACTTAATTCCTTTGTCCTTATTTTTTATTTGCTGGAAAAATCCAGTTGTAAGTGGGGTCTGCTGAATCTCCCACCATAATTAAGTTTTTAAATCACTTTTTTCTTGCATTTCTCATAGTATTTACTTTGTGGTTAGTTATTTCTTTGATATGTTCAAGTTTATGGTTATATTAACTTTTTCAATTATAACTTTTTTATTACACTGAATCCTTCTTCATTCTGCTGTGTCATACCAATATTCACCTTCTCTGATTTTTTTTTTTTTTTAAAGATTTTATTTATTTGACAAAGAGAGAGATAGCGAGAGCAGGAACAGAAGCAGGGGGAGTGGGAGAGGGAGAGGGAGAAGCAGGCTTCCTGTGGAGCAGGGAGCCCGATGTGGGACTTGATCCCAGGACCCTGGGACCATGACCTGAGCCGAAGGCAGACGCTTAACGACTGAGCCACCTAGGCGCCCTCACCTTCTCTGATATTTATATAACTATTCCTACTTTCTTTTGATTTGCTTTAAATGATATCATTTGCTGTTTTAACTGAAGCAATCAACATTCTTACACTTCTTCCCTCATCCTCTTGCCTCAGTTTTTGTTATTTTGCTATTTCTAAGGCATGAGGGCATATAACATTTATGTTCTCTTCTGACCCCCTCAGCTCTGTTTATTTTAATACTAGTTCTATAGTAAAATATAGTCAGTGTTCACTCCAGTATTTTGCTGTAGTTTCTTAAGTTATCTTTCAGTTAGTGAGGTTCTTCTCTGTGGATTCTCCAAGAAAGGACTCTCAAAAGAAGATTCCTTGAGTTCTTCCTTGTTTTAAATTGTTTTTGCCTTTGTATTTGTATAATAGTTTGCCTAGAAATAAAACTACTGGATCACTTTCTCTCTTTGTAAGGATTTTTTTAGGTGTGTATCAATTGTTAATTAAATGTTTCTGTGGAGAAGTCTGAACTCAGTCTGATTTTTTTTTTCCTCTTATAAGTAACCTAATTTTTTTAGCCTTCATCTCCAAAGTGTTGTTTTATTAATTCCAAGTCCAGTGACTTCATTAGGATATATCTTGGTATTGAACATTCTGAGTCAGGTTTCTTTGAGCATGGGGAAACCTTTCATGGGAAAATTCAGATTTAATTTTTTCAAGAAAGTTGTCTTGAAATATAATTGTAAATTATTTGCTTATTTCCATTACTTTGTTTTTCTTCTACTGGAACACCAATTATTTATATGTTGGCTCTCTTGCCTGCCTTCCATACATATTATCTTCTTTCTAATCATTTTAAACTCTTTGTTTTATGTTGTTCAGCTTCTACCACCTAGTGCCTCACCTCTGCTATTAACATTTCTCTCTTCCTATTATTTCTTCATTTCTTCCCTGAGTTCTTTTCTCTGTCCTTGCTTTGATCTATTGCTTCATAGAAGTCAGTTTGCATCTTTAAGATCATGGTTGACTATTTTATTTGCTGCATGGTATTGTTTTTCTGGTTTATAATCATCTGCTATTTTTCTTCTTCCTTTTCTCATCATTCCTGATAATATTCTTATATAGATCCTATGCTTATAATATTTTAATTTCTCATCTTTAAATGATGAGTTTTGTCCTGGACTTGGTGATTAAAGGAGATTCATGTGGAGAAATGGCCAGCACCATGTTCCACCCTATCTGAAATTTTCTTTTGACCTAGGATTTTTTTGGGGGGGGGGCAGTATGAGGGGTGTTATTTATATTTTATTTCTCCTTAGTCAGTGGGAAATTATTTCTATCCCCTACCACCCCACAAAAGTTTCTCTTTTATTTTTCTTCGGTTTTCTTTTGCTACCACAGCTTCCTATCTACAGATATGACCTTATTTTCATGATCCTTAGATAACCCTACCTCTGCTTTTCATACCCAAAATAGCCCCAGAGAAACATTATAACCATTGTCTACTATTGGTTTTCATGATTGCAAATAAGGAATTTAGTTTTTCACATCAAAGTGTGCCCTCATCCACTGGGAAGTGGATTTTGCTGGTTCTTTTGGGGATCTACATCCAAGGCATCCTCTCTTTTCTTCCTCTTGAATGTATCCCCATCTCTTCTCTAGTAATTTTTGTCAGCCTTTTTTTCAGTTTCACCTAGGATTTAGCTGTCCCCTGATTTTACTTTGAGAATGAGATTGTATTTTTGTTTTTCTTTCTCCTCATTCAATTTGGATAACTTCCAGGAACAGAATGAGCAGAATGTCAATTTCCACTTCCATCTTAGAACTGAAAGTCCACTGTTGTGACTTGTGTTTTATTTTACGCTTAAGTCACTGCACACTGCTTGGAGTTTACCCAGCATGCCATGAACTTTTTTATCTTCCTGTCTTTGCTTCTGTACGTATTTCTACCTGAAGTATTCCCAGCACCATTTCTCATAAAAGCTTTTATATAGCTGATACCAATTCATCAGCTAATAGTCAGGTGCAGCTCCTGCAAGAAATCTCCCTGACAGACACTCCTTTCCTTGGCTAATCTCTAATATTAAGTATGACGATTTATCTACTCTCTATGTGGCCTGAGCAGTTTTGCATGCCTACATATATCTTATTGTTACCTGCGTTACTTGTTGTTATTCTGTTGTGCTTTTATCTCCCAACCATACTAGCCTTCTTTGAGAGCAGTGACTATTTTAGGCATTTTTGTATCCTCAGGCTAAAAAGAGTGTTATGCCTGTGATAAACAATCAATAAAGCTAGTTGAATGAATAAATACACATTTTATTTAGAGAGAAAACTCTCAAAATATGTGACCAGTAACATAACATTCCTGAGCGTAAAAAAATGCATTCATTTAGAATTTAGTTTTTAAAACGTTTATAAATAATTACATGTATAGATATAACTATAAAAATTAGCAATTCAGCTCAGGCAATATCGTTTTGTGTGAATAAGATTACAGTGAGTGAACCTATTCATTTCTCAGCAACATTTCCCTAGCAAGTTTGCTATTCACCTGGAAATGTAATTTTTGTTGCTTCTAGTAACCCACAATCCACCTGTGATCTGTAAGCAAGTAATGCTATTTCTGTTTTTTGCATCCTCATCAGTAATAATTATTGCAATTGGATCTTAGCTGACAGTTCTTATTCTGCAGTGTAAGAGAAACATCCTGTTATTCTTTCTGCAATATATGACTGGTAAAGTTAGCCTTTTAGTAATATAAAAAAGTATTACTTTCATGTAATCTAACAGCAGATATCTTAATGTCAAGTTTAAGGTATAGTATTTCACTTTTAACTCCTTTGGAAATATATCTCTGACATTTAGCAATATAAACCTAACATATGTCTTTCTCATTTATGCATGAGCAAAACTGCATTGAACTTGGTTTTTTAATTGTTCTATAAACCTTTTGGAAATAAAGACAGACACATGAAAAAGGGCATCATATAATATTTCTTTTTTTCTTTCTTTTTTTGTTTTGAAGAGAAGGTAGTACTAAATAGAGTATATATTATAGATAGTAAATATAAAAGAGCACATTTTATTGTTCAACCAAATAAAAGATATAATAAAATAAGTTAAATACATACTTATTGTTAGGAATAATCAAAATTATGTTGTATGATAATTAGTTATAAATGATAATTTCTAATATATTCACAGGTACTTTCTCTACTTGTGTATGGACAAATAGAAGGTAAATCTGTGGGTGTTTTAAATTATGTTTGATAAAGTATACCTAGTATTTAAACAGGAGTACCAATATATATACTAGAGAATATTTTTTTTTCATTTCTAGAAAAAGTTTTCAATGAAAAAAATGAGAATTCCCAGAAGTGAAACAAATGGAAAATGTTAGAAATGGAATACAGTCATCACGAATAAAGAAAGGTCACTAATTTATTATGAAATTCAAATAATCATTCAAATCTGTAATATTATAAACTTAGAAAATTCTCATCAAGGTACAAAATAAAATATAAGGAAACTATTAGCTTTGGTAGAACTCTTCAATAGTAAAATTGCTACTACTTGGGTATCCTTCATGTGTATATATTATCTTGCTTAGGCAGGAGGAAACCTAGTGATGATTCAGAGTTCAGTATCTTTGGCAAATTGCTTAAACAGTTTTGCCTTAGTCCTCTGATATATGAAACTGGGATAATTATAGTAACTACTCTTTTCTAGTTTTATTGAGAAATAATTGACATACATCACTATACAAGTTTAAGGCCTACAGCATGATGGTTTGATTTACATATATTGTGAAACAATATTACCATAATAAGTTCAGCTAACACCCACCATCTTATATAGGTACAATATAAAGGAAAGAGAGAAGAAAAAAGAAAGAAAAAAATTCTTTGTGATGAGAACTCTTAGGATTTACTATCCTCATAACTTTCCTATGTATCATACAGCAGTGTTAGCTACAGTCATCATGTTGTACATTACATCCCTAGTACTTTTTTATTTTATAATTGGAAGTCTGTACCTTTTGACCAACTTCTTCCAATTCTTCATCCCCCAATCCTTTGCCTCTAGTAACTGCAAGTCCGATCTCATAGAAACTCATATGAATTTGGTGTGGTGGGTTTTTTGTTTGTTTGTTTGTTTTGTTTTGTTTAGATTCCATGTAAGTAAGAATGGTGTAGATATCTTTTGAGTTAGTGTTTTCATTTCCTTTGGATATATTCCCAGAAGTAGAATTGCTGGATTATAGTTCTACTTTTTAAATTTTTTGAGGATCCTCCATACTATTTACATAGTGACTGTACCAATTTACAATCCCACCAACACGGCACAAGGGTTCCACATCCACACCAGCATTTGTTATCCCTTGTCTTTTTGATGTTGGCCATTTACTAGGCATGAGGTAATATCACATTGTGGTTTTAGTTTGCATTTTCCTAATGATTAGTGATGTTGAGAATTTTTAATGTACTGTTGGCCTTTCATATATCTTCTTTGGATAAATGTTCAGGTCCTTTGCTCATGTTTTAATTGGATTATTTTTTGTTTTTGTTTTTTGTTTGTTTTTTTGTTATTGAGTTATAGGAGTTCTTTATATATTTTGGATATATGGTTTGCAAATATTTTTTCCCATTCTGTAGGTTGTCTTTTCACTTTTTTGATTGTTTTATTTGGTGTATAAAGCTTTTTAGTCTGATGTAGTTTATTTTTTGCTTTGTTGTTTGTGTTTTGGATGTCATATCCAAAATATCATTACCAAGACCCATGTCAAGAAGCTTTATTCCTGTGTTTTCTTCTAGTAGTTTCATGATTTTAGATTTTACATTTAAGTCTTTAATCCATTTCAAGTTAATTCTTGTGAGTGGTGTAAGGTAAGATCTAGTTTCATTGTTTTACATTGTATATCCAGTTATCCCAGCACAATTTATTGAAGAGACTGTCTTTTCTCCACTGAATATTCTTGGCTTCTGTGTCAAATATTAGTTGACCACATATGCTTAGGTTTTATTTCTAGGTTCTCAGTTCTGTTGCACTGATATATTTGTCTGTTTTTACAACATAACTATACTGTTCTAATTGCTATAGTTTTATAGGATAAGTAGCTTGAAATCAGGAAGTGTGATGCCTCCTGCTTTGTTCTTCTTTCTCAGGATTTCTTTGGCTATTCAGGATCTTTTGTGGTTCTATATAAATTTTAAGAGTGTTTTTTTCTAATTCTGTAAAAAAATGCCATCGGAATCTTGGAAGTTATTACATTGAATCTATAGATGGCTTTTGGTAGAATTGACATTTTAACAATATTAATGCTTGCAATCCATGAACGTGGGATAGCTTTTCATTTATTTGTGTCTTCTTCAATTTCTTTCATTAATGTCTCTTGTAGTTTTCAGAATAGAGATCTTTCACCTCCTTGGTTGAATTTATTTCTAAGTATTTTATTGTTTTTGATGTTATTGTAAGTGGGATTGGTTTCTTAACTTTTTTTTCATAAAATTTGTTGTTAGTGTTTAGAACTTCTACTGAATTTTGTATGCTAATTTTGTATCTTGCAACATTACTGAATTCACTGATTAGATCTAAGAGGTTTTTGACTGAGTCTTCAGGTTTTCCACATATAAAATCATGTCATCGGCAAATAGAGAAAATTTTACTTCTTCCTTTCCAATTCTGATACATTTTATTTCTTTTTCATGGCTGATTGCTCTAGCTAGGACTTCTAGTACTATGTTGAAGAGGAGTGGTGAGAATGGTCACCCTTGTCTTATTCCTGATCTTAGAAGAAAAGTTTTCAACCTTTCACCATTGAGTATGAGTTTAGCTATGGGCTTGTCTTATATGACCATTATGTTGAGATATATTCCTTCTATGCCTAATTTGTGAAGAGGTTTTTTTTTTTTATCATGAATGGGTGTTAAATTTTGTCAAATGCTTTTTTGGTATCTATTGTGATAATTATATGATTCTTTTCTTCAGTTGTTTTGGAGAATTTGAGAAAAATTGGTGTTAATTTCTTGTTAAATGGTATAATTGGTCTATTCAGATTTTCTATTTCTTCCTGATTCAGTCTTGGTAAGTGATATGTGTTTCTGAGAACTTTTCCATTTCTTTTTTTCTTTCTTTCTTTCTTTCTTTCTTCTTTTTTTAGAGAGAGAGAGAGAAGATAGTGTGGGGTGGGGACAGAGAGAGAGAGAGAGAGAGAGAGAGTGTGAATCTTAAGCAGGCTCCTCACCCAGCATGGAGCTCAGGGCAGGGCTCAATCTCATGACTCTGAGATCATGACCTGAGCAGAAATCAAGAGTTGGATGCTTAACTGACTGAGCCACCCAGGTGCCCCTCCATTTCTTTTAGATCATCTAGTTTGTTGGTATATAGTTGTTAATAGTAGCCTCTAATGATCCTTTGTATTTCTGTGGTATCAGTTGTAATGTCTCCTTTTTCGTTTATGTTTATTGATTTAGGTCCTTTCTTTTTTTAGCCTTGGTTAGTCTAGCTTTCTCAATTTTATCTTTTTAAAGAACTAACCCTTAGTTTGATTAATCTTTTCTATTGTTTTTCTGTTCTCTATTTGATTTATTTCTATTCTCATCTTTATTATTTCCTTTCTTCTGCTAACTTTGGGCTCAGGTTGTTGTTCTTTTTCTAGTTCCTTAAGGCATAGAGTTAGGTGCCTTATTTGGGATCTTTTTTGCTTCTTATTGTAGGCACTTATTTCTATGAACTTCCCTCTTAGAACTGCTTTTGCTGCATCCCATAAGTTCTGAAATGTTGGTTTTCCATTTTTGTTTGTCTCAAGAAACATTTATATTACCCCTTTAATTTCTTCTTTGATCCACTAGTTATCCATAATTTCTATGTTCGTGAATTTTCCAATTTTTCTCTTGCTGTTAATTTCTAGCTTCATGCCATTGTGGTCAGATAAGATACTTGGTATGATTTCAGTCTTCTTGAATTTACCTGTTTTTGTGGCCTAACATATAGTCTATCCTAGAAAATGTTCCATGTGTTCTTGAAAAAAATATGTATTCTGTTATTGTTGGACAGAATGTTTTGTGTATGTCTGTTAGATCCATTTGGTCTATAGTGTTGTTCCGATCTTCTATTTTCTTTATTAATTCTTTGTCTGTATGACCTATCCATTGTTGAGAGTTGGGGATTAAAATCCTCAACTATTATTGTATTACCATTCATTTTTTCCTTTTAGATCTATTAATTTTGTTTTATATATTTAGGTGCTCCAATATTGGGAACGTACATTTTTACCATTGTTATGTCTTATTATTGACCCTTTATCATTATATAATGCCCTTCTTTATTTCTTTTTATCATACTTAGTTTAAAGTCTATTTGTCTGTTGTAAGTATAGCTAACCCTGTTTTGTTGTTATTACCATTTGCTTGAAATGACTTTCTATCCCTTAACTTTCAGTCTGTGTGCTTTTAAAGTTAAAGTGAATCTCCTATAGACAGCATATTGTTGGATCTTGTTTTTTTTGTTTTTTTTTTTTAATTCACTCAGCCATTCTTTTTCTGTTTTTTTTTTTTTTTATTTATTTGAGAGAGAGTGAGAACTAGAGAGAGAGAGAGCACACACACAGAGGGGAAGGAGAGAGAGAAGCAGACTCCCCCTGAGCAGGGAGCCTGAAGTGGGGCTCGATCCCAGGACCCCAGGATCATGACTTGAGGTGAAGGCAGATGCTTAACGGACTGAGCCACCCAGGCGCCCCTCAGCCATTCTTTTTTGATTAGAGAATTTAATCTATTTACATTAAAGTAATTATTGGTAGATAAGGACTTACTATTGCCATTTTATTGTTTTCTGGTTGTTTTGTAGATTCATTTTTTCTTGTTTTTTATCCTGCTGTCTTTTTTCATGTTTTGATGTCTTTTGGTATCAGTAGCTTTAACTTCTTTATCATGTTCTTTTGTGTCATTGGTAAAGGTTTTTCCCTTGTGGTTACCATGGGGCTTACATAAAACACCTCAAAATTATAATATCCTATTTTAACCTGATAACAACTTCAAAACAGTCCCTAAACTTTACACTTTTGCTTCTTCTTCCCCTCACATTTTAGGCTGTTGGTGTTACAATTTACATATTTTTTATATTGTGTAAATAATAAGATTATTGTAGTTATGGTTATATTTATTTATTTATTTATTTATTTATTTACTTGGAGAGAGAGAGAGAGTGCAAGTGCAAGTGGGAGGAGGGGCAGAAGGAGAGGGAGAGAGAGAAGCTTAAGCAGGCCCTGTGCTCAGTGCAGAACCTGATGTGGGGCTCAATATCACAATCCTAAGATCATGATCTGAGCCAAAATCAAAAGTCAGATGCTTAACTGAGTGAGCCACCGATGCACCCCTGTGATGTTTATTTTTTAAACTAGAGTTGTAAGTGTATTATGTGCCACCACTACCAAATTACAGAATCTATTTTTACTATATATTTAAGATTACCAGTGAGTTTAAGATTATCTTTTTATATTTTTATGATGTTAATTAGCATCTTTTTATTTCCACTCAAAGAACTCCCTTTAGCATTTCTTAAAAGGCAGGTCTAGTGATAATGAGCTCCCTCGGCTTTTGTTTGTTCTGGAAAGTTTTTATCCCTCCTTCATTTCTGAAAGAAAGCTTTGCCAGTTGCAGTATTCTTGCTTGATTTTTTTCTTTCAATATATTGAAAATGTCATCCTATACTCTACTAGCTTGGAATGTTTCTTTTGAGAAATCCACCTATAGTCTTGCGGGGTTTCCCTTGTGTGTAACTTCTCTTTTCTCTTGCTGCTTTTAAAAGTCTTTCTTGTGGGGCGCCTGGGTGGCTCAGTTGGTTAAGCGACTGCCTTCGGCTCAGGTCATGATCCTGGAGTCCCGGGATCGAGTCCCGCATTGGGCTCCCTGCTCGGCAGGGAGTCTGCTTCTCCCTCTGACCCTCCCCCCTCTCATGCTCTCTCTCTCTCATTCTCGCTCTCAAATAAATAAATAAAATCTTTAAAAAAAAAAAGTCTTTCTTGTCTTTGACTTTTGACAATTTAATTATAATTTGTCTTAATGTAACCCTATTTAGGTTCTACCTATTTGGAGTCCTTTGGGCCTCATGGATCTTGATGTTTATTTCTATCCTCAGGTTTGGGAAGTTTTTAGCCATTATTGCTTTAAATATACTTTCTGTGCCTTTCTCTTTCTCTTTCCCTTCTGGAATTCTCATAATGTGAATATTGTTTCTTTTCATTACATCCTATAGGTCTCATAGACCTTCACTCTTTTTCATCCTTTTTTCTTTTTGTTCCTCTGACTGTACCCAGTCAGAGGAACAAAATACATTTCTAATGTATTATTTCCAGGTCACTGATTCATTCTTCTGCATGGTCAAGTCTGCTTTTGAAACTCTCTACTGAATTCTTCAGTTCAATTATTTTATTTTTCAACTCTAGGATTTCTAGTTTTTTGGGGTTTTTTTTGGATGGCTTCTGTTGCTTTGTTGAACTTCTTGTTTTGTTCATGCATTGTTTTCCTAATTTCATTTAGTTGTCTGTGTGTTCTTGTAGTTCACTAAACTTTAAGAGGATTATTTGGAATTTTTTGTCTGACAGTTCATAGATCTCTATTTCTTTAAGATCAGTTATTAGAGCTATATTAGTTTCCTTTGATGGTTTACCTGTTTTTCTGTTGTTTTTTTTTGTTTGTTTCTATGTTTGTTTTTTTTTAGTTTTTTGTGATCCTTGATTCTTTATATTGCTATCTGTGCATTTGAGTAATTGGGTTCCTCTTCTAGATTTTACAGGTTTGTTTTGGCAACAACAGTTCTTCACAAGTCAGCTTATTTGGGTTTCAGGACAGCAGGATAGGTCCCAGGGCCTGTGCAGCTCTTTGTTTGGGGACCCAAATCAAGCAAGATTGTTCATTGAATTCTCTGGTCAGATGAGGCCCCTGGTTTTGCTCTGCAGATGGAGAAGGTCACATGCTATGCTTTCTGTTTAAGTGCTACTATAAGCAGAGCTGTTGAATGGGCTTCACAGCTTCCTGAATGTTTTGGTTGGGTTCCTTGGTCAGGAAGACTGAGGCCGTAGTCAGTAATGAATGGGGCTATGAATTAGTTTCTCTGCTTAGGTGCAGTGGGAGAAGGAGCTTTAAAGCTGGTAAAGCTCTTTGTTGTCTTAACTCAAGATGACTCATGCCCCAAGTTCCCTGGCCAAACAGGCCCACTGTCTGCTCTGAAAACAATTGGCTCTGCCTACATTTCTGTCATCTCAAGCATCAGGGGGCCACACAGATTCCAGGTGTTCTCACCAGCCCTTCTGGTCAGATGTGGCCAAGAGACCCTCTCCTCAGTGGGTGGTGTGTCACTCAGCTTTTTGCCTAGGTGTGGGCAAACTAGGCTCTAGGGCCAGCAAAACTTCTTGTTTGAGGATCCAAACCAGGCATATATGCACCCCACTGAGTTCCTTGATCCGAGTGTATCCCTGACTTGGTTCTGTAGATGAGCAAAACTACTGTTTGGATTAGTACTTGTGCACTGCAGGTATGAACTCAGTCTGCCAAGATCCCTATGCTGGTTGTTACAGGCCCATCCTCCCTTCTCTGTCACAGTCAAATTCTCAGTGATTGAGCCCTGCAAATTCCCCTGCAATCCCCCTGGGGCAATATCAGAGTAGAGGCTCCCACAAAACAATCCACAATGTTGTGGGGAAGCTGGTTGTCCCCTGTGTGTTCTCTTTTCCCACTAAAAGAATTGGAGACACAGAAGAGACATTTTCATGTGGTGCTGCACTGGCCTGATGTAGGGGCAGTGTGGTCAACATGTAGCTGCTTCTCTTACCCTTGTAATGCAGTCTGTCTTGGTCTCTGTGGTGCAAGGGGTGCTTGAGTCTCACTTTCCTGTTCTAGGATTGTCTCAGTGGTATTTTGTTTTTGAATAGTTATTATTCTTGTGAGAAAATTGACCTATGACACCACCTTGGTGATGTCACTCCAGTATCTACTCTATAGAGCTCTTTGGATGATTAAATGATATAATACATTTAAAATGTGTAGTTGCACATAGTAAATGCTCAAAAGGTGCTATAATTATTTTTCTATTGCTGCTGTAGCAAATTAGCACAAACCCAGTGGCCTAAAGCAACACAAATTTATTATCTTCTGGTTTTGTGGGTCAGAAGTCCAAAATAGGTCTCTTTGGGCTAAAATCAAGGTGTTGGCAGGACTGCATTCTTTCTGGAAGTTTTGGGGAAAATCCATTTCCTTGCTTTTTCTAGCTTTAGAGGCTACTCACATTCTTTGGCCTATAGATGCTTATCACTTTGACCTCTGCTTGTGTTGTCATATCTCTTTCTTATTTTTCTGCCTCCCTCTTTATTTTATAAGGACCCTTGTGATTACATTGAGCCCACCTGGATAATCCAGGCTAATTTTCCACTTCTATATCTTTATCTTAATTATACCTGCAAAGTCCCCTTTGCTTTATAAGGTGACATATTCACAGATTCTAGAAATTAGGATGTGTCCCTCTTTGGAGGGGCCATTATTCAGCCTAGCACAGGTGCTCTGATTTTGGCAATAATTGTAGAGTTTGTCATTTTTTGATTAATGAATTTTTATTCTCCTTAATCTTTTATAATTGTTGTCTGTGGAAAGTAACCTAATCTTTTAAGAAAATATTTTAATATTATTTTTTAAAGATTTTATTTATTTGACAGAGAGAGACACAGCAAGAGAGGGGACACAAGCAAGGGGAATGGGAGAGGGAGAAGCAGGATTCCCGCGGAGCAGGGAGCCCGATGCAGGGCTCGATCCCAGGACCCTGGGATCATGACCTGAGCCAAAGGCAGACTCTTAACGACTGAGCCACCCAGGCAGCCCTCTTTTAATATTATTGAAAAATAAATAACACATTTGCAAAGTATTTACATGAAAATTTTAATGAATAATCTGGTTTGTTTCCTTAAGGTCACCTCGGAAGAAGCATACTGTTACCACATTTAAATAATGTGTGGTCTTCACCATGCCTCAAACACTATACTCAAAATTTAATCAATGATACCTATGCAATTTACTGTATTTGCAAAATGAAAGCATGCTTTTTACATAGGAAGTGTTTTTAAATAAATGTGATTTTAATTAATAAATTATGGAGCTGGTGTGAAATGAATTTGATAGTTCCCTTTGGTTTTCTTTCCATGACTCATCCCTCCTTGAATGCCCCATATAGTGTAAATTTCATAAGGTCATAGATTATTTTATATGCTTTGATGGTACTGGGCATGCCTTTGCACATAGTGTACATTCAGTAAATATTTATAAATGAATGAATTTAAGAGTGAATTTCATAGCAGGGGGAAATAAGTGAAAGAGGATTTGGATGACTGTGAGTAGTTACTTAAGGTCCCTTTTTCACCTTTTTAAAAAGATTTTGTTTATTTATTTGTCAGAGAGAGAGAAAGAGAGCAGAGCAGGGGGAGAGGCAGGCAGAGGGAGAGGGAGAAGTGGGCTCCCCGCTGAGCAAGGAGCCCATGTGGGACTCCATCCCAGGACCCTGGAATCATGACCTGAGCTGAAGGCAGACACTTAACCGTCTGAGCCACCCAGGCATCCCTCACCTTTTTTTGATCCAGCTATGAAAGTATTTCTTTAGGAGACTCAAAATTTCTGATACTTCTCAAAATTATTTTCTTGGAAATAATCTATAATATCAAAATCTGGAAATCATATTTATTTTTCCCAGATTGATGATTATTTTCTATGAAAAAAGACAAGCAAGTATGTTGACAGTCCTAAATGAATAACAACTACTAAATTTTAGAACATTAACGAATCTAGAGAAAAGCAATCTATAATACTATCTATTGAGAAAATCTCTTGGGGTTTCCTTCCTACTTCTTATCCCCTTCCTCCAAATTCCAGTAAATATAATGGCTTTAATGTAAAACAATATTTTTTTTTTTTTTTTTTTTTAAAGATTTTATTTATTTATCTGAGAGAGAGAATGAGATAGAGAGAGAGAGCATGAGAGGGGGGAGGGTCAGAGGGAGAAGCAGACTCCCCGCCGAGCAGGGAGCCCGATGCGGGACTCGATCCCGGGACTCCAGGATCATGACCTGAGCCGAAGGCAGTCGCTTAACCAACTGAGCCACCCAGGCGCCCAATGTAAAACAATATTAAGCTGAACTCTAGTTCACAAAGCAAAATTTTGTTTTTGATTTTGTTCTTCCTCAGTTACAGAAATAAAGCTAGTATATTAAAATGAAATATCTCAACAAAACTTCCCTTGTCTAATGAATGGGACCTGAAAACATTTGACCTCTTTTATACATGAGAGGGTAGAATAAGTGACTATCCTGGAAACAAAACTTGGAATCGATGGCTTGTGTTAGAATTTAATTTAAAAAGCCAGAAATAAATGTTGCCACAAATTATAACATTTAGAAAACAAGAAATATGGTATGCTATGAATTTTAATTAAGGAATACCTTGAAAAAAAAAAAGAAATACCTTGCAACCTTGAAGAATTTAAAAACTTTCCTCTTAGTTTTTAGAAATATCAAGCTAATTTATTTTTTATTTTTTAAAGATTTTATTTATTTATTTGACAGAGAGAGACACAGTGAGAGAGGGAACACAAGCAGGGGGAGTGGGAGAGGGAGAAGCAGGCTTCTGGCTGAGCAGGGAGCCTGATGTGGGGCTCGATCCCAGGACCCCGGGATCATGACCTGAGCTTAAGGCAGACGCTTAATGACTGAACCACCCAGGCGCCCCAGAAATATCAAGCTAATTTAAAGGTTCACGGCATTCAATTCATCCTCTTTTCCAGGTGGTATGAGTCCTGACATAGAGAATTGGAATTAAAAGATGTGGAGAAGGCAGCAAGTCTTACAGAAAATATGATTGCTTTTAACAACAAAACCCATGAGATGCTTCCAGTCACTGAGGAGAGAAATAGAAAAACAAACTGAACTGAAAGGATAAGGTTTGATTGTGAGTATTATGTAAGTGAATAAAAAATAAAACAACTCACCTATAGTGTGATTGCAAATAATTCCATCATTACAGGCACATCTTATTTGTCATTTTTTAAAATTTGTCATTTGTTGTTCCCCAAACTACCAGAGAATTTTTAATTTGGTCTTTACTTTTAAGTAAAAATAAGATTTTTCTAGTGCATTTGTTCCCTCTTCCATAAATGCCTGCAGCCAACAGTTAGCTGCAAATGGATTGATTTTTGAATCTTTAAGAGCTCTTCAGTGCTTCTTCAATAATACCTTCTTCTGTAGTCTCTAGTAGTGGAACAATGTCATAAATTCTTTTGACTTTCATAGCTTGATCTTGCTTTTGTATGTAAAGCCAGAATGTAGGCTTCATAAACAGCAGGCATTGTAATGCTTGAGAGATTTGTGTAGGCATTATTTATGCCAACCAATAACTATGGTTGCTTTTATATAAATATAACCAACGTTTTGTCTGAGAAAGTAAAACAGCTGACTATCTCTTTAAAAATAGGTTATTGATTCTGTATATATTTATGTTTAAATTAGTATTTCAGTTCCAAATAAGAGTTTTATTCTATATTGATGTTTAAATTTTATCTTGAAACTACACACTGAAAGAGTTGGGACTTGGGTCGGAATGTTTAAGATTAAGAATCCTGACTTATTTTATAAGGCTATTGATTATGTCCTGGGGTAGAGGAGAAATATATGGAGTGCAAAATAGCCTGCAATTTAAAAGAGATTGTGTATATTGTCTCTCAGCAGTAGTAAGGTTTAGTCCTGCCCAAGGCAAGGTGATGTAGTACTCTAGAATAGATGCACTTTAAAAATCTTACAGTTTTGACATGAATTGTGGTTTTAAATTATTACCAGATTTGCTTTCTTTTTAATGATCTATCTAGGCAGTGTTTGAATTATCAGAAGCAATTTTTTTTGTCCATTGATGACTCTGATATACTTATAATATATATTTACTTTAAAACATGAGTATCAATTTAAGAGAGCTGACACTCTTGAATGATATTCCATTTAAAAAGTAAGTCAACAAGAATATTTTAGTTGACTGTTTATCCATTTTCCAAGTTAGTTCATTGGTTTCATGTTCAGTTTGGAGGCACAGACATTTATTCCAGGATAGGAAAATTAATCGCCTAGTTACTACATGACTCTTAACATCATCATCATCACCATCATTAATAATAATAATAATACAAAACTTGTACTGTATGCAAGCTGTTATAAGTATTTACATGTATTGACTCATTTAATCCTTATCACAACTCTATAAGGAAAATAGTATTATATTTTGCAGATGAGAAATCCGAAGCCTGGAGAAATCAAGTGACTTGCCTAAGGATACCCAGCTAGTAAGTGGCAGAACTTCAGGTAGCTACTAAATAACTACTTACCTGTTAATAAGTCCTGTATTATTATTGAGAATTTGATCCTACGTATTTGACTCTGCTGTCATTAATAGTACTCAACGGTTATATTTATGTCAGATTTATATTTATTCCATTGAAATTCAGAACTGTAAATGACCTCTACTCACAGACATACATTAATACCAGGAACAGTGCATGCCCAGACCGCTGAGGATATGGTTGAGACAATGTTGTGAATGTTCACTGGCTGGGATTTAAATGTGCCAGTACTTGGAGGAATTGAAAATGATTAAGAGATTATCTCTACCTTCAAGAAGTTTCCAGTCTTAAACAAGTATTTATGATCTAAAGAAAAAGATTTGGGGCCTGGGTGGCTCAGTAGGTTAAGCATCCAACTCTTGATTTCAGCTCAGGTCATGATCTCAGGGTCACGGGATAAAGCCCTGCAGGGGACTCTGCACTCAGTGGGGAGTCGTCTTCTCTCCCTCTCCCTCCCGCCCCCTAAAATAAACAAATAAATCTTTAAAAAATAAAAATAGAAAGATCTACTGAATATTGCCAGGCTGAGGTAAATTTTAAATATTTAAATATTTAGGATTTAAACAAATGATTAAGATGGACAGTACCATGACTCACAACTTCTCTTTAACAGCCCCTGGCCCTCTGCCACACAGAACCACAACATTCTCCCTTTTATTTATTTCTCTTGAGACACTGAACTCTTTCCTCTCTAGGGCCTTATCTCATACTGGTTCTTCTCTCTGAAACACACCTCATCCTCCTTGTAGTTTTACTACCATTATCAGCTTACTGCCCTACACTGAGCAGGGACTTAGTTAATAATTATTGAATGAATCAATGCATTTCCTTGTGCCTTGAATGTTTTCCACATGACATTTCTGTGGCAAACATATTCATACATTTTTTTAAATTTACATTTTTAAAAAATTAACATATAATGTATTATTTGTTTCAGGGTTACAGGTCTGTGATTCACCAGTCTTACACAATTCACAGCGCTCACCATAGTATATACCCTCCCCAGTGTCCATCACCCAGCAACCCCATCCCTCCCACCCCCCTCCACTCCAACAACCCTCAGTTTGTTTCCTGAGATTAAGTCTTGAGTCTCTTATGGGTTGTCTCCCTCTCCAGTTTCATCTTGTTTCATTTTTCCCTCCTTTCCCCTATGATCCTCTGTCTTGTTTCTCAAATTCCTCATATCAGTGAGATCATATACTTGTCTTTCTCTGATTGACTTATTTTGCTGAGCATAATACCCTCTAGTTCCATCCACGTCATTGCAAATGGCAAGATTTCATCTTTTTTGATGGCTACATAATATTCCATTATATATATATATATATACCACATCTTCTTTATCCATTCATCTGTTGATGGACATCTAGGCTCTTTCCATAGTTTGGCTATTGTGGACATTGGGGTGCAGGTGCCCCTTTGGATGACTACATTTGTATCTTGGGGGTAAATACCCAGTAGTGCAATTGCTGGATCATAGGGTAGCTCTATTTTCAACTTTTTGAGGAACCTCCATACTGATTTCCAGAGTGGCTGCACCAGCTTGCATTCTCACCAACAGTGTAGGAGGGTTCTGCTTTCTCCACATCCTCGCCAACATCTGTCGTTTCCTGACTTGTTAATTTTAGCCATTCTGACTGGTGTGAGGTGGTATCTCATTGAGGTTTTGGTTGGATTTCCCTGATACCAAGCGATGTTCAACATTTTTTCATGTGTCTGTTGGACATTTGGATGTCTTCTTTGCAGAAATGTCTGTTCATACCTTCTGCCCATTTCTTGATTGGATTATTTGTTCTTTGGGTGTTGAGTTTGATAAGTTCTTTAAAGATTTTGGATACTAGCCCTTTATCTGGTATGTCATTTGCAAATATTTTCTCCCATTCTGTCAGTTGTCTTTTGGTTTTGTTGACTGTTTCCTTTGCTGTACAAAAGCTTTTTATCTTGATGAAGTCCCAATAGTTCATTTTTGCCCTTGCTTCCCTTGCCTTTGGCGATGTGTCTGGGAAGAAGTTGCTACAGCTGAGGTCGAAGAGTTTGCTGCCTTTGTTCTCCTCTAGGATTTTGATGGACTCCTGTCTCACATTGAGGTCTTTCATCCATTTGGAGTCTATTTTTGTGTGTGGTGTAAGGAAATGGTCCAATTTCATTCTTCTGCATGTGGCTGTCCAATTTTCCCAACACCATTTGTTGAAGAGACTCTCTTTTTTCCACTGGACATTCTTTCCTGCTTTGTTGGAGTTGAACATAGAGTTGAGGGTCCATTTCTGGGCTCTCTATTACGTTCCATTGATCTATGTGTCTGTTTTTGTGCCAGTACCATATTGTCTTGATGATTACAGCTTTGTAATAGAGCTTGAAGTCCAGAATTATGATGCCATCAGCTTTGCTTTTCTTTTTCAACATTCCTCTGGCTATTTGGGGTCTTTTTTGGTTCCATACAAATTTTAGGATTATTTGTTCTGTTTCTTTGAAAAAAGTTGATGGTATTTTGATAGGGATTGCATTAAATGTGTAGATTGCTCTAGGTAGCATAGACATTTTCACAATATTTGTTCTTCCAATCCATGAGCATGGCATGTTTTTCCATTTCTCTGTGTCTTCCTCAATTTCTTTCATGAGTATTCTATAGTTTTCTGAGTACAGATTCTTTGCCTCTTTGGTTAGATTTATTCCTAGGTATCTTATGCTTTTGGGTGCAATTGTAAATGGGATCGACTCCTTAATTTCTCTTCCTTCTGTCTTGTTGGTGTAGAAATGCAACTTATTTCTGTGCATTGATTTTATATCCTGCCACTTGACTGAATTCCTGTATGAGTTCTAGCAGTTTTGGGGTGGAGTCTTTTGGGTTTTTCACATAAAGTATCATGTCATCTGCAAAGAGTGAGTTTGACTTCTTCTTTGCCGATTTGGATGGCTTTTATTTCTTTTTGTTGCTGATTGCTGAGGCTAGGACTTCCAGTAGTATGTTGAATAGCAGTGGTGATAGTGGACATTTCTGCTGTGTTCCTGACCTTAGCGAAAAAGCTCCCAGTTTTTCCCCATTGAGAATGATATTCGCTGTGGGTTTTTCATAGATGGCTTTTATGATATTGAGGTATGTACCCTCCCTCCCTACACTGTGAAGAGTTTTAATTAAGAAAGGATGCTGTACTTTGTCAAATGCTTTTTCTGCATCTATTGAGAGGATCATATGGTTCTTGTTCTTTCTTTTATTAATGAACCAACCTTGCAGCCCAGGAATAAATCCCACTTGGTCGTAGTGAATAATCCTTTTAATGTACTATTGGATCCTATTGGCTAGTATTTTGGTGAGAATTTTTGCATCCGTGTTCATCAGGGATATTGTTCTGTAGATCTCCTTTTTGATGGGGTCTTTTTTGGTTTTGGGATCAAGGTAATGCTGGCTTCATAAAATGAGTTTAGAAGTTTTCCTTCCATTTCTATTTTTTGGAACAGTTTCAGAAGAATAGGTATTAATTCTTCTTTAAATGTTTGGTAGAATTCCCCTGGGAAGCCATTTGGCCCTGGGCTTTTGTTTGTTGGGAGAGTTTTGATTACTGCTTCAATTTCCTTAATGGTTATGGGTCTGTCCAGGTTTTCTATTTCTTCCTGGTTCAGTTTTGGTAGTTGATATATCTCTAGCAATGCATCCATTTCTTCCAGATTATCTAATTTGCTGGCATATAGTTGCTCATATTATGTTCTTATAATTGTATTTCTTTGGTGTTGGTTGTGATCTCTCCTCTTTCATTCATGATTTTATTTATTTGGGTCCTTTCTCTTTTCTTTTTGATAAGTCTGGCCAGGGGTTTATCAACCTTATTCTTTCGAAGAACCAGCTCCTAGTTTCGTTGATCTGTTCTGTTCTTTTGGTTTCTATTTCATTGATTTCTGCTCTGATCTTTATTATTTCTCTTCTCCTGCTGGGTTTAGGCTTTATTTGCTGTTCTTTCTCCAGCTCCTTTAGGTGTAGTGTTAGGTTGTGTATTTGAGACCTTTCTTGTTTCTTGAGAAAGACTTGTATTGCTATATACTTTCCTCTTAGGACTGCCTCTGCTGCATCTGAAAGATTGTGAACAGTTGTGTTTTCATTTTCATTTTTAAATTCTTCTTTAATTTCCTGGTTGACCCATTCATTCTTTAGTAGGATGCTCTTTAGCCTCCATGTATTTGAGTTCTTTCCAACTTTCCTCTTGTGATTGAGTTCTAGTTTCAAAGCACTGTGGTCCGAAAATATGCAGGGAATGATCCCAATCTTTTGGTACCAGTTGAGACCTGATTTGTGACCTAGGATGTGATCTATTCTGGAGAATGTTCCATGGGCACTAGAGAAGACTGTGTATTCTGTTGCTTTGGGATGGAATGTTCTGAATATATCTGTGAAGTCCATCTGGTCCAGTGTATCATTTAAAGTCTTTATTTCCTTGTTGATCTTTTGTTAAGATGATCTGTCCATTTCAGTGAGGGGGGTGTTAAAGTCCCCCACTATTATTGTATTGTTGTCAATGTGTTTCTTTGCTTTTGTTATTAATTGGCTTATATAAGTGGCTGCTCTCATGTTAGGGGCATAGATATTTACAATTGTTAGATCTTCTTGTTGGATAGACCCTTTAAGTAGGATATAGTGTCCTTCCTCATCTCTTATTACACTCCTTGGTTTAAAATCTAATTTGTCTGATATAAGGATTGCCACCCCAGCTTTCTTTTGGTGTCCATTAGCATGGTAAATTGTTTTTCACCCCCTCACTTTCAATCTGCGGGTGTCTTTGGGTCTAAAATGAGTCTCTTGCAGACAGCATATCAATGGGTCTTGTTTTTTTTATCCAATCTGATAGCCTGTGTCTTTTGATTGGGGCATTTAGCCCATTTACATTCAGGGTAACTATTGAAAGATATGAATCTACTGCGTTTGTGTTGCCTGTAAGGTGACTGTTACTGTATATTGTCTGTGTTCCTTTCTGGTCTATGTTACTTTTAGGCTCTCTCTTTGCTTAGAGGACCCCTTTCAATATTTCTTGTAGTGCTGGTTTTGTGTTTGCAAGTTCCTTTAGTTTTTGTTTGTCCTGGAAGCTTTTTATCTCTCCTTCTATTTTCAATGACAGCCTAGCTGGATATAGTATTCTTGGCTGCATGTTTTTCTTGTTTAGTGCTCTGAATATATCATGCCAGTCCTTTCTGGCCTGCCAGGTCTCTGTGGATAGGTCTGCTGCCAATCTAATGTTTCTACCATTGTAGGTTACAGACCTCTTGTCCCGAGCTGCTTTCAGAATTTTCTTTGTCTCTGAGACCTGTGAGTTTTACTATTAGATCTTGGGGTGTTGACCTATTTTTATTGATTTTGAGGGGGTTTCTCTTTGCCTCCTGGATTTTGATGCCTGTTTTCTTCCCAAATTAGGGAAATTCTCAGCTATAATTGGCTCCAATATACCTTCTTCCCCTCTCTCTTTCTTCTTCTTCTGGGATCCCAATTATTCTAACGTTGTTTCACTTTAAGGTATCACTTATCTCTCTAATTCTCCCCTCATGATCCAGTAGTTGTTTATCTGTCTTTTTCTCAGCTTCTTTATTCTCCATCATTTGGTCTTCTATTATCACTAATTCTCTCTTCTGCCTCATTCATCCTAGCAGTTAGAGCCTCCATTTTTGATTGCACCTCCTTAATAGCCTTTTTGATTTTAACTTTAGGTTAGATTTTAGTTCTTTTATTTCTCCAAAAAGGGATGCTATAGTATCTTCTATGCTTTTTTTCAAGCCAGCTAGTGTCTTTATAATCATCATTCTGAACTCTAGCGCTGACATCTTAATAATGTCTGTATTGATTAGGTCCCTGGCAGTTGGTACTATCTCTTATTCTTTTTTTGAGGTGACTTTTTCTGTCTTGTCATTTTGTCCAGAGGAGAATAGATGAATGAAAGAACAAAATGCTAAAGGGTAACAATGATCCCAGAAAAACCAGCCTGAGATGTAAGAAGATGTAAGAAGATCTGGATCTCTACAAGCAGAATATCACAGGCAGTTGGTTTCAAGGTAGGAAGTGGGGAGCCATGATTCCGCGGGCAGATATTGGAGGATAAACAGCGGCGGGAGGGTGCCTGGCCGTGGGGATCCTACACCGCCCGTGAGCGACAGCCTCACGTGCTGGGGATGGGCACAGACTCGCAGACCTGTAGCAGCAGGGAAAGGACTTTAGGGCAGCCGCCAGGGTGGAAACCCTGAGTGGTGGGGTCGTGCAGGCGAACCGGGAGTGGCTGGTGGTTTTAGAAGCACAAATGGCAGAGACGTGCCCCGACCTGGAGGCAGGACTGGGGGTGCTGCGGAGGGGCACACAACCTAGGATGCTGCAGTTTATAGCAGCACGGACAGAAACAGAGACAGTGTGGCCTGGAGAGCTCACTGAAGAACAGACTGCGGTCTCTCTGCTCTGAGGCAGAGGGTTGGAAACAGTCTCTTCTGCTCTGACTCATGGAAGAGACGTGGAAAGCCACCAGGGAAAGCCACCAGAGAACAAAAGCCCCAAAAACAGATTCCCGCTGAGCCCATCCCCCGCCACAGGGCGGCAGGGCAACTCCACCCAAACAGGATTGCCTGAGTAACAGCATGGCAGGCCCCTCCTACAGAAGACAGGCTGGGAAAACAAGAGGCCAGCAACCCTAAGGTCCCTACAAAATAGGTGCATCTTATTTGGGTTCTGGTCAATAATTTGGACTCTATACATTCCCTCAAACACCCATCAACAGAGTGACTAGGAGGAGGAGACCCCAAAATAGAAAAGACTCAGAGATTATGACTTATGCTGCAGATTTACAAATGGATGCAGATATAACCAAGATGTCGGAGATGGAATTCAGGCTAACAATTGTGAAGACAATGGCTAGAATGGAGAAATCAATTAATGGCAAAATAGATTCTCTAAGAGCAGAAATGAAAGGTGAATTGGCAGAACTTAAAAATGCTATGAGATCCAATCCAATCTAGATAATCTAACAGCTAGGGTAACTGAGGCAGAAGAGCGAATAAGCGACCTGGAAGACAATATAATAGATCAAAAGGGAAAAGAGGAGGCCAGGGAAAAACAACTCAGAATCCATGAAAATAGAATCAGAGAAATAAGTGACACCATGAAGCGTTCCAATGTCAGAATAATTGGAATCCCAGAGGGAGTGGAGAGAGAGAGAGGACTAGAAGATGTATTTGAGCAAATCGTAGCTGAGAACTTCCCTAATGTGGGGAATGAAACAAACATTCGCATCCTAGAGGCAGAGAGGACCCCTCCCAAGATCAAGGAGAACAGGCCAACACCCTGGCATATAATAGTAAAACTTGCAAATCTTAGAACCAAGGAAACCATCTTAAGGGCAGTTAGGGGGAAGAGATTCCTTACATACAGAGGGAGGAACATCAGAATAATGTCAGACCTATCCACAGAGACCTGGCAAGCAAGAAAGGCCTGGCAAGACATATTCAGGGTCCTAAATGAGAAGAACATGCAGCCAAGAATACTTTATCTGGCAAGGCTTTCATTTAGAATGGATGGAGAGATGCAGAGCTTCCATGACTGGCAGAAACTGAAAGAATATGTGACCACTAAGCCGGCCCTGCAAGAAATATTAAGGGGGGTTCTGTAAAAGGAGAAAGACCCCAAGAGTGATATACAACAGAAATTTACAGGGACAATCTATAAAAACAACATCTTCACAGGCAACATGATGACAATTAATTCATATCTTTCAATAATCACTCTCAACGTGAATGGCTTAAACGCTCCCATAAAATGGCACAGGGTTGCAGATTGGATAAAAAGACAGGACCCATCCATATGCTGCCTACAAGAGACTCATTTTGAACCTAAAGATACATCCAGACTGAAAGTGAAGGGATGGAGATCCATCTTCCATGCCAGCGGACCTCAAAAGAAAGCTGGGGTAGCAATTCTTATATCAGACAAATTAGATTTTAAACTAAAGTCTGTAGTTAGAGACACAGAAGGACACTATATCATTCTTAAAGGGTCTATCCAACAGGAAGATCTAACAATTGTAAATATCTATGCCCCCAACATGGGAGCAGCCATCTACATAAGCCAACTGTTAACCAAAATAAAGAGTCATATTGATAACAATACGTTAATTGTAGGAGACCTCAATACTCCACTCTCAGCAATGGACAGATCATCTAAGCAGAAAATCAACAAGGAAACAAGAGCTTTGAATGATACATTGGACCAGATGGACCTCATAGATATTTACAGAACATTCCACCCTAAAACAACAGAATACTCATTCTTCTCGAGTGCACATGGAACTTTCTCTAGCATAGACCACATACTGGGTCACAAATCAGGTCTCAACCAATACCAAAAGACTGAGATTATTCCCTGCATATTCTCAGACCACAATGCTTTAAAACTGGAACTCAATCACAAGAAAAAATTTGGCAGAAATTCAAACACTTGGAAGCTAAAGACTGCTCTGCTCAAGAATGTTTGGGTCAACCAGGAAATCAAAGAAGAACTTGAACAATTCATGGAAATCAATGAGAACGAAAACACATCGGTCCAAAACCTATGGGATACTGTAAAGGCGGTCCTAAGGTGGAAATACATAGCCATCCAAGCCTCACTCAAAAAAATAGAAAAATCCTGAATTCACCAACTAACTTTACACCTTAAAAAACTAGAGAAAAAGCAACAAACGATGCCTAAGCCACGCATTAGAAGAGAAATAATTAAAATTAGAACAGAAATCAATGAATTAGAAACCAGAAACACAGTAGATCAGATCAACAAAACTAGAAGTTGGTTCTTTGAAAGAATTAATAAGATCGATAAACCACTGGCCAGACTTATCCAAAAGAAAAGAGAAAGGACCCCAATTAATAAAATTATGAATGACAGGGGAGAGATCACGACTAACACCAAGAAAATAGAAACAATTATTAGAAATTATTATCAACAACTATATGCCAATAAACTGAGCAATCTGGATGTAATGGAGGCCATCCTGGAAACCTATAAGCTGCCAGGACTGAAACAGGAAGAAATTGACAACGTGAATAGGCCAATAACCAGTAACGAGATTGAAGCAGTGATCAAAAACCTCCCAAAAAACAAGAGTCCAGGGCCTGATGGATTCCCTGGGGAATTCTACCAAACATTCAATGAAGAAATTATACCTATTCTACTGAAGTTGTTTCAAAAAATAGAAACAGAAGGAAAACTTCCAAACTCATTCTGTGAGGCCAACATTACCTTAATCCCCAAACTAGGCAAAGATCCCATCAAAAAGGAGAATTTCAGACTGATATCCCTGATGAATATGGATTCCAAAATCCTCAACAAAATCCTAGCTAATAGGATCCAACAATACATTAAAAGGATCATCCACCATGACCAAGTGGGATTTATCCCCGGGATGCAAGGGTGGTTCAACATTTGCAAATCAATCAATGTGAAAGAACACATTAATAAGAGGAGAGAGAAGAACCATATAGTCCTCTCAATTGATGCAGAAAAAGCATTTGACAAAATACAACATCCTTTCCTGATTAAAACTCTCCAGAGTATAGGGATAGGGGGAACATTCCTCAAGCTCATAAAATCCATCTATGACAAACCCACAGCGAATATCATCCTCAATGGGGAAAAGCTGAGAGCCTTTCCCTTAAGATCAGGAACACGTCAAAGGTGCCCACTCTCACCACTGTTGTTCAACATAGTACTAGAAGTCCTAGCAACAGCAATCAGACAACAAAAACAAATAAAAGCTATTCAAATTGGCAAAGAAGAAGTCAAACTCTCTCTTTTCGCAGACGACATGATACTTTATGTGGAAAACCCAAAAGACTCCACCCCCAAATTACTAAAACTCATACAGCAATTCAGTAACGTGGCAGGATACAAAATCAATGCACAGAAATCAGTTGCTTTCTTATACACTAACAATGCAACTGTAGAAAGAGAAATTAGAGAAACGATTCCATTTACAATAGCACCAAAAACCATAAGATACCTCGGAATAAACCTAACAAAGAGGTAAAAGATCTATACTCTAGGAACTACAAAACACTCATGAAAGAAATTGAAGAAGACACAAAAAGTTGGAAAAATATTCCATGCTCATGGATCGGAAGAATAAACATTGTTAAAATGTCTATGCTACCCAGAGCAATCTATACCTTCAATGCCATCCCGATCAAAATTCCAATGACATTTTTCAAAGTGCTGGAATAGACAGTCCTAAAATTTGTATGGAACCAGAAAAGACCCCGAATCACCAAGGAAATGTTGAAAAAGAAAAACAAAGCTGGGGGCATCACGTTGCCCAATTTCAAGCTATATTACGAAGCTGTGATCACCAAGACAGCATGGTGCTGGCACAAAAACAGACATATAGACCAATGGAACAGAATAGAGAACCCAGATGTGGACCCTCAACTCTACTGTCAAATAATCTTTGACAAAGCAGGAAAAAACATGCAATGGAAAAAAGACAGTCTCTTCAATAAATGGTGCTGGGAAAATTGGACAGCCACATGCAGAAGAATGAAACTCGACCATTCTCTAACACCATTCACAAAGATAAACTCAAAGTGGATGAAAGACCTCAATGTGAGACAGGAATCCATCAATATCCTAGAGGAGAACATAGGCAAGTAACCTCTTTGACATCGCCCACAGCAACTTCTTTCAAGATACATCTCCAAAAGCTAGTGAAACAAAAGCAAACATAAACTTTTGGGACTTCATCAAGATCAAAAGCTTCTGCACAGCAAAGGAAACAGTCAACAAAACAAAGAGGCAACCCACAGAATGGGAGAAGATATTTGCAAATGACACTACAGATAAAGGGCTGGTATCCGAGATCTATAAAGAACTTCTCAAACTCAACACCCAAAAAACAAATAATCAAGTCAAAAAGTGGGCAGAAGAGATGAACAGACACTTCTCTGAAGAAGACATACAAATGGCTAACAGACACATGAAAAAATGTTCATCATCATTAGCCATCAGGGAAATTCAAATCAAAACCACATTGAGATACCACCTTACACCAGTTAGAATGGCAAAAATGGACAGGGAAAGAAACAACAAATGTTGGAGAGGTTGTGGAGAAAGGGGAACCCTTTTACACTGTTGGTGGGAATGCAAGTTGGTACAGCCACTTTGGAAAACAGTGTGGAGGTTCCTCAAAAATTTAAAAATAGAGCTACCCTATGACCCAGCAATTGCACTCCTGGATATTTACCCCAAAGACACAGATGTAGTGAAAAGAAGGGCCATATGCACCCCAATGTTCATAGCAGCAATGTCCGCAAGAGCCAAACTGTGGAAAGAGGTGAGATGCCCTTCAACAGATGAATGGATAAAGAAGATGTGGTCCATATATACAATGGCATATTACTCAGCCATTAGAAAGGATGAATACCCAACTTTTACATCAACATGGATGGGACTGGAGGAGATTATGCTAAGTGAAATAAGTCAAGCAGAGAAAGTCAATTATCATATGGTTTCACTTATTTGTGGAACATAAGGAATAGCATGGAGGACATTAGGAGAAGGAAGGGAAAAATGAGGGGGTGGGAATTGGAGGGAGAGATGAACCATGAGAGACTATGGACTCTGAGAAACAAGCAGGGTTTTAGAGGGAAGGGGGGAGGAGGGATTGGTTAGCCCGGTGATGGGTATTAAGGAGGGCACGTACTGCATGGAGCACTGGGTGTTATACGAAAACAATGGATCATGGATCACCACATCAAAAACTAATGATGTATTGTCTGGTGACTAACATAACAGAATAAAATTTAAAAAAAAATGGAATTGATAAGATGTTGGTTGAAAAAGGAAAGAAGAAAAATTCAACTAAAAAAATAGAAAAAGAAAAAAATAAAGAAAAATTTAAAAATTAACTTTGAAAGACTAAAGCACCATGGGAAAAAAGCCATGAATTCTATGTGCTGTATTCCCCTAGTGCTGGGGGTTTGCCATTCTCATTGATAAGTAAACTTGGTCTTGGCTGGATGTTCCTGCTGATCTTCTGGGGGAGGGGACTGTTGCAGTGATTCTCAAATGCCTTTGCACACAATCTTGTTTGGAGTCTCCAAACCCAGCAGATTCCTGCGGTGTGCTCTCCCGCCACTCCTCCCGGGGGGAAGAAGGGGAGTCTTCCCGGATCTGCTGCTTGTTGGGTCCTGGCTCGAAGAGTAGTGGCCCGACTGTGCCCCAATCACAGTTTATGGCAACCCCGAGCTGAGAGTCTACTCCTCAGCTCCGTCTTTGCAGCTGGCTTCCCTACTCTGATACCTGGGAGCTCTGCCACACTCAGGCACCCCAGGTCTTTCTGTGATCCCGAGGGTCCTGAGACACTGTCCCAGCAAGGATTCCACCCCCCTGCTTCGCCACTGGAGCGACGTCCCTCAGCGGAGCAGAATTCTAAAAATTCTGATTTTGTGCTCTGCTGTTCTATTATGTGCCGGTAGCCAACTGATGGAGGCTCCCTCCCTCCATGGTCTATCTTCCCAAATATCGCCTCAGATTAACTTCTCTCCACATCCTACCTTCCAGAAAGTGGTTGCTTTTCTGTTCATAGAATTGCAGCTATTCTTTTCTTCCACCTCCTGTTGAGTTTGTAGGTGTTCTGAATGGTTTGATAACTATCTAGCTGAATTCCTGGGACCAGATGAAATTTAGATCTCCTATTCCTCTGCCATCTTGTCCCTCCCCCCATATTGATACACTTTTAAATAAATATCTGAGGTAAAAAAAATGCCTTTATCAAATACCTAAAACCTAATCGGTACAAACTAAATCATATAAAATAATTTCACGTGTTCAGTCCCTGTATTTGCTAAAAGATGTAGGATTGTGCCTTAGAAGTCAGAGTCCAGCTCTATATCTTAACTGAGAATCATTCCCATCAATTCTTGGAATATGGACAACTTCAAAGAATACATATGATTTAATTTTTGGAAAATACTGAGGAATTGTTATGGGAAGATTTGATGTAGTTCTGTTAAGAAGGGAGAATACTGAAATAAAAGGGGGGCCAAAGTAAAGAGATCTTTTTCAAATAAGTGCTTTCTCTGTTAGAGATTCACAGCACACATTTTTTTTTAAAGGCTTTGAGAAATCCTGTGCTAAACCTATTAAGCCAGTGTTTAATTTATACAACCTCAGGATTTTCTGTCTCCTGAAACAAAATAAAACAAAACAATTAACATATATCACATCTCATGGATTAGGCTTGGGGACACACTGTTCAAATATACTCTTTTTCAGAACATGGTAACTAGGTGGTTTATATTTCCATTGAGAATAAAATGAGACAAAATAGGAAAACTGGATTAATCTATTACATGGGATATAAATAAGAGTTCTAAGTAAGAATCTGTGCACTGAATTTATTTCCCAAAGGAAAATTAGAATCTTACTTTACAAATAGAACAGATAGTCATCCATAAAGTATTTATTTGGGGGGTTTGGGTTAAAATATTAGAACAAACTAATTTTTCAAAGTAGCATATCCTCCAGGTAAAAAGCAGAAGTATCAGCAATAAAAACAACATTAAATTCTCTGGAATGATTAAGATTCAGGATAAAATCAGTAGTATGTGACTGGAATACAGAAATTAGAATCCAAGGGAAGTGCACATAGCAAACAAGAAACAAATTAAGAAACAAAGGGGTGGTTAACCCACTTCCAAGTCAAAGCCTGAAGAGAGCAGAGGATGGTTAGTTAATAGCGGAAACATCAAAGGCAATGTTAAAACAAAAGATCAAGTTCAGGTTTCTGACCTGAAGGGTGGTGAAAGAAATCCTCAGCCGACTGAAATGTGCCTGAGGATGGAATCCTTAACTGGATCTGTTGATGTCTTCTTTATCATGAATTAAAAATGAGTACACTTGAGCAGTATGGATTGATTCAGTATAAGGTTTGGATATTGCCCTACATCTTTCTTGCCTTTTCTTTTTTTTGTGTGGCAGTAAATGTTGGTCACCAAAATTAAGCCTCTCTTCCACTTTTGTCCTCCAAATCCCCAACAAATTTCTTTCCCTAGCAGCAACCTCTAGTGCCAGTTTATGGTTCTCTTCTAGACAGAATATATTCAGAGACACACATAAAAATGTAACTGATAGATTGAACATATAAAGTTAGAAATAAAGCACTTTATTTTTGTCTAGTCATGATGCTACTTCTTCCTGTGGCAATGGAAGAAATCTTGATCTGGTTTCATCATTTTGGGTCATATTTCAGATATGAAAAGTCCTGCAGTCATCTTAGTCCCCCTAAACTCAGTCTCAAGTAATTACTATGTTCATTCCAGAATAACAGCTATAACATTTTTTACAAATTATGTAATTAACTATTTGTTATATTTCATTATTTTAGCTTTTTCTTTGAAGGTTCCAATCATAGTTGCTTGATCCCACCCTCTTCATCTTCTATATCTATAAATTTGTCTTTATCAATTTTAAATTTATTTCTCTTTCACTGGTTTATTTTTTAATTTTATCTTCTATGTTTCAGCAGTATCTATCTATCTACTTACCTACTTATATCTACCTACCTACCTAATTATGATAATTAGATAGATAGATAGATCTGGTCCAGGATCCAGTGAAGGATTACATGTTGCATTTAGTTGTCATGTCTGTTTGTTATCTTGATATCTAGAGCCAGTCTTCAGTCTTTCCTTTTTTTCCATGACCCTGTTTTTTAAAATTTTATTATGTTATGTTAATCACCATACATTACATCATTAGTTTTTGATGTAGTGTTCCATGATTCATTGTTTGCGTATAACACACGGACCTTGTTGTTTTTTGAAGCATGCCAGTCCAGTTAAACTGTTGAATGCCTCTCATCTTTGGATTTGTCTGATGTTCCTTATGATTAGATTCAGGTTATGCATTTGAGGCAGGAATTTTACAGAAGTAAAGCTGTGTTCTTCTCATTGTACCCCATTAGTAAGCATATGATATGCTTATCATATGCTTATCACCAATTTGTTCCATTATTGGTGATAATAACTTTTATCACTTGTTTAAGTGGTATCTGCCAAGTTTCTCCATTCCCTTTGTAATTAGAAGTATTTGAAGAGAGATATTTTGATATTATGTAAATATCCTGTTAGTCAATAATTGTTTACCCATTCACTTTTGTATCCATTGAAGGTTTTTACCTTAATATATTCTTACTCTGCTGAGTGCCATATTGTGATTTTCTAATTTCTTTTTTTTTTTTTTTTCTGTAGAGAGAGTGAGAGCGAGAGGAGGGGCCAGGGAGGTGCAGAGGGAGAGGGGGAGAGAGAATCTTAAGCAGGCTCTACACCCAGCACAGAGCCCAACTTGGGGCTTCTTCTCACAACCCTGAGATCATGACCTGAGCCAAAGCCAACAGTCTGACTCTTAACTGACTGAGTCACCCAGGTGCCCCTCACCATTATTTCTAGATTTTGTTTGAGTTCTGCTGGAAGTGATAGCTTTCCCTCACTTTCTTTATTCTTATGTATACACACGCACACACATACACACACACTTATAGTATCCTACTTAATGGGTTGATAATCCTTTGCTATAATTATTTATTTTGATGCTCAATTTGCTACATACAGTAATCCCCTCTTATCCATGCTTTAGTTTTCTGCTGTTTCAGTTACCTGTGTTCAATCAACCTCTAAGCAGATGATCTGCCTTTTGCTGTATGTGAGAAGGTTAATAGTAGCCTAAGGCTATATATGTCACAATGCCTACATCATTCACCTAACTTCATCTCACTTCATCTTATCACATAGGCATTTTATCATCTTACACCATCACAAGAAGTGTAACTACACTGCAATAAGATATTTTGATAGAGACCACATTTACATAACATTTATTACAGTATATTGTTATAATTATTCTAGCTGTATTATTGTTGTTAATCTCTTACTGTACCTAATTTGTAAATTAAACTTTTTTTAAAGATATATTCATTTATTTTAGAGAAAATGAGAGTGCATGTGGGGGGGAGGGGCAGAGGAAGAGGGAGAGAGAATCCCAAGCAAACTCCATGCTGATTGTGGAGCCTGACACTAGGCTCAATCCCAGGACCCTGAGATCATGACCTGAGCTGAAACCAAGAGTCAGACGCTTCACTGACTGAGCCACCCAGGCACCCAAATTTGTAAATTAAACCTTATCATAGATATGTATGTATGGGGAAAAATATAGTATATATAGGTTCTGTACTATTCAGAGTTTTAGGCTTCCACTGAAGGTCTTAGAATATATTCCCCACAGATTAGGAGAGACAACTATGTTTGGTAAATGAGATCTCCCTTTCCCAAAGCTGAATCCTATGTCTTTTTGACATTTCCCCATCATTTTCTCTTCAGCTCTTTCTTACTTTCTGGCACAAGATCTCCAGGTTCATATTGTTCTATTATTTTCCCAAGGAGTTCTCATTCTATATAGTGGAAAATGCTATTTAGAAACCAAGATCTGACCACTAGGTCTGTTCGCTGCTTCTGGTATGTAGTGGCTTATAAGGTTTCCCATCAGGCAGAGGAAATATCCATCTATCATCTATCTATCTATCTATCTATCTATCTATCTATCTATCTATCTATCTATCATCTATCATCTATCTCTATCATCTATCTATCTATCTATCTATCTATCTATCTATCTATATCATCTATCTATCTAATCTATCCTTCCATCCAATCATCCATCTATGCTTACATACAAGCATTTGTATCTATTTCTAGATCTACATCTATATAATAAATACCATGCATTCACAGTGATAATTCCAATTACAATTCAATATTGTTGAATTTGGCTGATTTTGGCTTTTGGCTTTTCCATATTTGTAACGCCTTTTTCTAATAGTGAAAAATCTGGGTCCCATTATTTTTAAATCATTTACTTATTTGCTCATTCCTTCTATATGTAATCAAACTACTGACCCAGCTGGTTTCCTCCTCTGCTCTGCCTACTTCAAGAGCCTCAACAGTCTCCTTGGCCCTATAGGTTTCACAGGTCTTGGCTGCCTCAAGAGAAAGGAATAGATAAATATTTTTTAAAGAGTGGAAGGGAGAAGAGACTTTTAAAAAAGTGGTATTTAAAAAAATCAATTCTGTCCTTTTTTTTTTTAAAGATTTTATTTATTTATTTGACAGAGAGATAGAGAGAGAGCACAAGTAGGCAGAGAGGCAGGCAGAGGGAGAGGGAGAAGCAGACGCTCCACTGAGCTGTCCTTTTAAACTATTACTCATCATTGAATGAATTACGTTTTCTTGAATTCATCATTTGTAAGATTTTCCTTTTGGAAGAAGATGACAAACTCGGGTTTTAGGCTAGCTAATTTTCATAGAGCATAGGCTTTCTCTTTTTCTGTTACACAGTCATATTGCTTCCTGCAATATGACTTTTCTGTATAATTCTTTTTATAGACCCACCTCTTCAGAGGAAGAAAGATGTGCCAACTCTAGCTAGTCCTTGCACCAAGGATCTTAACCTTGGAATATTACTTTTTGACTTCAAGATGTACCTCAATTTTCAGGAAGTATATTTTTACTGATGCTTTTGGAGATCTATTTTCACTGGCTCCCTGCTCTTAAGATTTCTCTCTACAGATTCTTGTTTCCATTGCCTCCTTTTTGTTCCCAATGAATGTCATCTGCTTTTGTCAATGTTTGATATAAAATGGAGTCTGGGAATTATATGTTTCCAAGTTCTCCAAAAATGGTTTGTGAACTTATAAAAGCTTCTTCTTGTAGCTTTTGAATAATTCCCCTGAGAAGGGGAAAATGCTGCTTTATGCAGGCTTGAATATAGTTGTGACATGGGTTCCCCAGGAAAACTCTGAGTTGAAGTTTAGCATGAGGATATTTATTAATATCCTTATTAAGTAAATAAGGATAAGTAGTGCTCTTGGGATTGGTACCTGCAGCAGGGATGAGGAGGAAACAGGGATAGGCAGAGGGAAAAGCTGTGCTGTGATACAGGCCTACCCGTAGCCTCAACTGACTTCATGCAGAACCTCTGGAGCCAGAATGACCTTTAGAGTTGAGTGGGGCCTTTATGCCCTGGCATCAATCAGTTGTTGATACAGGCCACAAGAAGGGGTATGGTGGCCTTGGTCAGGGAAGCACTTTCCCAAGCTGGGGCAACAAGTCTTTTCTTGAAAATGAATCATGGAACTATATCATGGTGTCCTGGTAGATGCCTTCTGGGCTGTAGTTTTCAAATCTGTTCAGGACTCAGAAATGTAAAGAATCACTGAATTATTGGGCAGATTCATTAGTGTATATCTTGACTGTTTTAATCTAGAAAACTAAAGTTGATCTAGAAAGCTTTGAGCTGAAGTTAATTTCTGAAACTACTTGGTAAAAATATTGTGCTTTTATAGTAGGCAAATTTCTTTTACTTATATGTGAGGATTATGAGTAACAAAAAACATTTGTAATTTTATTACACTACTAAAAGCAAAGACCCACTAGCTGTGTATTGGTTTACATAGGTATTTCTGAAGTTTGGAGGTTTTATTCTGAGGCTTTAAGCCATTTGTACCTAGTGCCTGACAGTATTGCCTAGAACCAAGAGGGGGCAGCAGAGGGCCATCAGAGCAGTGAGCTAGAGGCGCAGGAACTTAGTGAGGATACTGATTCTAGCTTGGTCTTGGAGATACAGATAAATAAATAGTGTTTTACTTTTGCTAAATACAGAAAGTAGTGCTTGGGTTTAAGAAGCATCAGTTATAAGCATACTGGGAGAATCACCAGTTGTTCATGTGTAGTACTCATGGGACAAAAACTCTGAAAAAGGAAAAGCAAATAGAATCCAGGTCATAGGGAAGCTGTGAGCTTGTCAGGAAGTATGTGCTTCTTTTGGGTCTCTGACCTAGGGCCACCTCTGGACTCTAAATCAGAATTACCATTGAGCACCCAGAAATGATATGAGACCAAAGACTTTTCCAGAAATGTATTTATATTTCTTTTCCACTAATTCCTGAACTAGAATAGGGGTTTCAGAGACATTCTTTCAAATAATTTTTCCCCCTAACGAATCAGGTTTTTCTTTTATAGATCAAACTACCTTTTCTTTCAGTTTCTAATTTGACTTTTATTATAATTTTCATTGCTCTAACATCTTATGTTTTATCTTGTTGAAGTGCTCGTTCTTTTTATTTTTCTATATTAATAATAACTGGTGTATAAAAAGTTATGTCTTTGCCTACTTAAAGCTTTGCCATATCTTACACATTTTAATAGAAGGAGTTCTTATTTTTAAAAATTTTCTCAAAATTTTTTACTGGTAGCTTTGGTTCTCTTTTAACCTAACAATTTTTTAGGACATGTTTTCCATTTTCCACAAGGGTAAGCCTTTTAGTTTAAGTTATTATCATTAAATTATCTTTTTATTACATTGTAGTCAGAGAATATGGCTATTGTCATTTCTACTCTGGGAAAATTGAAGTTTTGTGTCCCAGTAGTTGATTACTTTTTGTTTCATGCATTCTTGAAAAGGATATATTTCCCATGATAAGTTATCTATTTGTATATCTAAACTCAACCTCATTAATTAGGCTTTCCAAAATTTTCTCAATTTAAAAAAATAAATCCTTTTGAGCTGTCAAAGCATGAGAAGTATTAAAATCTTATATGGAAAGTTGTGGGATTATTTTTCTCAGTTTCTTCACGTTTCTATTAGATTTTATGTATATTTTGATGCTGTGCTTTTTTAGCACATAAGCGTTCATTATCCTGTAACTTTGATATTGGTGGTGTCTCATAAATAGAATATTTAGCCTGAAGTTCTGCTTTGTCTCTTTGCATGAGACCAAGAACTCCGAGTTTTCTAAAATGTTTTTCTCCTTCATTAGAATACAAAATTCACGTGCTCGTCCTTTTTCTGAGATTTAGGTTTATGTTTCCTTTCTCTCGTCCTTCAGAATCTTTTCCTGGGACTTAAATTTCCTTAATTATATTTACATAAGAGGTGGTCTAGCCAGTCTAATATTTGCTGACTTGACTTTGACCTTCCTGTCTGTACTCTTTACTGTAGGTATATAAAATTCTTTTCTTGGAGCCATAGCCAGGTTGCAGGATTAGGTTCCCACGAATCCTGTTCTTGCAGTCATTTATCTTCTGTGGCTCTGCTGGAAAGGAATAAGATCTTTCCTATCCCTACTGTTTGCTTTATTGCCTGCTTTTAATTTTTAACTGTTTTCTTAAGTTGTCCTTTAGAGTCATGAAGCATATGCTCATGTTAATAGAGAACAAAATAAAAATATCTATTAGTAATTCAAAATCAGTTACTAAATCCAACTCCACACAGGCCTTGAGTTTTCTTGTTTGAAAATTTGGTTTATTAGTTCACACTGAGTCCAAAGATAAAAATTCAGAAAACTTGAAAGGAATGCTATAGCATTAAAAAACATTGGACTGTTTTTTAGGAATATTGATTAAGAAAAGCCTGCCTGCCATTTTGAACTTCACTAGTTTTGTCACCCTTAATCAAGCCTATATGACTACTCTGGATTTCTATTTTCCCCTTTCTAAAAACAGAGATTAAGCTAGTGGTGCCAGATGGTACTGCCTTCCAGAAGGTATTTGGAAATATTTGTATTTATTTTAATTGTCACAATAACTAAAGAGTGTTACAGAGCAGGGGACAGAATATTAGTTATCCTTTAATTCATGGGATATTGTTGTACTATAGAAAATTGTCCCAACCAAATTGTCGATGATGCTTCCTTTGGGAAACATTGGCAGATAATTGCTAAACTCCACTAAGCTTCTTTAATGTGTTTTGGTTCTTTTGGTTCAAAACCATGTATTGAAAAGGAAAAGTAAAAAAAAAAAATTACCTCTAAAGTAAATCTCAATTCTGTTTTCATCTCAGGAAAATACTTAATACAGAAGATAATAGTGTTAGCATTTCATATTGTTTTTCAGTGTCCTATGATTCTTGGACTATTGATTAATAATTGCTGGCAAAATACCTACATAAAAAGCGCATTATCCTCACATTCAGTTTTTTAAAAAATAAAAATTTTTAGAATTGTTTTAGATTCATCAAAGAGTTGCAAAGATAATGCAGGAAGTTCATGTATTTCATGTATACCCTGAACCCAGTTTTTAAAGTTTTTTGAACACTTTTAGTCAGGGTGGTTTTGGTGACAGTGGGTAAGTGGGATGAAACAATACAACTAAGAGAATGAGACTGAGCTTTGCACCACAGAAATAAGACTATACAAAACTAATCCTTTCAACTGTGCTTCTATAAATAAATCAGTTTTTTGGTGTATTTATTGAGACAGTGCCCAGATTGGGCCATGGTAGAGAAAGCTCTTGCCTTAATAGCCCACTCAATGAGATTAGGAATAATGGAAGAAAATTCCTCAATAGGCCTTGTATTTCTAGGCAGTAGAGGTTATATCATGTTCATATTTATTTATTTATTTATTTATTTATTTATTTTTAAAGATTTTATTTATTTATTAGAGAGCAGCAGAGGGAGAGGGAGAAGTAGGCTCCCTGCTGAGCAAGGAGCCCCACATGGGGCTCGATCCCAGGACCCTGGGACCATGACCTGAGCCAAAGGCAGACACTTAACTGACTGAGCCACATTTAACTGACTGAGCCACCTAAGCACCCCTCATGTTCATTTTTAATATTCACTATCCAGGACACACTAGGTGCTCAATAAATGTTAATGAAATAGAATTGTAATAATGAGGAAGGAAACAGAAGATTGCCTCTCTATTTTAGCTCTTTTCTTTAAATTTTTGTTTGCAGTAACTTATACAGCACAAGAAATAACTTTGAGTCTTTTTCCATATTGGTAGTTGTAAACTTTTACACCGTGTAGCTGGGAGTTCACACACAAAAATGCTATATGAGATTATCTCTAGAATTATTCTGGTTGCTACAGAGAATTAAGAATTTACCCCTTGTCACATGCAGGGACTCTTAGATATGGTCAATTTCTATAAAATAAATAGATATTACATTTTCTTAGATATGGGGAAATTTATTTGCTATGAGATAAGTACCAAAAATATTTTCTTTTTGTACTAAATAAACCAAATTCCAGACTCTTTGGAGATGAATTCTGCAGCTCATGAATTATGTAGATCCTGGTTTCTTTTCTGTTAAAGATCACTTTTCAGTAATTTTTCATAGCTAATTACGTATCTTCCTTGAAAAAATCAGGCACGGGTAGTGAGTCTTTGAAATTTTCACATAGCAACTCTTGTAGAGATTTAAAAGTCACAGAGGAAGTAAAAATTATGCCTCATAAGAGGCCTATGTATTACTTGTAAATTAATCCAAATGCTACTATTATTATGGATAGTTGGTGTTTGATGTTAATTTATATAAATGTTTCTGTTTCTTAAAACTCAATTCAAACTGGCTTAAGGAAATAAAGGAATTTATCTTGTACTTCAAGATGACTAGATCCAGGGATTTAAATAAAGTCTTCAGGATTTTCTCTTTTTCTATCACTTATCTTTTTTCTTTTATTGTTGTAGCTTCATTCTCTTCTACTACTGTAAGCTTCCTTCAAAAGGATACATGTCAGTTCAGTTAAGTACCCCAAAAGAGAGGACTTGTTTATTTGGGGATGTTACAAGGCAGATTAAATACCTACCTATAGTCTTGCCTATTCCTCTCCTATTTCCTATAGCAGGGCAGTGGACAACTATGGTTGGTTAGGCCTTGGTCATAAATCCATATCTTAGGTTGTGAAGATGAGGCACTGTGATTTTTTAACAGCCTACTTTCCAGACCAGGGTTGAGGAAGGACAATTTTCCAAAGAAAATAGGGATTACAATACAAAACAAATATAGAAGAGAGGAAAAGAATATGGAAAGACTGGGGTTCCCAGGTGGCTCAGTCAGTTGACCATCAGACTCTTGGTTTTTGTTCAGGCCATGTTATCATGGAATTGCTCTGGGCTCCCTGCTTGGGGGGAGTCTGCTTCTCCCTTTCCCTCCACACCCCCTGCCCCCCACCCCTGCTCGCCTATGCTCTCTCTCTAAAATAAATAAATAAATCTTAAAGAAAAAAAGAATATGGAAAGACCAAAACAAATTCAAAAAGATTTCTATTTAGCCAAACATCCACCTACATTATAGTTTCCAATAACGATAATGAGTTAATTCCAATGCGTTTTATGGCAGTTACTCAAATATTTTCTAGGGGTTAAAATATGTATTTTAACTATTCATATTCTTTGGAAAGATGCCAATGAGGGATATATTTAAAAGCATTTTTTCATTCCTAATTCAGTGGGCTGGACCTATATTTATTGTCTTTTGAGGTAGACTTTGCAGCAATGCGTAATTAGTTTCTTTTCAAGTGGGTGTCAAGTCTTTTGATCTTGGACATCCTGGCTTTAGGAATCTTTTATAATCTCGGTAATTCCTTATTTTAAAATATTTACCATCTATTAAATGCATTTTCCTTTTGATAAAATAATTCATTTAACTATAAAGTTCACCTTGTCTTGAGGAGTATGGGCCTCAACAACTTGGAATACATATGAGTCTAATGAAACACTGCTTTATTTACTATGGTTCAAATAGTTTTCAAGCCATTAAGTGATCAGTGTCCAGCAGTTGAATCAAACAATGCTGCCCTTCATTTAAAATTCCTTGAAAGTTGATGTTAGTTTCTTTGAATGCATTTTCTGTCTAATTTCAGTATGTTTGTTAGAGACACATGGATGCACAGAGAGTTATTTCCCATAGCATGAAAAATGATTTTAGCACATTTCCAACAAACTGTACTATAGGTGAACATAGGGGAAGGGAAGAAAAAATAAAATAAGATGAAAACAGAGAGGGAGGCAAATCATAAGAGACTCTTAACTATAGGAAACAAACTGAGGGTTGCTGGAGGGGAGGTAGGTGGGGGGATGGGGTAATTGAGTGATGGGCATTAAGGAGGGCACTTGAAGTAATGAGCACTGGGTGTTGTATGCAACTGGTGAATCACTAAACTGTACCTCTGAAACTAATAATACAGTATATGTTAATTAAATTGAATTTAAATAAAAATTTTTGAAAACTAAATATTTGCCATGTTATATAATATTTTTCACATCTCTCATATTTTGGTATAGACATAATTACATATTTTATCCACTGAAGGACATTTTACATAAAGGTAATAAATGTATTGGTTTAGAAATATGTAAAGATTTGCATTGCAGACACTTTTCAGGGCATGTCTTAACCTCTTTAAAAATGTGGTGGTATCCTAACACACTAGCACTTCAGGATTCTATCTTTACTTCAAGCAATATAAGATACATTATATTTTGTGCATTTTTGAGAAATAGGAAAGCATCAATGCCTTAAAATAATCAGAGTCTTCTTGAAACATTCTTTTCCTCTGGGTTATGTTACTCCCCAGTCCTCTTCTTAGTGGCATTTTCTCTTTCTGTTCATTCCTTAAGTGTTCTCAAGTTTCTCTCTTTGTCCTCTTGTCAGTCTCTATCAGAGATTGGAAATTAGTGACTCTATAGGCCAAATCTGCCTACAAATAGTTAATAATAATAGAAAGCTTCTGCACAGTGAAGGAAACAATCAATAAAACTAAAAGACAACCTAGTAAATGTGAGAAGATTTTTGTAAATGACGTATCTGATAAATTAGTATCCAAATATATAAAGAACTAACACAATTCAACACCCAAAAAGCAAATAATCCAATTAAAAAGTGGACAGAAGATATGAACAGACAGTTCTCCAAAGACAGCACAGCTGGCCAAGAGATACCTGAAAAGATGCTCAAAAGGGAAATTCAAATCAAAACCACAATGAGATATCACCTCACACCTGTCAGAATGGATAAAATCAACAACACAAGAAACAGTAGGTGTTGGTGAAGATGTGGAGAAAAAGCAACCATCTTGAACTGTTGGTGGGAATCCAAACTGGTGCAGCCACTGTGGAAAACAGTATGGAGGTTCCTCAAAAAGTTAAAAATACAACTACCCTACAACTGAGTAATCACTAGGTATTTACCCCCAAAATACAAAAACACTAATTCAAAGGGGTACATGTACCTCTATTTTCCCAGCATTATTTATAATAGTCAAATTATGGAAGAAGCCCAAGTGTCCATTGATAGATGAAGGATAAGGAACATGTGGTATATATGCAATGGAATATTATTCAGCCATAAAAATTGAAATTTTGCCATTTGTAACAACATGGATGGAGCTAGAGAATATAATGCTAAGCAAAATAAGTCAGAGAAAGACAAATACCGTATGATTTCACATATTTATATGTGGAATTTCAGAAACAAAACAAATGAACAAAGAAAAAGAGAAACAAACCCAAGGAACATACTCTTAACACTAGAGAACAAACTAATGGTTACCAGAATGGGCGAAATAGGTGACAGGATTAATGAGTACACTTTTCGTGACGAGCACTGAGTAATGTATAGAATTGTTGCATCACTGTACTGTACACCTGAAATTAATATAACACCATACGGTAACTATAATGGAATTAAAAGAAAAAGCTTAATAAAAATAATAGTAATAAGAACAATAATTTGACCTTGGAAATATTTTGAAATGTATCCAATTTAAAAATTGGGGGATTACATATGAAATCTGTTTTCAGCTTTTCCTGGAAAACTGGACTGTCTGGGCAACCTAAGCTAGTATTTCCACCTGGTGATAGTTAGCTGGAGCTGTGTGCTGGATGGCCCCTTTGGACAAAACATGCACAATCTCCTCCACCAACCACTGTCTTTGATATTCTTAATGCACTGAGTCTAAGCTTCGGTTGTTGCTTATCACATGGACTGTTATTTTTCTTATAATAGAGAAATATTTCTTGATTTCTATGCTTCCATAAAAAAATTGGAAAATGAAAGACCAAGAGAGCTTTGTGTTTTAAGGAAAATTGGAAGAATGCAAATGTTAATGTCCAAACAGCAAGTCTACTCTCTTATCTCTGGAAATTTTTATTTATTTCCATAAGATTGCAGCTACCATTTTTAATATAAATGATTCGAAACTATATATCCCCCATTCGGATTTTTTCCCTCAACTTCTGACCCGTATATTCCATTGCTTGCTCACCATCTGTGCTTGAATGTCTCACAGATATTTCAAGCATAACGTCTCATGTGAACACATCATCTCACTCCCCACATTCACTCTTCCACCTGTGATCTCTGTTGTGGCAGATTGTATTATTGTTTCCAATTATTCATTCTCTCCCACCCTCTAAGAGAATAATATACCTCCATCAGCTGCCATGTGCTCATAGTGCTTTGTTTGGATAGAACATACCTTCCCACAGCATTGAGACTTGGCTCAGCCATATGACATTCTGGCCAGTGAAATGTGAAGAAAAGTGACGGCATACCTGTAAGAGCAGAAGCATTTGCAATGTGTAGTTTCACCAGCTCTTAACTCTGTACGTTGAGAAAAACAAATTACAGAGGTGGTATTCTCCTTCCACCTGGTGTTGGAGTGAAAGTAAAAAACAATTAAACTGCTGGATAAAATATTTAAAAAATAAAATGTGTAAGTAAGGAAAGTGATGGAATCCTCAAAGACCAAAAACAGTAAGACATGAGTCTCTCTCTAGGTCAGTGTTAGAGTCAACATTTGTACTGAGGGTATGTGTTGCTCCCCAGCAGTTTAGATTTTATTTTAGTGGGTAGATTATTAAAATCAGGAACACTGCAATTTGAGAGATTGGAATGAGACGCAGAGGCCAATCCAGGTATCCCAAAGGGAACATGTTAAAGGGATGAACTATCTTATCCAGGCCTCAAAGAAGTCCCACTGATAAAGTTCCATAAAACCTTAAGGAGCTCATAAGAATATTTAAAACACACTTGGAAAAACAAGCTACCTTTAGCAAAATGCAGCAGAACAATAAAATGAAGAGTCAGGTTCACAAAGCTGGCACACATACGGATGTTGAAAGCTGCAATATAAGTGTTTATTATATCTAATGGACTTAAAGAAGACAGTTTCAGAGTCCTTACCAATCTTCTCTCTGTGGATACCAAGATAAGAAATCCTGCTTTAGAGAGTAGTTTTATTCAGCCTTGGTATCACATTTATTCTATGGTTCTGTGACTGAGGTCTTTGCAGAAGTAAATGGTAAAGTTTTTGAACAATTCCTTCTCTCATGGTATGCTTATAGAGATAACCTAACTGTAAAAGTATTTTAATCTTATAATTGGTATTAATGTAGTTTCTTATAAATTTACATTCTTCTTTGTGAAGAAAAAGACTTTAAATGGACGTTAATGAACTCACCAAAAATTCAACCCTAATACGCAATGCTAAATTGTTTTCTATTCACAGAATTATCATTTAATGATAAACCTCTGGATTTGAACTATTTGTTCCAGGCATAACATCTTATTTTGAAAGCCAAACAATAAAATATAAAAAATGTCTTTTATATTTAGTTTTTGATTTCTGACCTCTTTGAACTCAGTAAGCATCAATGGTTGTCACTTACAGAGAATAAAAGATTTTCAAATTACTACTTTCATTTTATAAAGTATTTCTAAATACTTTATAACTCATAGGACAAAACAGCTAATTTTCATTAGAAAAATTTTATTAATTCAGATTCATGGGAAGATCAAGTTAATCTAAACAAGATAAAGTTGGAATTAAATAATACTTGAGAATAAGAACAAGGTCTTTTCATAGTTTGATATACAACACAGAAACTTGAAGAACAAATTATTTTCTAATAGATGCCCTTAAGAAGTTGTTTTAAGAACAAATGACAGATTATCAGTTACCACATATAAATGAGTGCCATGTACATGTTTGGTCATTTGTTCATTTAAATAAGTCAAAAATCTTCACTGGAGATCTTGTTTATTAATTAAAATTTTAGTTAACTGTTTCCTCAGAAGTTTTTATGATTCCTGGCTCATATTTAAAATCACTGTTAATTAAAGGAGCTATAATGACTAGTGAATTCCCTGTAGAATCTAGTATAATAAAATTTTGGTGTCCTGCAACTGAAGTATAAATCTCAAAGAGCACAAACGTAACTACTTATGGTTAAGGAGCAAACCTGTATCTGGTCCCCTGGAGGACATAGTGTAAATATTGAGCCATCTTCTTTTCTGGTCATTTGGTCTTCATATCATCTAGGTGATTCCACTCATCCTCACCTTCAGGCTTCAGACCATAAGAGATCTCAAGATGAATCAAAAGATTGACTTTCTCAGTGCCTGGTGGCTCGGTTGGTAGAGCATGTGACTCTTGATATCTGGGTTGTGAGTTCAAGTCCCATATTGGCTCTAGAGATTACTTAAAAATAAAATCTTAAAAAAAAAAAAAGCTGACTTTCAGTTCCCTGTGCCTTTTAACACATTCATCACTCATGATTCTGATCACTAATGTCCAGTCACTTGCCCACGTTCTTGCCTTCAACTTCCAAGTCTCTTTGTGCCTACTGCTAAGATAGACTCTTGGATTATGAATATGTTTTCCTTCTTAATATGTTATAGGTAACTGGTTCCATAACCTTTGTCTGAATTCCCAATTCTGACTGTTCTGCTACAGACCCCAGGCCTGGCCTGCTTTCATGTTTGTAATCCATATGTAGTTTCCTGTGTCCCAGATCCCTCCATTAGTGTGTGTGCTGGGGAAGGCCTCTCTAGGTGCTATGTGTCCTAGTTTGTAGCTGCATCATCTTTCACTTAGACCTAGCTTGTAGTAAGAACCAAGTTGACTGAAATTGAGGGGATATAGAATATTTAGAATCAAGTAAGACAGAACAGTATCAGAAAACAGGTGAAGAAGTTCCACCCAATAAGGCAATAATGAAACATGTATTGTGAATGGGAGTAGCCAAGGAATGAAATTAGGGAGAAGAGACAAGGAGTAGTGGAAGAATGAGAGATCCCCATTGCATATTGGAACAGGGAATCCTCTTTCCTGGTCTGTCCTTTAAGTTCTTCCAGGGACATCTGAAAGATGTGTCTATTAAGGAATGGGCATGAACAGATACCTGATTCTAATTTTCATCCTAGCTTACTCTGTGCTGATACCCTGTTCCTACCCATGGCCCAGAATGATATAGGTACCTGGCCATATGGATCATCTGAATATTTATTTGGTGGATTTTGTCTTAGAATCTCAGAATTTTTAGAAGTAAAAAGGTCATTGGAAATATTTCCAATCACTCAGAGGTTTTGGTTTTTTTGCTGTTGTTGTTGACTTTTTATTGAAACATAGCATATATATTCAGAAAAGCACACAAGTAAGTGCATATTTCTTAGAATTTTTACAGAATGAGCACATCCTAATGGCCATCCAAATCAAGTTATAGAATATTTCTAGAACCCCAGAAACTTCCCTTGTACTCAGTCCCAGGCATCAGTCAACCCCCAAAGTAACCACTGTTCTGACTTTTATTAAAAAAAAATTTTTAAATATTTTCTTTTTTAACATTTTCTAGAAAATGTCCAAATATTAAACAAATGTTCACTAAACACTTATTATACACTAAGCAACAGGGATTTAAAAAAGAATAAAATACCAACTTTGCCCTCTAAAATAGGAATTGGCCAGCTTTTTCTGTAAAGGACAGAAGAGTAAATATTTTTGGCTTTGCAGGATAACATGGTCTCTGTCTCACAACTACTCAACTCTGCTGTTGTGCAAAACAACCATAAAAAATGAATGAGCACAGTTGTATTCCAATAAAACTTTATGGATATGTAAATTTGAATTCTATATAATCTGCATGTCATGAAATATTCTTCTTTTGAATTTTTTCCCAACCATTAAAAAATATGAAAACCGTTCTTAGTTTGTTGGCTGTAGAAAACAGGGAGTGGGCTGGATTTGACCTGTGGGTCTATGTTACCAACCCTGCTTTTTAAGAGTTCACAATCTAGAAGGAGATAGAAGAAAATAAACAGATACTCTTATTTTAATACAGTCTTTTAGAGTAGCATATGCAGGTCTTTTAGCAGAGAGAGGAACTAACTGCTCAAGTATGTTGGGGGAGATTTCATCAGAGAAATTGAGGGAGTAAGGCTCTGCTTTAATCAGAGGTTGTCAGGACATCTCTGAGGGGGAATCATTTGAAGCCGAGAACTAAAGACTGAGACAGAGCAGCAGTTGGAGAACTGCAGGAGATGCTTTCCAAGCAGGAGGAAGCAACATTTCTTATACCAGCCCTAGATGGAAGCAGAAGACATCACACTAGCAAGGCTTTTAAGGTCCACCATAGCCCAGATATGACACGCTAATCTCCTCTCTCCACCCTTGTGCTGAACTATTTGCATTTTCCACATTTATCATACAGTTTCCTACCTCTCAAAAATTTCTCCCTGCAATACCATTCATTACCAGAGCAATTTAATATTCCCAGCTATGTCATACTCATCCATGGTGACCAAGGTCAGGCATCAATTCCAAGACACCTTTCCTAAATGTCAGGCAGGTCCAAGTGCCTTTTTAGTTTGCTTTCCTGAGACTCTACTCATACCTTATCATAGCATTTGTTATATTACATTGAAATTATTGATGTATGGGTTAGTTTCTTCAAGCTCTTAAAGGAAAAGAATGATGTCTTTTTGTTAATCATCATGTCCCTGACACTTAGAATAGTTAGTGTCCACTAAGTGTTTATGCTACTTTATAAGTTTAAAATTCAGATCTTTAGCATGTATCTAAGTGTGCACATGGTTTTCTCATCCGGTTTTTCCTCCTGCATTGATGCTAGACCCCTTCTCTAGTAGAAGTGATTGTTTCTTCTCAGACTCTTTGTAGATATACAACTTCCTTTGTTGCTTCCTCAGCATAATTGGCCTTTTTTCTTCAAACTGATCTAAGTTCATGAGGAAAGTGTCAAAATCTTTCTGCTGAAACTGAACATACTTATTTCCACAGGAGGAAGCACACAGGACCCATCTCTGCCACAGCTACTATCTACTGTCATGCATTTATCTTTAAGAATTTCTTCATTAAGTATCAACAGTGTTGTTGCATAGAGTTTTACAAGTGGATAATTATAACATAAGCTCTCCCATCAGAGTTCTTTCCCATGAATTCCATATTCAGTTTGAAAACATCTTTCAACAGTTAATTCTTTGTTAGAAAGTTGATGTACTATAATCACAAGTTTCTTCTCCCTTCCTTGTTTGAATTTGAAATAAAATTTATCTCTGTCCTCAGACACAGGACTCAATTTTTCTTACCATCATCTTTTACCTTCAAGGAAGCATTATTGGAAGTATACACATTACTGTACAAGATAGGAATACATTATTTTTTTATTGTGGTAAAAATACATAATATAAATTTATCATCTTAATAATTTTTAAATGTATAGTTCAGTAGTGGTAAGTACATTTATGTTGTAGATCAGATCTCCAGAACTTTTCCATCTTGCAAATTTGAAATTTTATACCCATTAAAAAACAACTCCCCTTTTCCTCTTCCTTATACCCCTAGTAATGACCATTCTACTTTTTATTTCTATGAATTTGTATATTGTAGGTACCTCATATAAATGGAATAATACAGGATTTATCTTTTTGTGACTGGCTTATTTAACTTAGCATAGTATCTTCAAGGTTCATCCCATGTTGTACCAAATGACACAATTTCCTTCCCTTTCTAGGCTGAATAACATTCTACTGCATGTATATGCCACATTCCACCCCCCCTTATCCACTGATGGACATTTGGATTTCTTCCACCTGTAAGCTATTATGAGTAGTGCTGCTTTGAACATGAGTGTGCAAATATTTCTTTGAGACCCTATTTTTAGTTTGTTTGAAAGTGAGATTGCTGGATCATATGGTAGTTTTACTTTTAATTTTTTGAGGAAACTCTGTACTGGTTTCCATAGTGGTTGTGCCATTTTACAATCCTACCAACAGTGTACAAGGATCCCAAATTCTCTACATCCTTACCAACACTTGTTATTCTCTGTTTTGTTTGTTTTTTTTTTGTTTTAACAGTAGCCATCCTAATGCACGAGGTATCTCTCATTGTAGTTTTGCTTTGAATTTCCCTAACAATTAATAATGTTGAGCATATTTTCATGTGTTTATTGGCCATTTGTATATCTTATTTGGAGAACTATCTATTCATGTCCTATGCCCATTTAAAAAAAAATAGAGAGAGACAGAGTGTGCACATATATGCAAGGGTGGGGAGGGGCAGAGGGAAAGGGAAAGAGAGAATCTCAACCAGGCTGTACACTGAGTGTGAAGCCCAACTCGGGGCTCTATCTCACGACCCTGAGATCACAACCTGAGCTGAAACCAGGAGTCTGAGGCTTAACTGATTGTGCCACCCAGGCACCCCTTGTTTGTTTTTTATTGTTGTTGAGTTTGGGGAGTTCTTTATATATTCTGGATAAAAACTCCTTATCAGATAAATGATTTGCAGTTATTTTCTCCCATTCCATGGGTTACCTTTTTATTCTCTTTATAGTGTTCTTTGCACAGAAGTTTTTAAATTTAATGTAGTCCCATTTGTCTATGTTTGCTTTTGTCCCTATGCGTTTGGTGTCACATCAAATAAATCATCACCAAATCCAATGTCATGAAGTTTTTCTCCTATATTTTCTTCTAAGACTTTTATGGTTTTAGCACTTACTTTTCAGTCTTTTTTTTTTAAGATTTATTTTATTTTTAAACTTTTTTTTTAAGATTTTATTTATTTATTTATTTGACAGAGAAAGAGAGCACAAGTAGGCAGAGCAGCAGGCAGAGGGAGAGGGAGAAGCAGGTTTTCTGCTAAGCAGAGAGCTCGATGTGGGGCTCGATTCCTGGACTCCTAGGATCATGACCTGAGCCAAAGGCAGCCATTTAACTGACTGAGCCACCCAGGTGTTCCTTATTTTTAAAATTTTTTATTTAAATTCTAGTTAGTTAACATATAGTGTAATATTGGTTTCAGAAGTAGACTTTAGTAGTTCATCACTTATATATAACTAAAGATTTTATTTTTAAGTAATCTCTACACCCAACATGGGGCTTGAACTCACAACCCTGAGATCAAGAGTTGCATGCATACGCAAGAGTTGCATATTAGTGGTGTCACTTTGAGAAAAGTTCTTAACTAATCTTGGCTCTAAAGAAAATATATCAATAAATTTTTATAAACCTTAAAAATATTCAGGCCTGAACATAGCATATTAAGTAAAACCTACAAACATTTGAAATGTGAAAATAATCTTTCAAAAAACCAGATACTGATTTTTCCCTTGAACAAGAAGATGGTGCAGGGATCTAATCTGGAAGGGGCTTTTGAGATCTGGGCCTGGCTGTAGGAACAGAGTATGGCAGAAAAGGGAGGGTCCATAGTAGAACTTAGTGGAGGTTTCCCACTCTTTCCTAAAAAAAAAAAAAAAATTATCTGAATGGACCACCAGCTTTAAAAGGACCAAACAGAGAGGTGAATATAAGTATAGAGCAGAGACTGGTATCTGGGACAACAGAGTAGTTATTGGGATTAAGTGTGTGGGTAAGAGGTAGAGCCCAGAGAGATTGCCCTGGGGGTCTGTGAATAGAGTCAAGAGGTTTTGTTAATATGTGGTGAAGTCCCAGGAACAGGAGTCTTCTCAGATTAAAGGCTCATTTCTCTTTAATGGAAGCATTCTTTTTTTTTTTTTAAGATTTTATTTATTTATTCGAGAGAGAGAGAGAGAGAGAGAGAGACAGAACATGAGTGGCAGGGAGGGGCAGAGGGAGAGGGAGAAGCAGACTCCCCACTGAGCAGGGAGCCTGATGCGAAGCTGGATCCCAGGACCCTGAGATCATGACCAGAGCCAAAGGCAAATGCTTAACCAACTGAGCCACCTAGGCACCCCCTAATGGAAGCATTCTAATTAGCAGTATAAATATGGGGTAACTTAGTGTCCACTAGAAACAAGGTCCTCAGCTGCTGGAAGCTACAAACAGTTTTCTCTTCTTGAGAAGGTCAGTTTTTTGAGTGGCCAAGGTAGAAAAGTAGGGGGACAAAATTGCCAATAATGTCTGATGACCCCAGTATGTCATACATCAGAGCTGTGGCTAATACAAGGATCCCTTAGTTGGATACAATTCATCCTAAAACCTACATTTTAAGATGTGATCTTATCACCAGATCACTGGCCCCACTTCTATCCTCAAAATGATGCATTTCAGAAACACTGGGCATTTAGAGACTCAGCTTAGTTTGCAACAACCTTTATGTTTCACAATAGAAGAATGTGGAATAATTTTATGTTTTAATACCCTCTAGGTGAAATATTATGTAGCTATTGAACTGTTTTATGTTTTAAAATAACATGGAGACTGTTCATCTTCACTGTCTAACTTTATGTAGAAATTAAGTGGCTATCATGCTTATAACCATATAAAAATGGCCACAAACAGGAAAAAAGTAAGGGGAGGGATATTTTAAAACATTATCTCTGTATATTTAGAGGAAGAAACTCTGTTCATTTGATTTCTTTTTTTCTTTTTCTTTTCTTTTCTTTTTTTTTTTGCTTTACTGTATTCTTCAAATACCCTTTAATCGTATTTTTTTAAAAGCACTAATAAAAATAATGTATTGAGTGCTAAATATGTACAAAATCAGAGCTAGATACAGTGGGAATAAGAAGTCAAATAAGAAAAGGTGGCTTTCTTAACACGCTATATTGTAGTAGGGGGATGAGACATACACAACACAAGGTGAGGTAGAACACGGCATGTGTTAACAAGGGCTCAGAATAAGCGCCACACAGAGGAAGGGACAGAAGGGATTATGACTGCTGCCTGGTGTCGTTTTTTATTTACCATTTAATTCATACAGGTCAGCTTTAGATCAGTGAATAATGAAGCTAAATCCATAAAGTAAATCTCTGTGTAACTTTAGAACATTTTATTTACCATTCATATTTCAGAGAATAGGAACCTGGTTGCTAGTTTATTGAATCTCTTTCCTCCTGGACTTGGAAATGTGTTGTAAAGGAAGAACAAAGGTAATTTAATTTCAACAGACCTGTTTTGACATGACTCTAATTAATTGAAAACACACCTGGGAATTACAGTAGCTTACAGACAACTCTCAACTCATTTTCTGGTCAAAAAAGAAATCCACAGTGCATTTTAAATGTGAAAATAACCTCTTATGAGACTTTTATGAGAAGGATTTTAAAAGCTTCTATAATTTCTCAAGGGTATATAGACTTTCAACAGCTGAACTCTTGAGTTTCCAAGCATTTCTGAAACATAAACAAAGAAATCTCTTAGCAAGTATGAAATTTCATCCTACTCTTTTTAGAATGGTCATCTGACATCAAGATAGAAAGCATACATAGAGAATAATAGGAGGAAAAGACATCAAATATTATTATTTAATTTCAATTTAGAATACAGTATTGTGATAGTTATACGGGTCGTCTGTAGATATTATTCAAAGAGTTTCAGTAATAGGATGGCAGAATGAATACAAAATAGAATGAAGCATTTTATTTATTATTCAGTTTTCATCTTTTATTTTTGTTATAAAGAGAGACAAATATGGCAGGTGAACAATGACTAAATTGGCAGAAAAATGAAGTAGCTAGAGTTTAAATTATATTATTCAGAATATATTAGAGTACAATTAACAATATTAGCATTTTGGGAGCTACAAAAGAAGAGAACACTTAGGCATATTTTGATTGTACTTTGAATTCATTCACATGGAAATTTTAAGAAATTAAAGAGAAAGACAAAATACTTTCTTAGGTAACTATATATTATATGTATATATATATATATATATATATATATATATATATATAGTTAAATAGTTAACGTTGAATTTTAAAGGAATGTTTTGCATGACAAAGACCTCTCCATGTTCTAGCACACAGGTCCATTTCAATACTATTGTGAGCTTCTGATAACCTACGGCAGTGACTTTCCACTTTCTCAACTACAACACACAGAAAGAAATACACTGTAAAATCACGGTACTTGAAGTAAGCCAAGAAGATAATTTAGTTCCCTCCCTCCCTTTGAGTCTGAATCATGTGTCAGCCATCAGCACAGATATGAATCTCTTCTATTCTTAAAGCTACTATGATTCAGCTCATCTGTAAAATGAGGCTAATAAGACTTGTCCCATTAGAATTAGGATTAAGTCAAAAGGTGTAGGTAAAAGACCTCGTATGAGTATCTCATATATATGAGGCTGTAAAAAAGAAAAAAAAGGCGGCTATGATTATTATTAATGAGATGATACAGTAGTCTTGTTTTAAGTGGAAAATATTTATTTTCAAGAAATTTTTTTCATATTTCTCTTAGATAATTAAATTCTCCATGCTACAGTTCATACCCTACAATTAGCACTGATGGCAATGTCCTCTAATTTCTTTGTTTCATGTTTCTCTCGCCACCCCTCTAGCCTGTCTAAACTTGTCAGCTCCTTGAGCTTAGGGACTCTATCTTATTTCAGTTTAATCCCCAGTGCAGAGCATTGAGCTGGGCACACAATAAATTCTCAGCACAAATTTGTTCCATGAGCGTGAATATGAAAACATTTTTAACTAATATATTCTTTTTTCCTTTTTAGGCTGATGTCATTTTTGAAAAAGTAATATTTACACAGTTTATAAGTCAAATATATGTAACAAAATATTATAATTTTCTGTCAAATTCTTCTCGGATTCATACATATCTATATTTCTAAATAATATGCCTATACTCTTATATTTTTATCATTCAATTTTAGATGTTATCTATTGAATTTCTAATATGGTTGTTGAGGATTTAGCTCCCTGAAACTTCTGTAGGGGCCAAGGCCCACCCCCAAATACACCACTTTGGCCTGTGGACTATTTTGAGTTGAAGGCAATCAAGACCCTGAGGGCTCAAGAGAAACTTCTGTTCCTCCCCTAATTATATAGGAGAATCTAAATTGAGAGTCTTTTCCAGAATAGGGGTTATTACCAGAGATAAATTTTATCTGAGTGACCCATCTGTATGGTGGGACAAAAATCTAATTATCAAACCTCTATTCTTCTTCTTATTGCCCTATGAATTGCATTCCTTCCCTTTGAAGTCCCAAACCCCTACCCCATTCTCCTTAGTTCAGGATGACATATGTATCTCATTTTGCTTGACTGTCTTCGGAATGTCATGTCTGTGTGGATTTCCCGTTCATACAAAACTGAATTTGATTTTCTCCTGTTAATCTGTCTCATGTCAATTTGATTCTTAGTCCAGCTAGAAGGAGGTTGAAGGGAAGAAAACAATTAATTCTCTCCAACATTTTCATCTCCTTGCTTTCCCTCCCCACTTCTCACAATAAAGTTACATTAAAAGTTTTGTTTAGATTTAATTAATTGCTGACATTATTATGACTGTGTCAATATTTATAGTTGATCATTTTAGGAATTTACTGAAGTTATATCTCCTTTTATGCTTTAATCTTTCTTGAAAATAATAGCCTTGATTTTTCATTAGATTGATTTCATTTAAACTTTTGTTAACTTTTCACAATAACCTTTTAGGGCCATTTCCCCAAGATCATTCTTAGGTAATCCATCAGTTCCAATTATTTTTTTATGGAGTCATCCATCTGAAGACCTCTATTCTTTTTAGGGATACTGCAAAGCACTTGTCCAGGAATTTCTCTTCCTTGCTATGCTGAGAATTCCCTTGATTTTCTTCTGATATAAGTGTCCTGTTTTCTTTCTTTGAGAGAGAGAGAGAGCGCGAGAGATTGAGCATGAGCAGGGAGGATAGGGAGAAGCAGGTTCCCTGTGAGCAGGGAGCCCAGTGTGGGGCTCGATCCCAGGAACCCGGGATCATGATCTGAGCTGAAGGCAGGGGCTTAACCGATTGAGCACCCAGGTGCCCCAAGTGTCCTGTTTTGTTGATATCTTTTTTCATCTTTCTTTTTTACTCCCTTGTTTTATTGGACACATCTTCCAGTTATTTCTTGAGAAAGGCTGCATGGCATGGGAAATACAATTTTAAGAATTTGCATACATGAAAATATCTTTATTTTAACATAACGCTAGAAGGTTGGGCATCAATTTCTATACTGAAATGATTATTTCTTCTTAATTTTGAAAGTGCTGCCCCACTCCTTTTAGAGAACAGTATTATTCCTTATTTTTGCATGACATACTACAGTTCTTTTTTTCTCTCTTGAAACGTATCTCATTATCCTGAAATTGCACTTATGGGCCTTAGTTGGATCTATTTTTCATTTTTTTTTTTCCCCTATCACTTAGTGGGCCCTTTTAATCTGGGAAATCATGTCTTTCAGTACTGAGAAAGTTTCTTAAATTATTATTATTACTTAAAATAATATTGGTGATTCCCTGGCTACTGTTTACCTGATTTCTCTTTTTGAAACATCCATGATGCAAATATTTTGCCTCCCGAACCATCTTCTTATTTTCTCATCTTTCTGTCATTTCCCATCTCGTTATCTTTGTCCTCCAACTTCTGGATCACTTCCTTGACATAATCTTTCATCACTACTATTGGGTTTTTCATCTCCTACTTTTTATCATGTCCTTCGTTTCCCAAATGTTTTTTTTTTTTAAGATTTCATTTATTTATTTGTCAGAGAGACAGAGAGCACATAAGCAGGGGGAGCTGCAGGCAGAGGGGGAAGCAGGCTCCCCACTGAGCAAGGAGCCTGATGCGGGACTCAATCCCAGAACCCCGGGATCATGACCTGAGCCCAAGGCAGACGCTTATCTGACTGAGCCACCATCCGTCCCACCAAATGTTCTTTAAGTCTTGCAATGTTTTCTGATTTCTTTGAGAATATTTGAGCTTTCTCTCCCCCCCTCCCTTTTTTTTGCTTTCTTCTCCTTTTAAGGTCTTTGTTCCAATTACTGTTTTTGTCTCTATCCTTCATGATAGAGGCTTCCTCAGATGTCCTATCGGTCTTATCTTCTCATTTTAAGGGTGTGGAACTAAAAGTTATCAACATTGAGCCAGCTTCTGGGAACCAGGAAGGAAAACACAGTGGTCTCAACATTCAGCATTCAGCGTTCAGCATTCTGTATTCATTTTTTCACTTGGTTTTCACACTGTGCCTGGCATGTCCCAGCCCAGAGACCTTCTGTTTGTCTTCAAAGACTAAAACTCTGGTCTTCCTTCTGGGTTGAAGGAAGGCATTCAACCTGCTGCAGAGGGTGATGGAAGGAATCAGTGGATCTGACTACTTAAACAGTATTCCACCAATCCTCCATTTTTAGCCTCTGTCTTCCCTGCCAGTTCTAGAGGTGGACCCATTGCTAAGCCTTTTGTGCATTCTTGATACAAAAATCATGTTGGTTCTGTGCTGTCTCCACTGCTTTCTCTCACTCTAAATTCACCCTTTTCACCTGCTCTGTGAAAATGAAGATGGCCCAATGAAATATTTTCTTTGCAGGTAGCACAACGTTCAGCTTTGTCACTAGAGGGTGCTGGAAAGACATTTAAGGAGGAAGGGGCTTTCCTTCCTAGTTCCAGTGTGTTCCTTTTGTCTGGCTCCTGCAGCTTGGGGGGTTTCTGCAGCCCCAGACTTTTCCAGACCAGGCAGCCTCTCCAGTACCCAGCTTTGCAGTTAACGTTGGGCAGCAGAACCCAGCAGCCGGCAGCTTCCTCAGCATCTCCACCCTAAGGCAGTTTTATAACAAGAGGCCTCCAGTGAGTCATCTCTCTGTGAATAGTTTTCACTGGCACCCTGGTGGGTATATTTCCAGCAAGTTCCACCAGTGCAGCATCACAGCATCCTCTCTGCATTCAGTGAGCCACTTTCGTGCCCTCTCCAACAAGGTCTGGATCGGAGCCTTTGGGAACAGAGGTAGGCTTGTCCTTGGGCTCTATCTCATCCTAAGAGGTAGTAGCTGCTTCTTATAGCTGCATTCCTATATTCTCTAGAGTTCTTTTTACTTCTTACTAGGTAATCCCTGGGTATTATAATTAGTAACCTCCTGTTCTAGTTAGTAATTCTTTATATTACCCATCCCTGTTCAAATTACTCTGATTCAGTCCTGACTGCTACAGTCACTGTGAGCCTGCTCTTCAAGCCTCCTAAGAGACTGTCTATCACCTACAGGGGAATGGCATGGAATCTGCCCTGACCATCTATGCATATACCCCCTGGCTATCTTTGAATGCCCTGTACTTTGCTCCCCATCTCTAAACACTCCTTTTTTTTTTTTCTTTCTAAGAATGCTAAATTACTTGAGGTTTCACAATTCACAAAGCAGATTAATATTCCTGGGCCTTAAGTGTGTGCAATTCCCTTACTTTAGACATACCTTAACTCAGCAGCGGTCATCTCACAAGATTGTTCAATGCCACCTTTTCTGAAAGACTTCCCTGATCTTTTCTCTCTCTTGAGATTTGTTTTTTTTTTTGTTTGTTTGTTTGTTTGTTTGTTTTACCTCTTGTTCCCTTAGGGCATAAGCTGTTCACAGGTATGAACCCCTGAGTTTACAGTGAACCCTTTATCTTTCTTTCTGTTACCAGACTTAGCACATTGCCATTTTGTCACATAGTAAAAACTTAATAAATCTATGTGGAATGAATCAATGTGTTGCATTTGTAAGGAATCTAATTTAGAATTTCTTCCATAGAGAGCTGAACTACGAATGTAAAGCAAAATCAGGGTGAAATTTCAGGAGAGGGAAAAATAGTTAGTACCTGGTAGGATGATTCTTCCTTGGTGTGTAGCCCTACTTCCATTGCTATTGTCACAATTACAGCTGTACTAACCTGCTATTTCATTTTTTTGGTTGATTGGTTTATTTTTAGAGAGGGGTGGGGGAGGGGCAAAGGGAATGGGAGAGAGAGAATCCTAAGCAGGTTCCATGCCCAGCGAGGAGCCCCAACTTGGAGCTCAATCTCACGACCTTGAGACCATGACCTGAGCCAAATTCAGGTGTCGGATGCTTAACTGACCGAGCCCCCCAGGCACCCCCACTGTTTTCAAAGCAGCTGGCAGACCAGCTTGAGCTTGGTGCTCTTCACAACTCACAGGACTGGCGCAAAGTGACACAGGTGCTTCTAACTTAGTTGGAGCAAAGTAACACTTCTCATTTAGGTAAAACAAATTATCAGTGTATTTCGCTATTCTGGTGGACATTTGCATTTATAGGTCAGCAGGAATGACTGAGAATCTATAGTTCTCAAAAAAAAAAAAATCAGAAGTTAGCATTTCATAGATTCCTTAAATTTACCAATTTTTTTTTAAAGATTTTATTTATTTGAGAGAGAGAGAATGAGAGAGAGCGAGCACACGAGAGGGGAGAGGGTCAGAGGGAGAAGCAGGCTCCCCGCCGAGCAGGGAGCCCGATGCAGGACTCGATCCCGGGACTCCAGGATCATGACCTGAGCCGAAGGCAGTCGCTCAACCAACTGAGCCACCCAGGCGCCCTAAATTTACCAATTTAAAACTCTACACCACTGTGTTGGGATTTACCTGGGCTGGAATTTGAACTAGACACAAGGACTACTACACTAGACTAGTATGACTACAAATTACTTGTTTCTTTCTGGTGAAAGTAAGATTTTAGTGACAATAGTGACAAAAAAAAATTATTAACTCTAACTACGAAACAAATTTGAAAAAATTTTGAAAAATTTGAAAAAAATTCTGAATTTTCCATGTACTGTCTCAATGATTTTTTTGAAATGCAGATATTTAAATATATGTTAATTGGGTTTCTATTTTGCTCAGACATTGTGCAGGTTGGTAGAGATATAATATTAAATAAATCATAGAGTACACAAATCATTGGTACTCACTAAATGTACCAATATGTTTATTAGGCACAAAAATACTCATAATGCTTGCATTTGACTAGTGTTTGTACTCACTTAATAAACTGTCATTTTCAAGAAATCTGTAAGATGGGCAAGAATTATCTTCATTTTGCAGTGGAAAGATAACTGAGCAGTAGAGGGATTATCTGTCAAATGTCACAGTATATTGGAAAACAAGGACTTTGATAAAGGTCTCTGTCCACTATTCTGGCTGAGATAAGTATGTAACTTAGAGTAAACTATAAAAAGATCAAATTTTTAAATACCTGGTCAATTCTCTTTCTTTTTTTTTATTTTTTTATTATTTTTTTTTAAAGATTTTATTTATTTATTTGACAGAGAGAGACACAGCGAGAGAGGGAACACAAGCAGGGGGAATGGGAGAGGGAGAAGCAGGCTTCCCGCAGAGCAGAGAGCCCGATGTGGGGTTCGATCCCAGGACGCTGGGATCATGACCTGAGCCGAAGGCAGACGCCCAACGACTGAGCCACCCAGGCGCCCCTGGTCAATTCTCTTTCTTATATAGAGATTCATGCAAAGGTTGACCACCAAAAATATCAACAAATTAGACATTGAATAGCAGACTTCTAAATGACCTCTAAACAAATTATTTCAAAGGAACATTCTGTTAATGACTTTAGATAATTGCTTACATAGCTGTTTTGGAAAAATAACTTTCCTTTTAAAGATTTAAAATAAAATCAACAGCAAATTGCAGGTGAGTAAATAGGGCTCTACAGTGGAGGATCTTG